>NC_090445.1:450893641-451199063 GCF_031143425.1 Pleurodeles waltl
TGCAGAAAATATGTGCCACATATAGCAAATAGTAGGTCACAACAGTCACAGGCTGAGCCTACACCTACTTTGACACAACTATGTCAGACACATGGGAATGGGGAAATAAACACACACATACAACACATGGGGTATGAATGTGAACATAATGGCTGATGATTCTACATCGACGGGTGGGGGATGGTACATGGGCAAGTTTGGTGTTGGTAAGACTGCCAGTGCAGTGTACCCTTTGCGCTTGGCAGTATGAGTCACACGTTGGGATGGTGGCTGGAAATGTTACTGCTCATGGTAGCTCTGTGGGGCACTTAGCACAACATTCGTGATGGATCAAATAGAATAAGTGTCAGTTTTGGGCTGCATTGGGTGTAACAGGACACACTGCACCCAGCCCTGCAAATCAGGCAGTGGAAAGGGCAAAGGGCCAAGGCATGTGACCCCCTGAACTGCCCATGCTAAGTGCATGGGCTTTGCATGGGCACCTAGGGCCCCACCACACCACATCACCAACAACCATTTCATAGGGTTACATCGCCATGCAAAGGCTGGTGGAAATGCGGAAACAGACCTGGAGGGTAGTGATGAATGTAACACTGGTCTGGTGTCACAAGACAGATGCCATAGCCAGTCTGTAAGCTGCTGGAAACCTGTCATATCCAGGTCATTGGCCCATGGGACATTCCACATTGACAACAGTTGCCAATACCACCTGTGCTGTTGGGGGCGGTCAAATACACAATGGCAGTCAGGTGCCCATTGGACTGATGCACTTGAAATGAGGGACCAGTATGACTACCTGCAGAATCACTTCTAACTTGCTTCAGGCCCTGACCTAAGTAAAACTCCTGTTAAATGGCTATGTCCATAGAATCATTTACAGAACGATGTACTCAGCAGAAATTTCATACCCATACTGCCCATTCCTGGGTTCAGCCCTGTGCTTGTGTCAAATGAGCTGTACTGTCACCATGCTGCACTCATGTATCGTAGTGCAGGGAGGGATGCATTGAGGGGGAAGACATAGGTATTTAGTAAGGCAAACACACCTACACAGACAGGAGATGAAAATGAACTCTGCCAGGTCCATGAGTGCCATGCAATGTAGCACACAAACACAAACAACAGCATGAGGAGCCATCAATGGTAATAAGAGCATAGTGTCCTGCCAATGCCATCCTTGGGGTGGTGCAAGGGCTCAGTACAGTATGGGTGTATGTGAAGCATATAAGACTGTGACAGGTGAAAATTGCCATGTGTGGTGCTGTGGCATGAGCACAGCAACACCCATTGCATGACCTCACCATGCAAATGGATGCAAATGGAGGGTAGAACATGAAAAGATGGTGTCAAGCCACAAAAAGGATAGACAACACACTTAGAAGATATGACGCAGCCAATTGTGCCAACTGGGCTTCCCTTCATGTGACATGCAGGTGGGGCATAGGGCTGTAGACCGCAGCTATGATGTACAGGAACAATCCTTTGGAACTAAGGGCCTCTAGCACCACATGTCTTGTGACGCTAAGCACTGCGCTGTATTGGCAAGGTGGCGGTAAGCCACTTTTTGTGGCTTAATGTCACCTTGTAAAGACGGCCCATTCTCAACCATCACTGTGCTAGGAAGGTGCGTGCAATGGGTGTTGCTGTGGGTGTCCCACAGCAACACCCATTGCATTTTAATACTGCCTCAGATAAATGGAACTTTGTGAACCTGAGGCAGTGCCAAAATCTTACACCACCCCCAGGGGTGGCGTTAGCAGGGTGCAACGAGGAGGTATACATTTCTACCTTCTTGTTTTTTGCTTTTCCAATGTGCGCTGCAAAATGCCAAAAATTATTGTTTATGTGCATTAAGGTGTCCCTTCCTGCACATAAACAATCATTTGTAAATGACCCTTTGGCTCTTCCGTGTGTGCTGCATTCTACAGCTCACACAGAAGTGCCAAAGCACCATTAGTGATTGTTAATGTGCAGTAAGGGAGACCTTAATGCATATACAAAATCACACCCCTGAACGCATACATACTTGCACAATGGTGCAACGATTTCCTGTGCTGCCAGCTGAATTTTGCAACAGCCCAGGGACAACACAGGGGTTCGCTGTATTCACTTACATATGGCGCATCCTTGTGTTATCAAAGTGCTGCTAATTTTTGCACTGCACCACTTTTCCATAAATATGGCGCTAAGATAATAATGAGCCTCAAATATCAAGTCAGTGACGTGACATGTCAACTGCCACAACACAGGTAGACAGATTTTACACCATCTCATTGCATAGGATGACCAGCTGGCAACTATCAGCCAACAGACCCTCCAAGAAGTCCTTGTAAACCTCCAGATACCACCTCCAGTCGCAAGGAGGAGTATTGATGTAGCAGACATGCCACAGGCCACACTTAGTACGACCTGCCAACACAGCAGAGGACTCTGAGTAACCAGGGAACAGATTTGAGAGGACAGTGGTAGGTGTCCAGCAGGAGCTGACCAAGGAGGTGCGGGTGGGGATGCAAACTATGGCAGCCAGCCTTTAGGGGATGCGGACGTGCATGGTTACAGCTACAGAACAGACTGCAGCCAACCGACGCACACACTCTCCAATGTGTGGAGACCAGGAACGTCTGAAAGACATAGCTGCTGCCATGAAGGAGAGGCCACAACAACTGTCCTCCCAAACTGGCCTCAGCATGCTTGCGGACAAGATGGACTACATGCACCGGGAAATGGTCTTCCTCAGGGCAGACATGGCTGCCTACCACAGGGATGCTGCTGCTATACTTAAAAGTCAGCAGTTCCTCCTTGCTGCAGTGATGCCATATGTAGTGCCACAGATGGCAGCTGCTGGGAATTTGGAGTCCACTTCTCCAACTACGGAAGTGTGTGGACCCCTCTACCTCCCCACTACCACCATCAAGGGTAGAGGAGGCACCACACAGATCGGAGGATGAAGATGTGGAACAGATCATCTTCACCCGTAGGAGTTCCCGGTAGCAACAGCCCATGCCACATGGATAGTATTTACCTTTGTCCTGTGCTTGACATCATGCCAGTGTTAGCACTGTTGCAGATATGCACTCTTCACGGACACACTGTTGACCTTTCTGCTATGGACTGCAATTGTCTTTAACTTTTCAATTGTCAATTTATATTCCCTTGAACTGAAAGACACTTTACCGAAGCATGTCCCATGACATGTCCCTCAACTCTGGACTTGTGTTGTGTAACAATTGGATGGATTCCATGAATGGGGTCACGGACCTGGACATTGTAAATATTGCACTACAACACTTGTTATTAAACACCACCTACACAACCAGCATGTCCTTGTGTGTTGTGACACATCTACTATGCTTAGGAATTGTGATGTGCGTAACATGTCTTCTGTCACAGAATGTGAGTACAAGAGTGCATGAGTATGCGGGCACATATCTATGCACATGGTACCTACATGATGAATGTCGATGCCGGTCTCATCTTCTACAAGCAATTCACTGAGTTTGTGAAACATGTTGAACACATGTATGCTACACCCACTACATATGGCAGGAAAGGCTGTGAAACAGTTCTCGGGCAACATCGTCAGCTGGGGGTACCATTAGAACACGTTGGTGTGAAACAGAGGGACTCAACCTCATCTGTAATTGCCACTGGTCACTTTAGCAGGATAGTAATGAAATGTAGGCTGCTGTCAGATGTCCCATAGTGCCCAACATTCTGACACAAACAACATGCAATGACAGCTGAATTACCACACCTACCTGTCCCATACATGGTCAACAGTCACCCTGAGTGGTGGGTACACTGGATGGCAGATGCACAGACAAGTAGATGTGTTGTAGCTGGCAGTGTCACAGCTTAGTTGTATAGTTGTAAGAAGGTGATGAACATGTCAAGAGAAGGATCTGGAGGCAGGACAGAATCCCCAGGACAATACACAATTTTCACTGTACACCCATGGGAAGACCCTGAGACCCAAGCATAAGACACATGAAGTAAGGGAGTACTCACATTTTTTAATTAGATTTTAACAAAACAAGAAAGAATTAAGAACACCCATTCTAACCTAACCTAACCTATCCTAGCTATACATAACCGACAACAGACCCTAACTACGCTATGCTACACTTACCTAGCACATTTAACGACACACTCTAAACATTAGCCCCCTTTACCTCTTATATCACAAGACACATGTAGGACAACATATACTAAACTACACAGATACTACCTATTACTAAACAAATATAAATTTTTTGGTACATTTTATTTTTAAAACCTTTTTTTATATAACACATAATAGTACCAACATCACCCCACACCCACCCACATAGTAAAATGTAAAAAGTAGAAAACCCAACCCCCCAAACCTACTTATCCTAACTAAACCACTAACCTAAGCTAACCTGCAACTGAGCCGCTAATACCCACTAAAAACATTAAAACAAATGAGGAGGGAGGGGACTGAATTGGGGATGAGAGTCATTATGCCATTCACAGGTTGGCCTTCTTGTGTTTCCTCATTATGAATCTTAGCCTTTTTGTGTTCTTCTCCACCTCCTTCTCAATAGTGTCCACCTTTTTGAGGACCTGCACGAGACCCCTCTGTAGGTCCCTGATGGCACTCATACCCATGGCAGCAGGTGTGGTTGGCTGTGGAATGGTTGTTGAGGGTGCAGCAGCTGGGGCAATTGTGATGGTGGCAGCTGTGGCCCCCTGCACAGCTGTGGTGCTTGGTCCTCCCTGTGTGGGCCCACCTTGGGTGAATGCCCGGCACTTACCGGTGGATCACTCCGTGCGACATCTGTGTGCCATCCTCCTGAACCCAGATTCCACTGCCAGTATGTGCCGATAGCAGACTGCCCTCTTCTGAGAGGCACAGAGTTCCTCGTTGTTCATGTTGGCAGCTGTTAAAATGAGACAGGCTACCATCTATGTCAGCATTGTGAGTAGTATGTACAGATTATTAGCTAACACTCTACATCCAATTGCACATGCACTCCAACTCACATTCTGGATAATACAATGACCCTATGGATGAATGGACATTGCTGCCTTAGCATAATTTCCTTGACACCATATCCACCCACAACAAGATTAGGAAACAAACAAAATAAGATGTGCATTGATTTTGTGCCATGTATAACACTGCAAAGGCAGCGTCAACTTCACATAGATCAGGGCCACCATACGTCATCATCTGTGTCAAATTTCAACCATACATCACCACTAACTTGAATCTGTTATTGGGAGTATGGGCTGCAGTTGGTAACCATAAGGGGCAGTGTTGATAGGTACACATGCAAACCTGATCAAAATGACCGTCACCAACACTCTGAGCATCACATCTACCTACAAGTTTGTTGTTCCCACCCCCTGTGCCTCAGAAGGGATGGCCATGTAATTAATCATCTCAGCTGCCCATGTCATTCACCAAGGCATGCCCACTCATACATGGAATCAGGGAGTGGACCATATGTTAGGAGGGCTGACAACTAGGAAGCTGATATCCATAGGTATATCACATCTACATTTTTGTGTCCAGATGTAGACACCCATCAATACCTTATCCAATACCATTCCTCAAACACCCATATCCATGCCAGCACACGTTTGGACTTGACCGGCATGCACGCCTATTACATTCTACGTAAGTGGCACTGAAGTGGAGTACAATATATATGGCAACATGCTGGGGGACAATGGCCCACCCAGTCCTACATCTACATTACAATACAGGGATGCACCAATTTGTCTACAAAATGGTGCATCACTGTGTTGTGAGAATGACGGTGTGTGCCAGTGCCAATATTTTCGCAGCGGTGCACACCTAAGTCACATATGGGCCTACATGTGGCTTATCATCACCTTGTTTACACAAGATATGACTCTGTGCATGTGCATGGGGAACGCTTAAATGTGACACAGTGTCACCATCCTGCCTACTTTGAAATCTGATCATTTGATAGCTCATCACTTCTAGCATTGGGTGCAACACACATGACTTACTTACACAAAAGCTGTAATCACTACACAGCACAGACGTAATCACACTAACTGGATACAGCTGGGTCCTCAAATCATGCCACTTCACCTATTGTGTAGGGGGCAGGTCCACCTGAAAGATATGGATAGAAAACCATGGTTAGTATCATATCACTGTCACTACTAGCGGACAACATATTACAGTGTGTACTATTTTAGAGGAGTGAGATAATTATCCAGGTTGAGGACAGTGCAACAGACACACCATTTCAAACTCACAATGAGACTGACACTCAGGTGAGTGAGATCCACACATCTGCACTCTTCCACTGGGCCTGAGACTCATGCAGTGCTACACCCTGCAACAACCATATGTGGGCAATCTGCAAAAGATAGAGCTCCATGAAATGAGGGGGAGTTGGATGACAGATACATGACACTACCCTGGTGCTCTGCAAGACAACTGACTCAGGTATTCTGGCTTGTCCTGCAAGGGTCACAGAGGTACTTTGTGAAGGGCAAGCGGCCCAATTTGTAGTCTGCAATTTTCATGCATTGAATATTCCATGACTGGTGTGTCACAGTTGTCTGATGGTATCAAATGCCTCATTGCCAGTGCCCCCTAAGGTGGGTATGCCTCCTTTGCAAACATAAGGGCAGGGATGATGTATCTGAAATTATGAAACTGTAGCGCCATACATGGATTGCCCTAACTTGTTATCACAATTCAGTTACATATGATATGCTGGTGGTGTCTTGGCCTATCACACATGACACAATGCTGGGGCACAGCTGTTGCCGTGGCCCCTGAAATGTGTGACTTAGTGATGGTTGTGCATGACTCACCAAACATCTGACGTGCATTTGTAAAATGGTAGGATATGTACTGGGGCGGTGACACTTCATTCAGGTTGCATGCAACCTGTCCACAAGCATTGCATGCAGCATGCCAACACATCTGCTACTGTCATTCAAGTGTGGTGAATAGTAAATATTTTGCCAATGGGAGACTCACCAACAGGGCCACGATCACCACACCTAGGTGGTCTAGTAGATCCTGCTCCCTGGCCACCAGGTCTGCCCAGCGATGCTTCAGCTGGTTGTCGTTGTGGTTACTGCGGTACACCCTCTTCAGGTGGTGGAGTACCTCGCCTCACCGGAGCCGCCTCACCTCTGTCCGGTAGCCCTGTATCACACGGCCACCCTATCTCCAACTTTAGTGGGAGGTAGTGGGCTACCAGCCACACAAAGCCTCCCAGCTCCTCCTCTCCCATTCTAGTCAGTCTTCCCCTACCAGATATATCACTGGGGTAAAGATTGACAAAAAATTGTGATTGGAAAAAAATAATTAAGTGAAGGAATCTTAACGTCCAAAAATAACAATACCAACTACCCCAACTTAACAACTAACCCGGACAAACACCCCACAGTACAGGTACAAGGAAAAATACAAAAAACACACAAATTCACTATTACTGGGACAAAGTACAGTCAAATACAACAGAAAACACAACAAGAGGGACACCACAAGATACAAAACAGAGCAATAACACACCACCAACTCCAAGACACAACCACACAGTCAAAAGAGGCACAGACTGTAAAGAAAAAGTGAAAGTACACCAACTGTACCAAGCCTGTGAACAGGATTTCCTATTAATCACTTCCTGTCCCCGTGCATCACGTTTTCTCTAATGCGTGTATTTATTTGACGCATCTGATATTTGCATGAGCATTTCTGCCGCATGACTTACGTGCAGCTTTTTTTATTGACACATTACCTTTATGCGTCGATTTAACAGTAAATCAGCATTGAGATGAGTGTGAAGGTGGAAATCACGTTAATGACCCATGGGTCATATACTTTTTTCAACACAGTTGCGTCATTTTTTTTACTCTATTCCTGATTGCGTGATTTTGTCCATTGTCAATGAATGCACCTTGTATGAACATACAAATTGAATGGGCTGGGCTGCAGTGTGGCATTTTGTGTATGGCCACATGTGGTAGTCCATACAACAATGTGATATGGGTGTGATTGGTCCGTTACAGCAATGTGTGTGTTACAGAATCCACAGCATGCAAATGTATTCATGCCATGCATATATATGTATGTGTGACAACAGTGTATCCACATATATATGGCAGTCAGTGCTATCACTTATGTGATGAGTGTAGTTGTCTTACAGAGCGTCACATTTCAGACGACATACACAGCTTGGTCATTGTTGATGATGGCTGATGAACGCTATCTAGCAAATGTTACCTGACAACTGTCTTTATATGTTGATCTTGAGTATATGGTGACTTGTGTGTGGACTACACACATGTCTGACATGTGTGCATATTTGGTACATACTGTGATTGACACACTGCCTACATTCCAACCATATCATGTATTGAACATAATAGTCAGTTCAAAGTAATTACACTTAGCATTGTAATAATAATTTTTGTGTGGTGGACCTGCAGCCCTAGCTGCATATGTTCTCATCCGTTCTGATGTGCATTCCACAGACATGTCCGTCCAAAGTGTGAGGTCATGTGTACACTGTGATAGGATTGGGCCCCATGGTAGTGGCAGGACTGATTTCCATGGATGTACTACGCAGGTTCAATTTCTCCCATTGCTTGCCATACCTGGGCTAATCATGATGACCATTGTCACCAATTATGTCCCCCGCTTGTCACACATGCTCCATGAAGCCATTGCAACTCTCACACTGAGTTGTGTCAATGGTCTGTTCAAACATTAGAGTCTCACCATGATTTGACATCCACTTCCTCATGTGTGGGCCCATTGTTTACCTCCTATGTGGACATGTTGTAGTTATGTGTGATGAGCTATTGTTGTACAAGTTGTCAACATGGATGTAAATAATATTTTGTGGTCCATAGATTGTGTTCTTCAGTCGTCACATTAAACTGATGAGGCTATCTGTGAAATGAGTGATGGTAGCAGTTCAATCTTTCGCATCACATATGATGTTGCTACTTGTTGGAAAACGGATTATTGGTAAGGGCAGGGTCGCACCTACACTAAGTAATAGGCCACTAACCTCCACTTAGGTCCAGTTAGGTCTCAACAAATTAAACCCAGCTCTACCCTTGGTAGCCTGGCAACAAGCGACAAGGCTTAACTTAGGAGACAAGTGTGTAAATCATTTGTAAATCATAAAATAGTAAATAAGTAAAACACAAAACACAATAAAAAATCCAACACCAATTCATATATATAGATCATATATTTATCTTTAAAATGACACCAAAATGATTAAAATTGGAAAGGGGAACCGGAGATATGAATTTATAAAGAATTAATGTTTTCTAGCGCATAGAAGCAACTAGCGCTCAAAGGGTTAAAAACGATCACACTGGACAGGGACATAGTACAGAGTTCAGGCCACCAATGACGTAACACTGTTACGCTTACTTTTAGGAGTTTTTCTTCATGCAGGAAAATGGTCCACAGCACCAGCCAAGGGTTCAGAGGCTCTGGTTTGCCTCTGGGGGTTTGGGGCTGCAGCTCCCACAATGCACCTCTTTAACTTTTGGAGTTGCTCCAAATGTCTCCAAACTTCTGGATCTTCTTTCAGAGGTCCTTCTTGTGTCCTTGAAGTGTCCACAACTTGATCCATCCAAGGTTCCAGAAACTCTGAGTTGCTCCTTGGGAGTTGGGACTACAATTCCCATAATGCACCTGATCAGAATCCTCAAATGGCCACTAGACGCTGCTCAGCTCTGCTTTGCTTGCAGGACTTGATGCAGGGGACTCTGGGTACGTGTGGCAAACGGGGAGTCCCTTCTTGAAGCAGTAGAAGACAGGCAAAGTCCTATTAGTGGTGAAGCCCAAGTGTGCAGCTGTTGCAGTCCTTCAGAGTGCAGTGTCCAGGTGAAGGTCAGCGGTCCAGCAGGGCAGTCCTTCTTCTTTGTCTTGTTGCTTTTAGGGATCTGGTAGGGATCTCAGGTGTGGGTGCAGGTCTGCCAGTTTTATCTTTGCTCCTGGGTGAAAAACAGGCGGGTCCTGGTTCTCCAATCAGGTGCAGGGTCCTTTCTCTTGTGATGACCACTTCCGGGGAAGTGTGGCAAAAATCAATCCCAGGGAGCAACATTCCTCAAAAATCCTTCATGGCTTAAACTGATTTTTGGAGGTTACATCTGGCTGAGTCCACCCACTGGTGTGGTTAAAAATCTTAAACACACCATTCTCTTGCCCTCTCATTGGCACCTATTTGTCTGGGGATGCAGGATGTGAGGGAGGTGCTGGGCTACTCCAACTGTCCTTCCCTGCCTTTGAAGACCAGTCTGGCAGCCTTCCTACTTCTTCCACTGCTGAGGGGAGTTCTCCTCCCACAGGTGCATCCCTTTGTGTTCAGCCCAGTCTACTTCACACCTCATCAATGCAGTCTGGCTAGGCTGTCAGAGGCTGGCCAATCAGAGCAGAGCATTACAGGGCTGAAGTTGGCAACTTTTTAGGTAGAGTTTAAAACTATTTACCTGAACAAGTTATATAAAATCCAACAATTGCAAATTGTGAGATTTATTATAACAATTAATTTGATACCAAATTTGAGTAATCTGACACTTAAGGGGACTTTATAAATTAAATAAAGTCTCCCAATTCTAGCCTATGGAGGCCATTCAATCCAATGAGGGAAAAAATGAACTTGGCTGTTTTACCAGGGCTCATAAAACTATTTTTATAAGGTTCCTGCTTGTAGTTACATGGCACCCAGCCGTATGGGCACATAGGGCACACCTTAGGGGTGAATTATATGTAAAAATAAGGTAGTTTAAGTCTTTGGAAGTACTTTTAATTCCAAAGTCGAATATGCACATACATTCTAAATTAAAAGCAGACAGAAAGGCAGTCCTGCCTTTAAAATTACCTTGGACATGTCAGCAGTGCACCTATGGGTGCAATATCTATGCTGCAGTTTCTAAACCTACATGCCCTACCATATGGTAGGGACTTATAGGGAGGTTGACATGGCCAATTATAATTAGCCTAATCTGCATACTTATTTTATGCAGAGCACAGGCCCTGGGACTGGTTTGCAGTACCCAAGGCACCATCAGAGTCAGGAAAACACCAGCAAAAAGTGAAAAATGAGGCCAAAAAGTTAGGGGGGCTCTGCAATCAGCACAGTTTTCTCACACTATTGTACTTATCAGATTAGTGTTTGTGACATGCTCCCTGGGGTTAGACTCACAATCCTGTGTTATATGTTGTGTAGATTGAAGAGACCAAGGCCGGATTTTGTGAATAAGTGAAGTGTTTTTTGACAAAATGTACAAGGTGAGTTACGTCAATATTAAGTGACGTTTTTAATGATGTGCAGTCTGCAGCGTATCCCAGCAGCTGTGTTGTGCGGTTCCCCCTCATTTTCTTCTCCACCATCCTCCTCCTCCTCAGGTAGGCCATCAACCTGCTCATATGAGGGGACATTCATCCGCACACATATGTTGTGCAGGATGGCACATGTCAAGATTATCTTGCAGACGATGTGTGGGGCAAATAGGAGGCTGCCTCCTGTGAGGTCCAGGCACCTGAATCTGGACTTCAGGATGCCAAATGTCCTCCCCACAATAGTTTGTGTCTTCCAATGTCCCTCATTATATGCACGCTCAACTGCTGTGCTTGGGTTGGGAAATAGGGTCATTATCCATGGCTGTATGCCATAACCCTGATCCGCTGCAAAAGATTAAAGGAGTAAGTTGTTGTTAGGGCTTGAAAAAGGTATGTCATGTGGCATGGCAGTTGATATTTAGAGCTGGTTGTGGCTCAAATGTATTTGTGGTATGGTGTGAGTTCCTATCCTCGTGTAATGTTTCTACAACACTAGGTTGTTGGACATGATAATCTTGTGTTTGGCTCAAGGACCTGGGACATGTAATTTGGATTCCACACTGATGGTCATTATGGGTGTACCATGAGTTGTGTAGTGCACCTGTTTCTCAGTGTGCTATAACTAAAGGGGACATGACACATCCTCACAACACAATGGGTTCAGATGTGGTAGTACTACAGAGCCTGGACATCCCATCCCTTTTGACGTGTGTCATTGCAGATGATGTGTGACACTTAGGGCCTTTTAAATTGGTAAGTGAGTGTAAGGAAATGCCTTCCTTGGCATGGTTACCCCCTGACATTTTGCCTTTTGTTGATGCCAGTTATGATTGAACGTGTGCTGGGACCCTGCTAACCAGGCCCCAGCACCAGTGTTCTTTCCATTAAAGTGTACCTTTGTTCCCACAATTGGCACAGCCCTGGCTCACAGATAAGTTACTTGTAAATGGTACCCCTGGTACCAAGGGCCCTGTGGCCAGGGAAGGTCTTTAAGTGCCACCCTGGGGACCCCTCACTCAGCACATGCATACTGCCTCACAGCTTGTGTGTGCTGGTGGGGAGAAAATGACTAAGTCGACATGACAATCCCCTAAGAGTGCCATGCCCACCTCTCACTGCCTGTGGCATAGGTAAGTCACCCCTCTAGCAGGTCTTACAGCCCTAAGGCAAGGTGCTCTATACTACAGGTGAGGGCATAAGTGCATGAGCACTATGCCCCTACAGTGGCTAAGCAAAACCTTAGACATTGTAAGTGCAGGGTAGCCATAAAGAGTATATGGTCTGGGAGTCTGTCAATTACGAACTCCACAGTTCCATAATGGCTACACTAAAATCTGGGAAGTTTGGTATCAAGCTTCTCAGCACAATAAATGCACACTGATGCCAGTGTGGGATTTATTGTAAAATACACCCAGAGGGCATCTTAGAGATGCCCCCTGAATACCAGCCTCAATCCTACTGCTAGGCTGACCAGTTTCTGCCATCCTGCCACAACAAGACGAGTTTTGGCCACATGGGGTGAGTGCCTTTGTCACTCTGTGGCCAGGAACAAAGCTTGTACGGGGTGGAGGTGCTTCTCACCTCCCCCTGCAGGAACTCTTACACCTGGTGGTTAGCCTCAAAGGCTCATGCCTTTTGTTACAGCACCCCAGGGCATCCCAGGGCATCCCAGCTAGTGGAGATGCCCGCCTCTCCTGCCACTGCCCCCACTTTTGGTGGCAAGGCTAAAGGAGATAATGAGGTAAACAAGGAGGAGCCACCCACCAGTCAGGACAGCCCCTAAGGTGCCCAGAGGTGAGGTGACTCCTGCCTTTAGAAATCCTCCATCTTGAGATTGGAGGATTTCCCCAATAGGGATGTGCCCTCATCCCCTCAGGGGGCAGGCAACAAAGAGGGTTTAGCCAACCTCCAGGACAGTAGCCATTGGCTACCGCCCCCAGACTTAAACACACCCCTAAATTTTGTATTTAGGGGTGACCCTGAACCCAGGAAATCAGATTCCTGCAACCTACAAGAAGAAGAAGGACTTCTGACCTGAAAGCCCCACAGAGACAACGGAGATGACAACTGACTTGGCCTCAGCCCTACCGGCCTGTGTCCTGACCCAAAGAACCTGCACAGTAATGCATTCAACAGGGACCAGTGACCTCTGAGGACTCAGAGGACTGCCCTGAACCCGAAGGACCGAGAAACTCTTGAGAACAGCGGCACTGTTAAAAAACAGCAACAACTTTGCAACTTCTTAGCAACTTCCAAAGAACTCTCTCTTCCCGCCAGAAGCGTGAGACTTCTCACTCTGCACCCAACGCCCCCGGCTCAAGTTCAAGAGAACAAACACCGCAGAGAGGACTCCCAAGCGACTACGACCACATGAGTACCCTGAGTCGACCCCCCTTCGCCCCCGCAGCAATGCTTGCAGAGAGGATCCGGAGGCTCTCCCTGACCGCGACTGCCTGGTAACAAGGAACCCGACGCCTGGACCAAGAACAGCACCCGCAGCTCCCAGGACTGAGAGTAACCACGCACCAGTGCAGGAGTGACCAGCAGGTGGTCCTCTTCCTAGCCCAGTTGGGGGCTGGCCCGAGAAGCCCCCCTGTGCCTGCCTGCATTGCCTAAGTGATCCCCCCGGGTCCCTCCATTGCTTTCTATAGCAAACCAGACGCCTACTTTGCACACTGCACCCGGCCGCCCCTGTGCCTCTTAGGGTGTGTTTTGTGTGCCTGTTTGTGTCCCCCCCAGTGCTCTACAAGGCCCCTCTGGTCTGCTCCCCGAGGACGCAGATACTTACCTGCTAGCAGACTGGAACTGGAGCAGCCCTGTTCTCCACAGGCGCCTATGTGTTTTGGGCCCTCCTTTGACCACTGTTGCTCACAATCTTTCAGTCAGTGCTTCCATTGTTCAAGTCCTGGGAAAGTACGTTTAGCCTACAATACACATAATTGTATCAATTTGTGCTCATCATCTCCTGTCCACTGGTACATTTGCAGAATTTTCTAGCAGAGTTCTCTCTGAACTCTGTACAGCTCGAGGTTCTTTTCTCCAGTTCCAGTCCTCGGAAGCTCATCGTGTTTCCACGTTTAAGCAAGCAAGGCCCAGCGAAGACCAGCCCTCCAGTTCGGCTAAATTAAGAACATGAATTATCATAGAACATAGGTTATACAGTCAAACATGACATATTAGTATACATTTTAATATATATTTTCATTATTTAGCATTTTGTTAATACAAATGGTGACCATTCCCCGTGGGCACATTTTACTCATACATGTTATTTTCAAATATTAGTTTCTTTTATCAATATTTCTCGTTAGTATTCATACGCAAATCATTAGAAATTTCTCATATTAGCACATCTGCCCCAACAGAACCAATGGGGGGATAATGGGCCTTAGGTTCTATGTGGCGGTTGACATGCTTGGTGTCTATTGTCCTCTTAATGAGTCAGCAGCAATACAGCAGCAATTCAATAAGGGCAGCCTGTGGAGATGTCCTTTATTTATCGTTACGATTCTACTGACCTCAGTGTGGTGCTGGTGGACCAGAGGAACAACACAATTTGTTTATATTTAGGGTTCATTGTTACCCATAAACCTCAAACATATCCTGTGTTTCGTTATGATGGAAATATGATGGAAATGTGCGAATATGCATCTTGGAGGTCTCCTGAAGCTATCAAGCGTTTCTGAGACAATTGAAGCAATATTTTGTGTAAGTCCACATTTTTTAACATCTCCTTCTATACTCATGAGCTTTGTAGTCCTCACGTCTAATATAGTGTTTCCGTTCTTCCTTTGGACCTTTTATTTACAATTGAATGTAATGAGACTACAGCTTTACCACTTCATATTCTGCAACACTTTCTAATCTGGTTTTCCCTCTTACTTTTTTGTAGCGTGAGAGTTTTCTGAACAGCAGGTCTATGTGTCATAGTGGGTGCATGAAGGTGGACTGTTTTGGTAAACTTTCGAAATCTGAGAGCGTGTCCATTCTGAGCAATTCTGATCGCCAATTTGACAGCTGCCAAGATGGAAGATAGAGCACGTTCTTTCCTCTTACTGGAGTGCTCCACAGTGGGTCAGAGGAACGGAGTCAGTGCTTTTAGTTTCAAGTGCTACTGAGGGATGGTTCCCTCAGATACCTTTGGTCTGATGTACTTGCCTTTGCTTAAAGCAAAAGATTTGATAATGTTTTTGTCTTAGCTAATAACATATTCGAGCACACCGTTTCGAGTTCCCTTGTTTCTTTCCTTGCCCACCACATAAAGTTAACTATTTCCGCCGTCATTTTTTTATTACATAAGAACGCAGGTCGGGAAGTAACCCTAAATAGACAGGTCTAATATTTTCTGTTGCACATCCAGTTTCAGTTAAAAACGATGAGCTGTGAGGAGAATCAATGAAAACCTCATGGCTGTCCCCATGGGAGCTTGCACCATGGGTTTTATGTCAAGATATCGAGGTTAAAAATCCAGAGCTGTAAATACATTACCTGACCAATATTGATCACTACTATATTGTTAAAATGGGTCGTTATAGGTATGTGCACGTTTACTATTCTTAAGTTTACATCTACTTACGTTAACAATTTGCCTTAGGATGTGATTTTCACACCATACACATCAGACTTTCGGGGCCTCATCATTGGCCTGTATGTTTTTGGTTATCATGCATAGGACGAAAGCACATAGCGCAGTTTTGCATCAAAAAGGTTAGCGTTGACTAGTGCCATTTTTTAATGCCACCTGGGCGTCATATTTATACTATGACGCTGGGTGGCCCTAAAAATTGTTTAGAGTCACTTTTTCCAACGTTACCCATTGTGCCTCGTTGTAAGGCAAAATGACGTTAAAGGAGGAAAAATGACTCTAATGCGGTTTACGACATGTAAACACAACGCAAAACGGAAATACACAATTTTTGCCCGCATGAGCGTCAAAAACAGACGCTAACGGAGAGAACAGTGCAAAGGAGAGGCAAAATGGAGCCAGGAAACCAAGAGAGACCCCAGGGAGACCCCATTCAACTAGGAGCCAGCCAGGAGAACACAGACAAGACCCAGGGGAGGGAGAAGAAAAAGATGAAGTGTTGTTTGAGTGCAGAGGAGCATGAAATACTGGTGAGAGTGGTGACGGAGCATCAACATCAACTGTTCCTCATCTCTAAATTACCATTTGGAAGGAGAGAGGCAATCTGGCAGCAGATTGTGGATAAGATCAACAGTGTAGCAGAGGTCAGGAGAACTGTAACTGAGTGCAAGAAATGCTGGCATGACTGGAAGCGAAGGACAAAGATAAAAATGGCACAGAAAAGCAAGGCAACACTGCAAACTGGAGGTGGGAGTCCAGCACGACAAGAGGACTTGGACGAGATGGAGGAGATGGTTGCAGAAATCTTCACAGGAATCGCTGGATAGGACAGCACAGACTACCAGGAAACACCACAAATGCAGGCTAAGTTGCATGTGGAAAATGTATGCTAAAGTGTCAGGTGCAAGAAAGGGGAGGCACACAGGACTCACACAATGCATGTCAAAGGAGCTCAGAGGGACACAATACACATTAAGCAAGTTGCACCACGCCGATATAAGCTACACATGCACTTACACCTTGGTAGTGCCATGCTCCATGACACATACACAACCTGGACATATTTTGAACACCAGGCCCAAATACCTACATGTACATATGCAGCACATGGGATGGATGGCATGTATAATCACTGTGCCACTGGTTGTGACATCACTATATCCCTTGCATGTAGTCATATAAACACCACCAACACGACCAAGACCTCAGACACCAGGTAGTCAGTCAACATCATTCCTGGGGTTACGTCATAGTGGTGTTCCTTGCAGTAGCCCCTTGCAACCTCCTTGCCTCATTGCCCAAATGCATGTGTGCTGCATCTCACAGCACACAAGTCATTGCAACTGTCCCAACAGTACCCAGGAATGTGCCGATAGCACCACCACACCGCACATAGACATGAGCAGCCATCCGTACATCATGCACTCAGGGTGTCCCCTCGGTGCATGGAACAATGAACTGAACAGGTGCTGGGGAAATAGCAGGCTGGACATGTATCATTGGTAACATGCCACTACCCAGAACAACAAAACTGAAGTAGTGTTGAACCAGACATCTTGATGCTGAACTGAAATGTGCCACTGCAGAAAATATGTGCCACATATAGCAAATAGTAGGTCACAACAGTCACAGGCTGAGCCTACACCTACTTTGACACAACTATGTCAGACACATGGGAATGGGGAAATAAACACACACATACAACACATGGGGTATGAATGTGAACATAATGGCTGATGATTCTACATCGACGGGTGGGGGATGGTACATGGGCAAGTTTGGTGTTGGTAAGACTGCCAGTGCAGTGTACCCTTTGCGCTTGGCAGTATGAGTCACACGTTGGGATGGTGGCTGGAAATGTTACTGCTCATGGTAGCTCTGTGGGGCACTTAGCACAACATTCGTGATGGATCAAATAGAATAAGTGTCAGTTTTGGGCTGCATTGGGTGTAACAGGACACACTGCACCCAGCCCTGCACATCAGGCAGTGGAAAGGGCAAAGGGCCAAGGCATGTGACCCCCTGAACTGCCCATGTTAAGTGCATGGGCTTTGCATGGGCACCTAGGGCCCCACCACACCACATCACCAACAACCATTTCATAGGGTTACATCGCCATGCAAAGGCTGGTGGAAATGCGGAAACAGACCTGGAGGGTAGTGATGAATGTAACACTGGTCTGGTGTCACAAGACAGATGCCATAGCCAGTCTGTAAGCTGCTGGAAACCTGTCATATCCAGGTCATTGGCCCATGGGACATTCCACATTGACAACAGTTGCCAATACCACCTGTGCTGTTGGGGACGGTCAAATACACAATGGCAGTCAGGTGCCCATTGGACTGATGCACTTGAAATTAGGGACCAGTATGACTACCTGCAGAATCACTTCTAACTTGCTTCAGGCCCTGACCTAAGTAAAACTCCTGTTAAATGGCTATGTCCATAGACTCATTTACAGAACGATGTACTCAGCAGAAATTTCATACCCATACTGCCCATTCCTGGGTTCAGCCCTGTACTTGTGTCAAATGAGCTGTACTGTCACCATGCTGCACTCATGTATCGTAGTGCAGGGAGGGATGCATTGAGGGGGAAGACATAGGTATTTAGTAAGGCAAACACACCTACACAGACAGGAGATGAAAATTAACTCTGCCAGGTCCATGAGTGCCATGCAATGTAGCACACAAACACAAACAACAGCATGAGGAGCCATCAATGGTAATAAGAGCATAGTGTCCTGCCAATGCCATCCTTGGGGTGGTGCAAGGGCTCAGTACAGTATGGGTGTATGTGAAGCATATAAGACTGTGACAGGTGAAAATTGCCATGTGTGGTGCTGTGGCATGAGCACAGCAACACCCATTGCATGACCTCACCATGCAAATGGATGCAAAGGGAGGGTAGAACATGAAAAGATGGTGTCAAGCCACAAAAAGGATAGACAACACACTTAGAAGATATGACGCAGCCAATTGTGCCAACTGGGCTTCCCTTCATGTGACATGCAGGTGGGGCATAGGGCTGTAGACCGCAGCTATGATGTACAGGAACAATCCTTTGGAACTAAGGGCCTCTAGCACCACATGTCTTGTGACGCTAAGCACTGCGCTGTATTGGCAAGGTGGCGGTAAGCCACTTTTTGTGGCTTAATGTCACCTTGTAAAGACGGCCCATTCTCAACCATCACTGTGCTAGGAAGGTGCGTGCAATGGGTGTTGCTGTGGGTGTCCCACAGCAACACCCATTGCATTTTAATACTGCCTCAGATAAATGGAACTTTGTGAACCTGAGGCAGTGCCAAAATCTTACACCACCCCCAGGGGTGGCGTTAGCAGGGTGCAACGAGGAGGTATACATTTCTACCTTCTTGTTTTTTGCTTTTCCAATGTGTGCTGCAAAATGCCAAAAATTATTGTTTATGTGCATTAAGGTGTCCCTTCCTGCACATAAACAATCATTTGTAAATGACCCTTTGGCTCTTCGGTGTGTGCTGCATTCTACAGCTCACACAGAAGTGCCAAAGCACCATTAGTGATTGTTAATGTGCAGTAAGGGAGACCTTAATGCATATACAAAATCACACCCCTGAACGCATACATACTTGCACAATGGTGCAACGATTTCCTGTGCTGCCAGCTGAATTTTGCAACAGCCCAGGGACAACACAGGGGTTCGCTGTATTCACTTACATATGGCGCATCCTTGTGTTATCAAAGTGCTGCTAATTTTTGCACTGCACCACTTTTCCATAAATATGGCGCTAAGATAATAATGAGCCTCAAATATCAAGTCAGTGACGTGACATGTCAACTGCCACAACACAGGTAGACAGATTTTACACCATCTCATTGCATAGGATGACCAGCTGGCAACTATCAGCCAACAGACCCTCCAAGAAGTCCTTGTAAACCTCCAGATACCACCTCCAGTCGCGAGGAGGAGTATTGATGTAGCAGACATGCCAAAGGCCACACTTAGTACGACCTGCCAACACAGCAGAGGACTCTGAGTAACCAGGGAACAGATTTGAGAGGACAGTGGTAGGTGTCCAGCAGGAGCTGACCAAGGAGGTCCGGGTGGGGATGCAAACTATGGCAGCCAGCCTTTAGGGGATGCGGACGTGCATGGTTACAGCTACAGAACAGACTGCAGCCAACCGACGCACACACTCTCCAATGTGTGGAGACCAGGAACGTCTGAAAGACATAGCTGCTGCCATGAAGGAGAGGCCACAACAACTGTCCTCCCAAACTGGCCTCAGCATGCTTGCGGACAAGATGGACTACATGCACCGGGAAATGGTCTTCCTCAGGGCAGACATGGCTGCCTACCACAGGGATGCTGCTGCTATACTTAAAAGTCAGCAGTTCCTCCTTGCTGCAGTGATGCCATATGTAGTGCCACAGATGGCAGCTGCTGGGAATTTGGAGTCCACTTCTCCAACTACGGAAGTGTGTGGACCCCTCTACCTCCCCACTACCACCATCAAGGGTAGAGGAGGCACCACACAGATCGGAGGATGAAGATGTGGAACAGATCATCTTCACCCGTAGGAGTTCCCGGTAGCAACAGCCCATGCCACATGGATAGTATTTACCTTTGTCCTGTGCTTGACATCATGCCAGTGTTAGCACTGTTGCAGATATGCACTCTTCACGGACACACTGTTGACCTTTCTGCTATGGACTGCAATTGTCTTTAACTTTTCAACTGTCAATTTATATTCCCTTGAACTGAAAGACACTTTACCGAAGCATGTCCCATGACATGTCCCTCAACTCTGGACTTGTGTTGTGTAACAATTGGATGGATTCCATGAATGGGGTCACGGACCTGGACATTGTAAATATTGCACTACAACACTTGTTATTAAACACCACCTACACAACCAGCATGTCCTTGTGTGTTGTGACACATCTACTATGCTTAGGAATTGTGATGTGCGTAACATGTCTTCTGTCACAGAATGTGAGTACAAGAGTGCATGAGTATGCGGGCACATATCTATGCACATGGTACCTACATGATGAATGTCGATGCCGGTCTCATCTTCTACAAGCAATTCACTGAGTTTGTGAAACATGTTGAACACATGTATGCTACACCCACTACATATGGCAGGAAAGGCTGTGAAACAGTTCTCGGGCAACATCGTCAGCTGGGGGTACCATTAGAACACGTTGGTGTGAAACAGAGGGACTCAACCTCATCTGTAATTGCCACTGGTCACTTTAGCAGGATAGTAATGAAATGTAGGCTGCTGTCAGATGTCCCATAGTGCCCAACATTCTGACACAAACAACATGCAATGACAGCTGAATTACCACACCTACCTGTCCCATACATGGTCAACAGTCACCCTGAGTGGTGGGTACACTGGATGGCAGATGCACAGACAAGTAGATGTGTTGTAGCTGGCAGTGTCACAGCTTAGTTGTATAGTTGTAAGAAGGTGATGAACATGTCAAGAGAAGGATCTGGAGGCAGGACAGAATCCCCAGGACAATACACAATTTTCACTGTACACCCATGGGAAGACCCTGAGACCCAAGCATAAGACACATGAAGTAAGGGAGTACTCACATTTTTTAATTAGATTTTAACAAAACAAGAAAGAATTAAGAACACCCATTCTAACCTAACCTAACCTATCCTAGCTATACATAACCGACAACAGACCCTAACTACGCTATGCTACACTTACCTAGCACATTTAACGACACACTCTAAACATTAGCCCCCTTTACCTCTTATATCACAAGACACATGTAGGACAACATATACTAAACTACACAGATACTACCTATTACTAAACAAATATAATATTTTTGGTACATTTTATTTTTAAAACCTTTTTTTATATAACACATAATAGTACCAACATCACCCCACACCCACCCACATAGTAAAATGTAAAAAGTAGAAAACCCAACCCCCCAAACCTACTTATCCTAACTAAACCACTAACCTAAGCTAACCTGCAACTGAGCCGCTAATACCCACTAAAAACATTAAAACAAATGAGGAGGGAGGGGACTGAATTGGGGATGAGAGTCATTATGCCATTCACAGGTTGGCCTTCTTGTGTTTCCTCATTATGAATCTTAGCCTTTTTGTGTTCTTCTCCACCTCCTTCTCAATAGTGTCCACCTTTTTGAGGACCTGCACGAGACCCCTCTGTAGGTCCCTGATGGCACTCATACCCATGGCAGCAGGTGTGGTTGGCTGTGGAATGGTTGTTGAGGGTGCAGCAGCTGGGGCAATTGTGATGGTGGCAGCTGTGGCCCCCTGCACAGCTGTGGTGCTTGGTCCTCCCTGTGTGGGCCCACCTTGGGTGAATGCCCGGCACTTACCGGTGGATCACTCCGTGCGACATCTGTGTGCCATCCTCCTGAACCCAGATTCCACTGCCAGTATGTGCCGATAGCAGACTGCCCTCTTCTGAGAGGCACAGAGTTCCTCGTTGTTCATGTTGGCAGCTGTTAAAATGAGACAGGCTACCATCTATGTCAGCATTGTGAGTAGTATGTACAGATTATTAGCTAACACTCTACATCCAATTGCACATGCACTCCAACTCACATTCTGGATAATACAATGACCCTATGGATGAATGGACATTGCTGCCTTAGCATAATTTCCTTGACACCATATCCACCCACAACAAGATTAGGAAACAAACAAAATAAGATGTGCATTGATTTTGTGCCATGTATAACACTGCAAAGGCAGCGTCAACTTCACATAGATCAGGGCCACCATACGTCATCATCTGTGTCAAATTTCAACCATACATCACCACTAACTTGAATCTGTTATTGGGAGTATGGGCTGCAGTTGGTAACCATAAGGGGCAGTGTTGATAGGTACACATGCAAACCTGATCAAAATGACCGTCACCAACACTCTGAGCATCACATCTACCTACAAGTTTGTTGTTCCCACCCCCTGTGCCTCAGAAGGGATGGCCATGTAATTAATCATCTCAGCTGTCCAGGTCATTCACCAAGGCATGCCCACTCATACATGGAATCAGGGAGTGGACCATATGTTAGGAGGGCTGACAACTAGGAAGCTGATATCCATAGGTATATCACATCTACATTTTTGTGTCCAGATGTAGACACCCATCAATACCTTATCATCCAATACCATTCCTCAAACACCCATATCCATGCCAGCACACGTTTGGACTTGACCGGCATGCACGCCTATTACATTCTACGTAAGTGGCACTGAAGTGGAGTACAATATATATGGCAACATGCTGGGGGACAATGGCCCACCCAGTCCTACATCTACATTACAATACAGGGATGCACCAATTTGTCTACAAAATGGTGCATCACTGTGTTGTGAGAATGACGGTGTGTGCCAGTGCCAATATTTTCACAGCGGTGCACACCTAAGTCACATATGGGCCTACATGTGGCTTATCATCACCTTGTTTACACAAGATATGACTCTGTGCATGTGCATGGGGAACGCTTAAATGTGACACAGTGTCACCATCCTGCCTACTTTGAAATCTGATCATTTGATAGCTCATCACTTCTAGCATTGGGTGCAACACACATGACTTACTTACACAAAAGCTGTAATCACTACACAGCACAGACGTAATCACACTAACTGGATACAGCTGGGTCCTCAAATCATGCCACTTCACCTATTGTGTAGGGGGCAGGTCCACCTGAAAGATATGGATAGAAAACCATGGTTAGTATCATATCACTGTCACTACTAGCGGACAACATATTACAGTGTGTACTATTTTAGAGGAGTGAGATAATTATCCAGGTTGAGGACAGTGCAACAGACACACCATTTCAAACTCACAATGAGACTGACACTCAGGTGAGTGAGATCCACACATCTGCACTCTTCCACTGGGCCTGAGACTCATGCAGTGCTACACCCTGCAACAACCATATGTGGGCAATCTGCAAAAGATAGAGCTCCATGAAATGAGGGGGAGTTGGGTGACAGATACATGACACTACCCTGGTGCTCTGCAAGACAACTGACTCAGGTATTCTGGCTTGTCCTGCAAGGGTCACAGAGGTACTTTGTGAAGGGCAAGCGGCCCAATTTGTAGTCTGCAATTTTCATGCATTGAATATTCCATGACTGATGTGTCACAGTTGTCTGATGGTATCAAATGCCTCATTGCCAGTGCCCCCTAAGGGGGGTATGCCTCCTTTGCAAACATAAGGGCAGGGATGATGTATCTGAAATTATGAAACTGTAGCGCCATACATGGATTGCCCTAACTTGTTATCACAATTCAGTTACATATGATATGCTGGTGGTGTCTTGTCCTATCACACATGACACAATGCTGGGGCACAGCTGTTGCCGTGGCCCCTGAAATGTGTGACTTAGTGATGGTTGTGCATGACTCACCAAACATCTGACGTGCATTTGTAAAATGGTAGGATATGTACTGGGGCGGTGACACTTCATTCAGGTTGCATGCAACCTGTCCACAAGCATTGCATGCAGCATGCCAACACATCTGCTACTGTCATTCAAGTGTGGTGAATAGTAAATATTTTGCCAATGGGAGACTCACCAACAGGGCCACGATCACCACACCTAGGTGGTCTAGTAGATCCTGCTCCCTGGCCACCAGGTCTGCCCAGCGATGCTTCAGCTGGTTGTCGTTGTGGTTACTGCGGTACACCCTCTTCAGGTGGTGGAGTACCTCGCCTCACCGCAGCCGCCTCACCTCTGTCCGGTAGCCCTGTATCACACGGCCACCCTATCTCCAACTTTAATGGGAGGTAGTGGGCTACCAGCCACACGAAGCCTCCCAGCTCCTCCTCTCCCATTCTAGTCAGTCTTCCCCTACCAGATATATCACTGGGGTAAAGATTGACAAAAAATTGTGATTGGAAAAAAATAATTAAGTGAAGGAATCTTAACGTCCAAAAATAACAATACCAACTAGCCCAACTTAACAACTAACTAACCCGGACAAACACCCCACAGTACAGGTACAAGGAAAAATACAAAAAACACACAAATTCACTATTACTGGGACAAAGTACAGTCAAATACAACAGAAAACACAACAAGAGGGACACCACAAGATACAAAACAGAGCAATAACACACCACCAACTCCAAGACACAACCACACAGTCAAAAGAGGCACAGACTGTAAAGAAAAAGTGAAAGTACACCAACTGTACCAAGCCTGTGAACAGGATTTCCTATTAATCACTTCCTGTCCCCGTGCATCACGTTTTCTGTAATGCGTGTATTTATTTGACGCATCTGATATTTGCATGAGCATTTCTGCCGCATGACTTATGTGCAGCTTTTTTTATTGACACATTACCTTTATGCGTCGATTTAACAGTAAATCAGCATTGAGATGAGTGTGAAGGTGGAAATCACGTTAATGACCCATGGGTCATATACTTTTTTCAACACAGTTGCGTCATTTTTTTTACTCTATTCCTGATTGCGTGATTTTGTCCATTGTCAATGAATGCACCTTGTATGAACATACAAATTGAATGGGCTGGGCTGCAGTGTGGCATTTTGTGTATGGCCACATGTGGTAGTCCATACAACAATGTGATATGGGTGTGATTGGTCCGTTACAGCAATGTGTGTGTTACAGAATCCACAGCATGCAAATGTATTCATGCCATGCATATATATGTATGTGTGACAACAGTGTATCCACATATATATGGCAGTCAGTGCTATCACTTATGTGATGAGTGTAGTTGTCTTACAGAGCGTCACATTTCAGACGACATACACAGCTTGGTCATTGTTGATGATGGCTGATGAACGCTATCTAGCAAATGTTACCTGACAACTGTCTTTATATGTTGATCTTGAGTATATGGTGACTTGTGTGTGGACTACACACATGTCTGACATGTGTGCATATTTGGTACATACTGTGATTGACACACTGCCTACATTCCAACCATATCATGTATTGAACATAATAGTCAGTTCAAAGTAATTACACTTAGCATTGTAATAATAATTTTTGTGTGGTGGACCTGCAGCCCTAGCTGCATATGTTCTCATCCGTTCTGATGTGCATTCCACAGACATGTCCGTCCAAAGTGTGAGGTCATGTGTACACTGTGATAGGATTGGGCCCCATGGTAGTGGCAGGACTGATTTCCATGGATGTACTACGCAGGTTCAATTTCTCCCATTGCTTGCCATACCTGGGCTAATCATGATGACCATTGTCACCAATTATGTCCCCCGCTTGTCACACATGCTCCATGAAGCCATTGCAACTCTCACACTGAGTTGTGCCAATGGTCTGTTCAAACATTAGAGTCTCACCATGATTTGACATCCACTTCCTCATGTGTGGGCCCATTGTTTACCTCCTATGTGGACATGTTGTAGTTATGTGTGATGAGCTATTGTTGTACAAGTTGTCAATATGGATGTAAATAATATTTTGTGGTCCATAGATTGTGTTCTTCAGTCGTCACATTAAACTGATGAGGCTATCTGTGAAATGAGTGATGGTAGCAGTTCAATCTTTCGCATCACATATGATGTTGCTACTTGTTGGAAAACGGATTATTGGTAAGGGCAGGGTCGCACCTACACTAAGTAATAGGCCACTAACCTCCACTTAGGTCCAGTTAGGTCTCAACAAATTAAACCCAGCTCTACCCTTGGTAGCCTGGCAACAAGCGACAAGGCTTAACTTAGGAGACAAGTGTGTAAATCATTTGTAAATCATAAAATAGTAAATAAGTAAAACACAAAACACAATAAAAAATCCAACACCAATTCATATATATAGATCATATATTTATCTTTAAAATGACACCAAAATGATTAAAATTGGAAAGGGGAACCGGAGATATGAATTTATAAAGAATTAATGTTTTCTAGCGCATAGAAGCAACTAGCGCTCAAAGGGTTAAAAACGATCACACTGGACAGGGACATAGTACAGAGTTCAGGCCACCAATGACGTAACACTGTTACGCTTACTTTTAGGAGTTTTTCTTCATGCAGGAAAATGGTCCACAGCACCAGCCAAGGGTTCAGAGGCTCTGGTTTGCCTCTGGGGGTTTGGGGCTGCAGCTCCCACAATGCACCTCTTTAACTTTTGGAGTTGCTCCAAATGTCTCCAAACTTCTGGATCTTCTTTCAGAGGTCCTTCTTGTGTCCTTGAAGTGTCCACAACTTGATCCATCCAAGGTTCCAGAAACTCTGAGTTGCTCCTTGGGAGTTGGGACTACAATTCCCATAATGCACCTGGTCAGAATCCTCAAATGGCCACTAGACGCTGCTCAGCTCTGCTTTGCTTGCAGGACTTGATGCAGGGGACTCTGGGTACGTGTGGCAAACGGGGAGTCCCTTCTTGAAGCAGTAGAAGACAGGCAAAGTCCTATTAGTGGTGAAGCCCAAGTGTGCAGCTGTTGCAGTCCTTCAGAGTGCAGTGTCCAGGTGCAGGTCAGCGGTCCAGCAGGGCAGTCCTTCTTCTTTGTCTTGTTGCTTTTAGGGATCTGGTAGGGATCTCAGGTGTGGGTGCAGGTCTGCCAGTTTTATCTTTGCTCCTGGGTGAAAAACAGGCGGGTCCTGGTTCTCCAATCAGGTGCAGGGTCCTTTCTCTTGTGATGACCACTTCCGGGGAAGTGTGGCAAAAATCAATCCCAGGGAGCAACATTCCTCAAAAATCCTTCATGGCTTAAACTGATTTTTGGAGGTTACATCTGGCTGAGTCCACCCACTGGTGTGGTTAAAAATCTTAAACACACCATTCTCTTGCCCTCTCATTGGCACCTATTTGTCTGGGGATGCAGGATGTGAGGGAGGTGCTGGGCTACTCCAACTGTCCTTCCCTGCCTTTGAAGACCAGTCTGGCAGCCTTCCTACTTCTTCCACTGCTGAGGGGAGTTCTCCTCCCACAGGTGCATCCCTTTGTGTTCAGCCCAGTCTACTTCACACCTCATCAATGCAGTCTGGCTAGGCTGTCAGAGGCTGGCCAATCAGAGCAGAGCATTACAGGGCTGAAGTTGGCAACTTTTTAGGTAGAGTTTAAAACTATTTACCTGAACAAGTTATATAAAATCCAACAATTGCAAATTGTGAGATTTATTATAACAATTAATTTGATACCAAATTTGAGTAATCTGACACTTAAGGGGACTTTATAAATTAAATAAAGTCTCCCAATTCTAGCCTATGGAGGCCATTCAATCCAATGAGGGAAAAAATGAACTTGGCTGTTTTACCAGGGCTCATAAAACTATTTTTATAAGGTTCCTGCTTGTAGTTACATGGCACCCAGCCGTATGGGCACATAGGGCACACCTTAGGGGTGAATTATATGTAAAAATAAGGTAGTTTAAGTCTTTGGAAGTACTTTTAATTCCAAAGTCGAATATGCACATACATTCTAAATTAAAAGCAGACAGAAAGGCAGTCCTGCCTTTAAAATTACCTTGGACATGTCAGCAGTGCACCTATGGGTGCAATATCTATGCTGCAGTTCCTAAACCTACATGCCCTACCATATGGTAGGGACTTATAGGGAGGTTGACATGGCCAATTATAATTAGCCTAATCTGCATACTTATTTTATGCAGAGCACAGGCCCTGGGACTGCTTTACAGTACCCAAGGCACCATCAGAGTCAGGAAAACACCAGCAAAAAGTGAAAAATGAGGCCAAAAAGTTAGGGGGGCTCTGCAATCAGCACAGTTTTCTCACACTATTGTACTTATCAGATTAGTGTTTGTGACATGCTCCCTGGGCTTAGACTCACAATCCTGTGTTATATGTTGTGTAGATTGAAGAGACCAAGGCCGGATTTTGTGAATAAGTGAAGTGTTTTTTGACAAAATGTACAAGGTGAGTTACGTCAATATTAAGTGACGTTTTTAATGATGTGCAGTCTGCAGCGTATCCCAGCAGCTGTGTTGTGCGGTTCCCCCTCATTTTCTTCTCCACCATCCTCCTCCTCCTCAGGTAGGCCATCAACCTGCTCATATGAGGGGACATTCATCCGCACACATATGTTGTGCAGGATGGCACATGTCAAGATTATCTTGCAGATGATGTGTGGGGCAAATAGGAGGCTGCCTCCTGTGAGGTCCAGGCACCTGAATCTGGACTTCAGGATGCCAAATGTCCTCCCCACAATAGTTTGTGTCTTCCAATGTCCCTCATTATATGCACGCTCAACTGCTGTGCTTGGGTTGGGAAATAGGGTCATTATCCATGGCTGTATGCCATAACCCTGATCCGCTGCAAAAGATTAAAGGAGTAAGTTGTTGTTAGGGCTTGAAAAAGGTATGTCATGTGGCATGGCAGTTGATATTTAGAGCTGGTTGTGGCTCAAATGTATTTGTGGTATGGTGTGAGTTCCTATCCTCGTGTAATGTTTCTACAACACTAGGTTGTTGGACATGATAATCTTGTGTTTGGCTCAAGGACCTGGGACATGTAATTTGGATTCCACACTGATGGTCATTATGTGTGTACCATGAGTTGTGTAGTGCACCTGTTTCTCAGTGTGCTATAACTAAAGGGGACATGACACATCCTCACAACACAATGGGTTCAGATGTGGTAGTACTACAGAGCCTGGACATCCCATCCCTTTTGACGTGTGTCATTGCAGATGATGTGTGACACTTAGGGCCTTTTAAATTGGTAAGTGAGTGTAAGGAAATGCCTTCCTTGGCATGGTTACCCCCTGACATTTTGCCTTTTGTTGATGCCAGTTATGATTGAACGTGTGCTGGGACCCTGCTAACCAGGCCCCAGCACCAGTGTTCTTTCCATTAAAGTGTACCTTTGTTCCCACAATTGGCACAGCCCTGGCTCACAGATAAGTTACTTGTAAATGGTACCCCTGGTACCAAGGGCCCTGTGGCCAGGGAAGGTCTTTAAGTGCCACCCTGGGGACCCCTCACTCAGCACATGCATACTGCCTCACAGCTTGTGTGTGCTGGTGGGGAGAAAATGACTAAGTCGACATGACAATCCCCTAAGAGTGCCATGCCCACCTCTCACTGCCTGTGGCATAGGTAAGTCACCCCTCTAGCAGGCCTTACAGCCCTAAGGCAAGGTGCTCTATACTACAGGTGAGGGCATAAGTGCATGAGCACTATGCCCCTACAGTGGCTAAGCAAAACCTTAGACATTGTAAGTGCAGGGTAGCCATAAAGAGTATATGGTCTGGGAGTCTGTCAATTACGAACTCCACAGTTCCATAATGGCTACACTAAAATCTGGGAAGTTTGGTATCAAGCTTCTCAGCACAATAAATGCACACTGATGCCAGTGTGGGATTTATTGTAAAATACACCCAGAGGGCATCTTAGAGATGCCCCCTGAATACCAGCCTCAATCCTACTGCTAGGCTGACCAGTTTCTGCCAGCCTGCCACAACAAGACGAGTTTTGGCCACATGGGGTGAGTGCCTTTGTCACTCTGTGGCCAGGAACAAAGCTTGTACGGGGTGGAGGTGCTTCTCACCTCCCCCTGCAGGAACTTTTACACCTGGTGGTTAGCCTCAAAGGCTCATGCCTTTTGTTACAGCACCCCAGGGCATCCCAGGGCATCCCAGCTAGTGGAGATGCCCGCCTCTCCTGCCACTGCCCCCACTTTTGGTGGCAAGGCTAAAGGAGATAATGAGGTAAACAAGGAGGAGCCACCCACCAGTCAGGACAGCCCCTAAGGTGCCCAGAGGTGAGGTGACTCCTGCCTTTAGAAATCCTCCATCTTGAGATTGGAGGATTCCCCAATAGGGATGTGCCCTCATCCCCTCAGGGGGCAGGCAACAAAGAGGGTTTAGCCAACCTCCAGGACAGTAGCCATTGGCTACCGCCCCCAGACTTAAACACACCCCTAAATTTAGTATTTAGGGGTGACCCTGAACCCAGGAAATCAGATTCCTGCAACCTACAAGAAGAAGAAGGACTTCTGACCTGAAAGCCCCACAGAGACAACGGAGATGACAACTGACTTGGCCTCAGCCCTACCGGCCTGTGTCCTGACCCAAAGAACCTGCACAGTAATGCATTCAACAGGGACCAGTGACCTCTGAGGACTCAGAGGACTGCCCTGAACCCGAAGGACCGAGAAACTCTTGAGAACAGCGGCACTGTTAAAAAACAGCAACAACTTTGCAACTTCTTAGCAACTTCCAAAGAACTCTCTCTTCCCGACAGAAGCGTGAGACTTCTCACTCTGCACCCAACGCCCCCGGCTCAAGTTCAAGAGAACAAACACCGCAGAGAGGACTCCCAAGCGACTACGACCACATGAGTACCCTGAGTCGACCCCCCTTCGCCCCTGCAGCAATGCTTGCAGAGAGGATCCGGAGGCTCTCCCTGACCGCGACTGCCTGGTAACAAGGAACCCGACGCCTGGACCAAGAACAGCACCCGCAGCTCCCAGGACTGAGAGTAACCACGCACCAGTGCAGGAGTGACCAGCAGGTGGTCCTCTTCCTAGCCCAGTTGGGGGCTGGCCCGAGAAGCCCCCCTGTGCCTGCCTGCATTGCCTAAGTGATCCCCCCGGGTCCCTCCATTGCTTTCTATAGCAAACCAGACGCCTACTTTGCACACTGCACCCGGCCGCCCCTGTGCCTCTTAGGGTGTGTTTTGTGTGCCTGTTTGTGTCCCCCCCAGTGCTCTACAAGGCCCCTCTGGTCTGCTCCCCGAGGACGCAGATACTTACCTGCTAGCAGACTGGAACTGGAGCAGCCCTGTTCTCCACAGGCGCCTATGTGTTTTGGGCCCTCCTTTGACCACTGTTGCTCACAATCTTTCAGTCAGTGCTTCCATTGTTCAAGTCCTGGGAAAGTACGTTTAGCCTACACTACACATAATTGTATCAATTTGTGCTCATCATCTCCTGTCCACTGGTACATTTGCAGAATTTTCTAGCAGAGTTCTCTCTGAACTCTGTACAGCTCGAGGTTCTTTTCTCCAGTTCCAGTCCTCGGAAGCTCATCGTGTTTCCACGTTTAAGCAAGCAAGGCCCAGCGAAGACCAGCCCTCCAGTTCGGCTAAATTAAGAACATGAATTATCATAGAACATAGGTTATACAGTCAAACATGACATATTAGTATAAATTTTAATATATATTTTCATTATTTAGCATTTTGTTAATACAAATGGTGACCACTCCCCGTGGGCACATTTTACTCATACATGTTATTTTCAAATATTAGTTTCTTTTATCAATATTTCTCGTTAGTATTCATACGCAAATCATTAGAAATTTCTCATATTAGCACATCTGCCCCAACAGAACCAATGGGGGGATAATGGGCCTTAGGTTCTATGTGGCGGTTGACATGCTTAGTGTCTATTGTCCTCTTAATGAGTCAGCAGCAATACAGCAGCAATTCAATAAGGGCAGCCTGTGGAGATGTCCTTTATTTATCGTTACGATTCTACTGACCTCAGTGTGGTGCTGGTGGACCAGAGGAACAACACAATTTGTTTATATTTAGGGTTCATTGTTACCCATAAACCTCAAACATATCCTGTGTTTCGTTATGATGGAAATATGATGGAAATGTGCGAATATGCATCTTGGAGGTCTCCTGAAGCTATCAAGCGTTTCTGAGACAATTGAAGCAATATTTTGTGTAAGTCCACATTTTTTAACATCTCCTTCTATACTCATGAGCTTTGTAGTCCTCACGTCTAATATAGTGTTTCCGTTCTTCCTTTGGACCTTTTATTTACAATTGAATGTAATGAGACTACAGCTTTACCTCTTCATATTCTGCAACACTTTCTAATCTGGTTTTCCCTCTTACTTTTTTGTAGCGTGAGAGTTTTCTGAACAGCAGGTCTATGTGTCATAGTGGGTGCATGAAGGTGGACTGTTTTGGTAAACTTTCGAAATCTGAGAGCGTGTCCATTCTGAGCAATTCTGATCGCCAATTTGACAGCTGCCAAGATGGAAGATAGAGCACGTTCTTTCCTCTTACTGGAGTGCTCCACAGTGGGTCAGAGGAACGGAGTCAGTGCTTTTAGTTTCAAGTGCTACTGAGGGATGGTTCCCTCAGATACCTTTGGTCTGATGTACTTGCCTTTGCTTAAAGCAAAAGATTTGATAATGTTTTTGTCTTAGCTAATAACATATTCGAGCACACCGTTTCGAGTTCCCTTGTTTCTTTCCTTGCCCACCACATAAAGTTAACTATTTCCGCCGTCATTTTTTTATTACATAAGAACGCAGGTCGGGAAGTAACCCTAAATAGACAGGTCTAATATTTTCTGTTGCACATCCAGTTTCAGTTAAAAACGATGAGCTGTGAGGAGAATCAATGAAAACCTCATGGCTGTCCCCATGGGAGCTTGCACCATGGGTTTTATGTCAAGATATCGAGGTTAAAAATCCAGAGCTGTAAATACATTACCTGACCAATATTGATCACTACTATATTGTTAAAATGGGTCGTTATAGGTATGTGCACGTTTACTATTCTTAAGTTTACATCTACTTACGTTAACAATTTGCCTTAGGATGTGATTTTCACACCATACACATCAGACTTTCGGGGCCTCATCATTGGCCTGTATGTTTTTGGTTATCATGCGTAGGACGAAAGCACATAGCGCAGTTTTGCATCAAAAAGGTTAGCGTTGACTAGTGCCATTTTTTAATGCCACCTGGGCGTCATATTTATACTATGACGCTGGGTGGCCCTAAAAATTGTTTAGAGTCACTTTTTCCAACGTTACCCATTGTGCCTCGTTGTAAGGCAAAATGACGTTAAAGGAGGAAAAATGACTCTAATGCGGTTTACGACATGTAAACACAACGCAAAACGGAAATACACAATTTTTGCCCGCATGAGCGTCAAAAACAGACGCTAACGGAGAGAACAGTGCAAAGGAGAGGCAAAATGGAGCCAGGAAACCAAGAGAGACCCCAGGGAGACCCCATTCAACCAGGAGCCAGCCAGGAGAACACAGACAAGACCCAGGGGAGGGAGAAGAAAAAGATGAAGTGTTGTTTGAGTGCAGAGGAGCATGAAATACTGGTGAGAGTGGTGACGGAGCATCAACATCAACTGTTCCTCATCTCTAAATTACCATTTGGAAGGAGAGAGGCAATCTGGCAGCAGATTGTGGATACGATCAACAGTGTAGCAGAGGTCAGGAGAACTGTAACTGAGTGCAAGAAATGCTGGCATGACTGGAAGCGAAGGACAAAGATAAAAATGGCACAGAAAAGCAAGGCAACACTGCAAACTGGAGGTGGGAGTCCAGCACGACAAGAGGACTTGGACAAGATGGAGGAGATGGTTGCAGAAATCTTCACAGAAATCGCTGGATAGGACAGCACAGACTACCAGGAAACACCACAAATGCAGGCTAAGTTGCATGTGGAAAATGTATGCTAAAGTGTCAGGTGCAAGAAAGGGGAGGCACACAGGACTTACACAATGCATGTCAAAGGAGCTCAGAGGGACACAATACACATTAAGCAAGTTGCACGATGCCGACATAAGCTACACATGCACTTACACCTTGGTAGTGCCATGCTCCATGACACATACACAACCTGGACATATTTTGAACACCAGGCCCAAATACCTACATGTACATATGCAGCACATGGGATGGATGGCATGTATAATCACTGTGCCACTGGTTGTGACATCACTATATCCCTTGCATGTAGTCATATAAACACCACCAACACGACCAAGACCTCAGACACCAGGTAGTCAGTCAACATCATTCCTGGGGTTACGTCATAGTGGTGTTCCTTGCAGTAGCCCCTTGCAACCTCCTTGCCTCATTGCCCAAATGCATGTGTGCTGCATCTCACAGCACACAAGTCATTGCAACTGTCCCAACAGTACCCAGGAATGTGCCGATAGCACCACCACACCGCACATAGACATGAGCAGCCATCCGTACATCATGCACTCAGGGTGTCCCCTCGGTGCATGGAACAATGAACTGAACAGTTGCTGGGGAAATAGTAGGCTGGACGTGTATCATTGGTAACATGCCACTACCCAGAACAACAAAACTGAAGTAGTGTTGAACCAGACATCTTGATGCTGAACTGAAATGTGCCACTGCAGAAAATATGTGCCACATATAGCAAATAGTAGGTCACAACAGTCACAGGCTGAGCCTACAACTACTTTGACACAACTATGTCAGACACATGGGAATGGGGAAATAAACACACACATACAACACATGGGGTATGAATGTGAACATAATGGCTGATGATTCCACATCGACGGGCGGGGGATGGTACATGGGCAAGTTTGGTGTTGGTAAGACTGTCAGTGCAGTGTACCCTTTGCGCTTGGCAGTATGAGTCACACGTTGGGATGGTGGCTGGAAATGTTACTGCTCATGGTAGCTCTGTGGGGCACTTAGCACAACATTCGTGATGGATCAAATAGAATAAGTGTCAGTTTTGGGCTGCATTGGGTGTAACAGGACACACTGCACCCAGCCCTGCAAATCAGGCAGTGGAAAGGGCAAAGGGCCAAGGCATGTGACCCCCTGAACTGCCCATGCTAAGTGCATGGGCTTTGCATGGGCACCTAGGGCCCCACCACACCACATCACCAACAACCATTTCATAGGGTTACATCGCCATGCAAAGGCTGGTGGAAATGCGGAAACAGACCTGGAGGGTAGTGATGAATGTAACACTGGTCTGGTGTCACAAGACAGATGCCATAGCCAGTCTGTAAGCTGCTGGAAACCTGTCATATCCAGGTCATTGGCCCATGGGACATTCCACATTGACAACAGTTGCCAATACCACCTGTGCTGTTGGGGACGGTCAAATACACAATGGCAGTCAGGTGCCCATTGGACTGATGCACTTGAAATTAGGGACCAGTATGACTACCTGCAGAATCACTTCTAACTTGCTTCAGGCCCTGACCTAAGTAAAACTCCTGTTAAATGGCTATGTCCATAGACTCATTTACAGAACGATGTACTCAGCAGAAATTTCATACCCATACTGCCCATTCCTGGGTTCAGCCCTGTGCTTGTGTCAAATGAGCTGTACTGTCACCATGCTGCACTCATGTATCGTAGTGCAGGGAGGGATGCATTGAGGGGGAAGACATAGGTATTTAGTAAGGCAAACACACCTACACAGACAGGAGATGAAAATGAACTCTGCCAGGTCCATGAGTGCCATGCAATGTAGCACACAAACACAAACAACAGCATGAGGAGCCATCAATGGTAACAAGAGCATAGTGTCCTGCCAATGCCATCCTTGGGGTGGTGCAAGGGCTCAGTACAGTATGGGTGTATGTGAAGCATATAAGACTGTGACAGGTGAAAATTGCCATGTGTGGTGCTGTGGCATGAGCACAGCAACACCCATTGCATGACCTCACCATGCAAATGGATGCAAAGGGAGGGTAGAACATGAAAAGATGGTGTCAAGCCACAAAAAGGATAGACAACACACTTAGAAGATATGACGCAGCCAATTGTGCCAACTGGGCTTCCCTTCATGTGACATGCAGGTGGGGCATAGGGCTGTAGACCGCAGCTATGATGTACAGGAACAATCCTTTGGAACTAAGGGCCTCTAGCACCACATGTCTTGTGACGCTAAGCACTGCGCTGTATTGGCAAGGTGGCGGTAAGCCACTTTTTGTGGCTTAATGTCACCTTGTAAAGACGGCCCCTTCTCAACCATCACTGTGCTAGGAAGGTGCGTGCAATGGGTGTTGCTGTGGGTGTCCCACAGCAATACCCATTGCATTTTAATACTGCCTCAGATAAATGGAACTTTGTGAACCTGAGGCAGTGCCAAAATCTTACACCACCCCCAGGGGTGGCGTTAGCAGGGTGCAACGAGGAGGTATACATTTCTACCTTCTTGTTTTTTGCTTTTCCAATGTGTGCTGCAAAATGCCAAAAATTATTGTTTATGTGCATTAAGGTGTCCCTTCCTGCACATAAACAATCATTTGTAAATGACCCTTTGGCTCTTCCGTGTGTGCTGCATTCTACAGCTCACACAGAAGTGCCAAAGCACCATTAGTGATTGTTAATGTGCAGTAAGGGAGACCTTCATGCATATACAAAATCACACCCCTGAACGCATACATACTTGCACAATGGTGCAACGATTTCCTGTGCTGCCAGCTGAATTTTGCAACAGCCCGGGGACAACACAGGGGTTCGCTGTATTCACTTACATATGGCGCATCCTTGTGTTATCAAAGTGCTGCTAATTTTTGCACTGCACCACTTTTCCATAAATATGGCGCTAAGATAATAATGAGCCTCAAATATCAAGTCAGTGACGTGACATGTCAACTGCCACAACACAGATAGACAGATTTTACACCATCTCATTGCAGAGGATGACCAGCTGGCAACTATCAGCCAACAGACCCTCCAAGAAGTCCTTGTAAACCTCCAGATACCACCTCCAGTCGCAAGGAGGAGTATTGATGTAGCAGACATGCCACAGGCCACACTTAGTACGACCTGCCAACACAGCAGAGGACTCTGAGTAACCAGGGACCAGCTTTGAGAGGACAGTGGTAGGTGTCCAGCAGGAGCTGACCAAGGAGGTGCGGGTGGGGATGCAAACTATGGCAGCCAGCCTTTAGGGGATGCGGACGTGCATGGTTACAGCTACAGAACAGACTGCAGCCAACCGACCCACACACTCTCCAATGTGTGGAGACCAGGAACGTCTGAAAGACATAGCTGCTGCCATGAAGGAGAGGCCACAACAACTGTCCTCCCAAACTGGCCTCAGCATGCTTGCGGACAAGATGGACTACATGCACCGGGAAATGGTCTTCCTCAGGGCAGACATGGCTGCCTACCACAGGGATGCTGCTGCTATACTTAAAAGTCAGCAGTTCCTCCTTGCTGCAGTGATGCCTTATGTAGTGCCACAGATGGCAGCTGCTGGGAATTTGGAGTCCACTTCTCCAACTACGGAAGTGTGTGGACCCCTCTACCTCCCCACTACCACCATCAAGGGTAGAGGAGGCACCACACAGATCGGAGGATGAAGATGTGGAACAGATCATCTTCACCCGTAGGAGTTCCCGGTAGCAACAGCCCATGCCACATGGATAGTATTTACCTTTGTCCTGTGCTTGACATCATGCCAGTGTTAGCACTGTTGCAGATATGCACTCTTCACGGACACACTGTTGACCTTTCTGCTATGGACTGCAATTGTCTTTAACTTTTCAATTGTCAATTTATATTCCCTTGAACTGAAAGACACTTTACCGAAGCATGTCCCATGACATGTCCCTCAACTCTGGACTTGTGTTGTGTAACAATTGGATGGATTCCATGAATGGGGTCACGGACCTGGACATTGTAAATATTGCACTACAACACTTGTTATTAAACACCACCTACACAACCAGCATGTCCTTGTGTGTTGTGACACATCTACTATGCTTAGGAATTGTGATGTGCGTAACATGTCTTCTGTCACAGAATGTGAGTACAAGAGTGCATGAGTATGCGGGCACATATCTATGCACATGGTACCTACATGATGAATGTCGATGCCGGTCTCATCTTCTACAAGCAATTCACTGAGTTTGTGAAACATGTTGAACACATGTATGCTACACCCACTACATATGGCAGGAAAGGCTGTGAAACAGTTCTCGAGCAACATCGTCAGCTGGGGGTACCATTAGAACACGTTGGTGTGAAACAGAGGGACTCAACCTCATCTGTAATTGCCACTGGTCACTTTAGCAGGATAGTAATGAAATGTAGGCTGCTGTCAGATGTCCCATAGTGCCCAACATTCTGACACAAACAACATGCAATGACAGCTGAATTACCACACCTACCTGTCCCATACATGGTCAACAGTCACCCTGAGTGGTGGGTACACTGGATGGCAGATGCACAGACAAGTAGATGTGTTGTAGCTGGCAGTGTCACAGCTTAGTTGTAAGAAGGTGATGAACATGTCAAGAGAAGGATCTGGAGGCAGGACAGAATCCCCAGGACAATACACAATTTTCACTGTACACCCATGGGAAGACCCTGAGACCCAAGCATAAGACACATGAAGTAAGGGAGTACTCACATTTTTTAATTAGATTTTAACAAAACAAGAAAGAATTAAGAACACCCATTCTGACCTAACCTAACTTATCCTAGCTATACATAACCGACAACAGACCCTAACTACGCTATGCTACACTTACCTAGCACATTTAACGACACACTCTAAACATTAGCCCCCTTTACCTCTTATATCACAAGACACATGTAGGACAACATATACTAAACTACACAGATACTACCTATTACTAAACAAATATACATTTTTTGGTACATTTTATTTTTAAAACCTTTTTTTATATAACACATAATAGTACCAACATCACCCCACACCCACCCACATAGTAAAATGTAAAAAGTAGAAAACCCAACCCCCCAAACCTACTTATCCTAACTAAACCACTAACCTAAGCTAACCTGCAACTGAGCCGCTAATACCCACTAAAAACATTAAAACAAATGAGGAGGGAGGGGACTGAATTGGGGATGAGAGTCATTATGCCATTCACAGGTTGGCCTTCTTGTGTTTCCTCATTATGAATCTTAGTCTTTTTGTGTTCTTCTCCACCTCCTTCTCAATAGTGTCCACCTTTTTGAGGACCTGCACGACACCCCTCTGTAGGTCCCTGATGGCACTCATACCCATGGCAGCAGGTGTGGTTGGCTGTGGAATGGTTGTTGAGGGTGCAGCAGCTGGGGCAATTGTGATGGTGGCAGCTGTGGCCCCCTGCACAGCTGTGGTGCTTGGTCCTCCCTGTGTGGGCCCACCTTGGGTGAATGCCCGGCACTTACCGGTGGATCACTCCGTGCGACATCTGTGTGCCATCCTCCTGAACCCAGATTCCACTGCCAGTATGTGCCAATAGCAGACTGCCCTCTTCTGAGAGGCACAGAGTTCCTCGTTGTTCATGTTGGCAGCTGTTAAAATGAGACAGGCTACCATCTATGTCAGCATTGTGAGTAGTATGTACAGATTATTAGCTAACACTCTACATACAATTGCACATGCACTCCAACTCACATTCTGGATAATACAATGACCCTATGGATGAATGGACATTGCTGCCTTTGCATAATTTCCTTGACACCATATCCACCCACAACAAGATTAGGAAACAAACAAAATAAGATGTGCATTGATTTTGTGCCATGTATAACACTGCAAAGGCAGCGTCAACTTCACATAGATCAGGGCCACCATACGTCATCATCTGTGTCAAATTTCAACCATACATCACCACTAACTTGAATCTGTTATTGGGAGTATGGGCTGCAGTTGGTAACCATAAGGGGCAGTGTTGATAGGTACACATGCAAACCTGATCAAAATGACCGTCACCAACACTCTGAGCATCACATCTACCTACAAGTTTGTTGTTCCCACCCCCTGTGCCTCAGAAGGGATGGCCATGTCATTAATCATCTCAGCTGTCCAGGTCATTCACCAAGGCATGCCCACTCATACATGGAATCAGGGAGTGGACCATATGTTAGGAGGGCTGACAACTAGGAAGCTGATATCCATAGGTATATCACATCTACATTTTTGTGTCCAGTTGTAGACACCCATCAATACCTTATCATCCAATACCATTCCTCACACACCCATATCCATGCCAGCACACGTTTGGACTTGACCGGCATGCACGCCTATTACATTCTACGTAAGTGGCACTGAAGTGGAGTACAATATATATGGCAACATGCTGGGGGACAATTGCCCACCCAGTCCTACATCTACATTACAATACAGGGATGCACCAATTTGTCTACAAAATGGTGCATCACTGTGTTGTGAGAATGACGGTGTGTGCCAGTGCCAATATTTTCACAGCGGTGCACACCTAAGTCACATATGGGCCTACATGTGGCTTATCATCACCTTGTTTACACAAGATATGACTCTGTGCATGTGCATGGGGAACGCTTAAATGTGACACAGTGTCACCATCCTGCCTACTTTGAAATCTGATCATTTGATAGCTCATCACTTCTAGCATTGGGTGCAACACACATGACTTACTTACACAAAAGCTGTAATCACTACACAGCACAGACGTAATCACACTAACTGGATACAGCTGGGTCCTCAAATCATGCCACTTCACCTATTGTGTAGGGGGCAGGTCCACCTGAAAGATATGGATAGAAAACCATGGTTAGTATCATATCACTGTCACTACTAGCGGACAACATATTACAGTGTGTACTATTTTAGAGGAGTGAGATAATTATCCAGGTTGAGGACAGTGCAACAGACACACCATTTCAAACTCACAATGAGACTGAGACTCAGGTGAGTGAGATCCACACATCTGCACTCTTCCACTGAGCCTAAGACTCATGCAGTGCTACACCCTGCAACAACCATATGTGGGCAATCTGCAAAAGATAGAACTCCATGAAATGAGGGGGAGTTGGGTGACAGATACATGACACTACCCTGGTGCTCTGCAAGACAACTGACTCAGGTATTCTGGCTTGTCCTGCAAGGGTCACAGAGGTACTTTGTGAAGGGCAAGCAGCCCAATTTGTAGTCTGCAATTTTCATGCATTGAATATTCCATGACTGATGTGTCACAGTTGTCTGATGGTATCAAATGCCTCATTGCCAGTGCCCCCTAAGGTGGGTATGCCCCCTTTGCAAACATAAGGGCAGGGATGATGTATCTGAAATTATGAAACTGTAGCGCCATACATGGATTGCCCTAACTTGTTATCACAATTCAGTTACATATGATATGCTGGTGGTGTCTTGGCCTATCACACATGACACAATGCTGGGGCACAGCTGTTGCCGTGGCCCCTGAAATGTGTGACTTAGTGATGGTTGTGCATGACTCACCAAACATCTGACGTGCATTTGTAAAATGGTAGGATATGTACTGGGGCGGTGACACTTCATTCAGGTTGCATGCAACCTGTCCACAAGCATTGCATGCAGCATGCCAACACATCTGCTACTGTCATTCAAGTGTGGTGAATAGTAAATATTTTGCCAATGGGAGACTCACCAACAGGGCCACGATCACCACACCTAGGTGGTCTAGTAGATCCTGCTCCCTGGCCACCAGGTCTGCCCAGCGATGCTTCAGCTGGTTGTCGTTGTGGTTACTGCGGTACACCCTCTTCAGGTGGTGGAGTACCTCGCCTCACCGCAGCCGCCTCACCTCTGTCCGGTAGCCCTGTATCACACGGCCACCCTATCTCCAACTTTAATGGGAGGTAGTGGGCTACCAGCCACACGAAGCCTCCCAGCTCCTCCTCTCCCATTCTAGTCAGTCTTCCCCTACCAGATATATCACTGGGGTAAAGATTGACAAAAAATTGTGATTGGAAAAAAATAATTAAGTGAAGGAATCTTAACGTCCAAAAATAACAATACCAACTAGCCCAACTTAACAACTAACCCGGACAAACACCCCACAGTACAGGTACAAGGAAAAATACAAAAAACACACAAATTCACTATTACTGGGACAAAGTACAGTCAAATACAACAGAAAACACAACAAGAGGGACACCACAAGATACAAAACAGAGCAATAACACACCACCAACTCCAAGACACAACCACACAGTCAAAAGAGGCACAGACTGTAAAGAAAAAGTGAAAGTACACCAACTGTACCAAGCCTGTGAACAGGATTTCCTATTAATCACTTCCTGTCCCCGTGCATCACGTTTTCTGTAATGCGTGTATTTATTTGACGCATCTGATATTTGCATGAGCATTTCTGCCGCATGACTTACGTGCAGCTTTTTTTATTGACACATTACCTTTATGCGTCGATTTAACAGTAAATCAGCATTGAGATGAGTGTGAAGGTGGAAATCACGTTAATGACCCATGGGTCATATACTTTTTTCAACACAGTTGCGTCATTTTTTTTACTCTATTCCTGATTGCGTGATTTTGTCCATTGTCAATGAATGCACCTTGTATGAACATACAAATTGAATGGGCTGGGCTGCAGTGTGGCATTTTGTGTATGGCCACATGTGGTAGTCCATACAACAATGTGATATGGGTGTGATTGGTCCGTTACAGCAATGTGTGTGTTACAGAATCCACAGCATGCAAATGTATTCATGCCATGCATATATATGTATGTGTGACAACAGTGTATCCACATATATATGGCAGTCAGTGCTATCACTTATGTGATGAGTGTAGTTGTCTTACAGAGCGTCACATTTCAGACGACATACACAGCTTGGTCATTGTTGATGATGGCTGATGAACGCTATCTAGCAAATGTTACCTGACAACTGTCTTTATATGTTGATCTTGAGTATATGGTGACTTGTGTGTGGACTACACACATGTCTGACATGTGTGCATATTTGGTACATACTGTGATTGACACACTGCCTACATTCCAACCATATCATGTATTGAACATAATAGTCAGTTCAAAGTAATTACACTTAGCATTGTAATAATAATTTTTGTGTGGTGGACCTGCAGCCCTAGCTGCATATGTTCTCATCCGTTCTGATGTGCATTCCACAGACATGTCCGTCCAAAGTGTGAGGTCATGTGTACACTGTGATAGGATTGGGCCCCATGGTAGTGGCAGGACTGATTTCCATGGATGTACTACGCAGGTTCAATTTCTCCCATTGCTTGCCATACCTGGGCTAATCATGATGACCATTGTCACCAATTATGTCCCCCGCTTGTCACACATGCTCCATGAAGCCATTGCAACTCTCACACTGAGTTGTGTCAATGGTCTGTTCAAACATTAGAGTCTCACCATGATTTGACATCCACTTCCTCATGTGTGGGCCCATTGTTTACCTCCTATGTGGACATGTTGTAGTTATGTGTGATGAGCTATTGTTGTACAAGTTGTCAACATGGATGTAAATAATATTTTGTGGTCCATAGATTGTGTTCTTCAGTCGTCACATTAAACTGATGAGGCTATCTGTGAAATGAGTGATGGTAGCAGTTCAATCTTTCGCATCACATATGATGTTGCTACTTGTTGGAAAACGGATTATTGGTAAGGGCAGGGTCGCACCTACACTAAGTAATAGGCCACTAACCTCCACTTAGGTCCAGTTAGGTCTCAACAAATTAAACCCAGCTCTACCCTTGGTAGCCTGGCAACAAGCGACAAGGCTTAACTTAGGAGACAAGTGTGTAAATCATTTGTAAATCATAAAATAGTAAATAAGTAAAACACAAAACACAATAAAAAATCCAACACCAATTCATATATATAGATCATATATTTATCTTTAAAATGACACCAAAATGATTAAAATTGGAAAGGGGAACCGGAGATATGAATTTATAAAGAATTAATGTTTTCTAGTGCATAGAAGCAACTAGCGCTCAAAGGGTTAAAAACGATCACACTGGACAGGGACATAGTACAGAGTTCAGGCCACCAATGACGTAACACTGTTACGCTTACTTTTAGGAGTTTTTCTTCATGCAGGAAAATGGTCCACAGCACCAGCCAAGGGTTCAGAGGCTCTGGTTTGCCTCTGGGGGTTTGGGGCTGCAGCTCCCACAATGCACCTCTTTAACTTTTGGAGTTGCTCCAAATGTCTCCAAACTTCTGGATCTTCTTTCAGAGGTCCTTCTTGTGTCCCTGAAGTGTCCACAACTTGATCCATCCAAGGTTCCAGAAACTCTGAGTTGCTCCTTGGGAGTTGGGACTACAATTCCCATAATGCACCTGGTCAGAATCCTCAAATGGCCACTAGACGCTGCTCAGCTCTGCTTTGCTTGCAGGACTTGATGCAGGGGACTCTGGGTACGTGTGGCAAACGGGGAGTCCCTTCTTGAAGCAGTAGAAGACAGGCAAAGTCCTATTAGTGGTGAAGCCCAAGTGTGCAGCTGTTGCAGCCCTTCAGAGTGCAGTGTCCAGGTGCAGGTCAGCGGTCCAGCAGGGCAGTCCTTCTTCTTTGTCTTGTTGCTTTTAGGGATCTGGTAGGGATCTCAGGTGTGGGTGCAGGTCTGCCAGTTTTATCTTTGCTCCTGGGTGAAAAACAGGCGGGTCCTGGTTCTCCAATCAGGTGCAGGGTCCTTTCTCTTGTGATGACCACTTCCGGGGAAGTGTGGCAAAAATCAATCCCAGGGAGCAACATTCCTCAAAAATCCTTCATGGCTTAAACTGATTTTTGGAGGTTACATCTGGCTGAGTCCACCCACTGGTGTGGTTAAAAATCTTAAACACACCATTCTCTTGCCCTCTCATTGGCACCTATTTGTCTGGGGATGCAGGATGTGAGGGAGGTGCTGGGCTACTCCAACTGTCCTTCCCTGCCTTTGAAGACCAGTCTGGCAGCCTTCCTACTTCTTCCACTGCTGAGGGGAGTTCTCCTCCCACAGGTGCATCCCTTTGTGTTCAGCCCAGTCTACTTCACACCTCATCAATGCAGCCTGGCTAGGCTGTCAGAGGCTGGCCAATCAGAGCAGAGCATTACAGGGCTGAAGTTGGCAACTTTGTAGGTAGAGTTTAAAACTATTTACCTGAACAAGTTATATAAAATCCAACAATTGCAAATTGTGAGATTTATTATAACAATTAATTTGATACCAAATTTGAGTAATCTGACACTTAAGGGGACTTTATAAATTAAATAAAGTCTCCCAAAAATTCTAGCCTATGGAGGCCATTCAATCCAATGAGGGAAAAAATGAACTTGGCTGTTTTACCAGGGCTCATAAAACTATTTTTATAAGGTTCCTGCTTGTAGTTACATGGCACCCAGCCGTATGGGCACATAGGGCACACCTTAGGGGTGAATTATATGTAAAAATAAGGTAGTTTAAGACTTTGGAAGTACTTTTAATTCCAAAGTCGAATATGCACATACATTCTAAATTAAAAGCAGACAGAAAGGCAGTCCTGCCTTTAAAATTACCTTGGACATGTCAGCAGTGCACCTATGGGTGCAATATCTATGCTGCAGTTCCTAAACCTACATGCCCTACCATATGCTAGGGACTTATAGGGAGGTTGACATGGCCAATTATAATTAGCCTAATCTGCATACTTATTTTATGCAGAGCACAGGCCCTGGGACTGGTTTGCAGTACCCAAGGCACCATCAGAGTCAGGAAAACACCAGCAAAAAGTGAAAAATGAGGCCAAAAAGTTAGGGGGGCTCTGCAATCAGCACAGTTTTCTCACACTATTGTACTCATCAGATTAGTGTTTGTGACATGCTCCCTGGGGTTAGACTCACAATCCTGTGTTATATGTTGTGTAGATTGAAGAGACCAAGGCCGGATTTTGTGAATAAGTGAGGTGTTTTTTGACAAAATGTACAAGGTGAGTTACGTCAATATTAAGTGACGTTTTTAATGATGTGCAGTCTGCAGCGTATCCCAGCAGCTGTGTTGTGCGGTTCCCCCTCATTTTCTTCTCCACCATCCTCCTCCTCCTCAGGTAGGCCATCAACCTGCTCATATGAGGGGACATTCATCCGCACACATATGTTGTGCAGGATGGCACATGTCAAGATTATCTTGCAGACGATGTGTGGGGCAAATAGGAGGCTGCCTCCTGTGATGTCCAGGCACCTGAATCTGGACTTCAGGATGCCAAATGTCCTCCCCACAATAGTTTGTGTCTTCCAATGTCCCTCATTATATGCACGCTCAACTGCTGTGCTTGGGTTGGGAAATAGGGTCATTATCCATGGCTGTATGCCATAACCCTGATCCGCTGCAAAAGATTAAAGGAGTAAGTTGTTGTTAAGGCTTGAAAAAGGTATGTCATGTGCATTGCAGTTGATATTTAGAGCTGGTTGTGGCTCAAATGTATTTGTGGTATGGTGTGAGTCCCTATCCTTGTGTAATGTTTCTACAACACTAGGTTGTTGGACATGATAATCTTGTGTTTGGCTCAAGGACCTGGGACATGTAATTTGGATTCCACACTGATGGTCATTATGTGTGTACCATGAGTTGTGTAGTGCACCTGTTTCTCAGTGTGCTATAACTAAAGGGGACATGACACATCCTCACAACACAATGGGTTCAGATGTAGTAGTACTACAGAGCCTGGACATCCCATCCCTTTTGACGTGTGTCATTGCAGATGATGTGTGACACTTAGGGCCTTTTAAATTGGTAAGTGAGTGTAAGGAAATGCCTTCCTTGGCATGGTTACCCCCTGACATTTTGCCTTTTGTTGATGCCAGTTATGATTGAACGTGTGCTGGGACCCTGCTAACCAGGCCCCAGCACCAGTGTTCTTTCCATTAAAGTGTACCTTTGTTCCCACAATTGGCACAGCCCTGGCTCACAGATAAGTTACTTGTAAATGGTACCCCTGGTACCAAGGGCCCTGTGGCCAGGGAAGGTCTTTAAGTGCCACCCTGGGGACCCCTCACTCAGCACATGCACACTGCCTCACAGCTTGTGTGTGCTGGTGGGGAGAAAATGACTAAGTCGACATGACAATCCCCTAAGAGTGCCATGCCCACCTCTCACTGCCTGTGGCATAGGTAAGTCACCCCTCTAGCAGGCCTTACAGCCCTAAGGCAAGGTGCACTATACTACAGGTGAGGGCATAAGTGCATGAGCACTATGCCCCTACAGTGGCTAAGCAAAACCTTAGACATTGTAAGTGCAGGGTAGCCATAAAGAGTATATGGTCTGGGAGTCTGTCAATTACGAACTCCACAGTTCCATAATGGCTACACTAAAATCTGGGAAGTTTGGTATCAAGCTTCTCAGCACAATAAATGCACACTGATGCCAGTGTGGGATTTATTGTAAAATACACCCAGAGGGCATCTTAGAGATGCCCCCTGAATACCAGCCCCAATCCTACTGCTAGGCTGATCAGTTTCTGCCAGCCTGCCACAACAAGACGAGTTTTGGCCACATGGGGTGAGTGCCTTTGTCACTCTGTGGCCAGGAACAAAGCTTGTACGGGGTGGAGGTGCTTCTCACCTCCCCCTGCAGGAACTCTTACACCTGGTGGTTAGCCTCAAAGGCTCATGCCTTTTGTTACAGCACCCCAGGGCATCCCAGGGCATCCCAGGGCATCCCAGCTAGTGGAGATGCCCGCCTCTCCTGCCACTGCCCCCACTTTTGGTGGCAAGGCTAAAGGAGATAATGAGGTAAACAAGGAGGAGCCACCCACCAGTCAGGACAGCCCCTAAGGTGCCCAGAGGTGAGGTGACTCCTGCCTTTAGAAATCCTCCATCTTGAGATTGGAGGATTTCCCCAATAGGGATGTGCCCTCATCCCCTCAGGGGGCAGGCAACAAAGAGGGTTTAGCCAACCTCCAGGACAGTAGCCATTGGCTACCGCCCCCAGACTTAAACACACCCCTAAATTTAGTATTTAGGGGTGACCCTGAACCCAGGAAATCAGATTCCTGCAACCTACAAGAAGAAGAAGGACTTCTGACCTGAAAGCCCCACAGAGACAACGGAGATGACAACTGACTTGGCCTCAGCCCTACCGGCCTGTGTCCTGACCCAAAGAACCTGCACAGTAATGCATTCAACAGGGACCAGTGACCTCTGAGGACTCAGAGGACTGCCCTGAACCCGAAGGACCGAGAAACTCTTGAGAACAGCGGCACTGTTAAAAAACAGCAACAACTTTGCAACTTCTTAGCAACTTCCAAAGAACTCTCTCTTCCCGCCAGAAGCGTGAGACTTCTCACTCTGCACCCAACGCCCCCGGCTCAAGTTCAAGAGAACAAACACCGCAGAGAGGACTCCCAAGCGACTACGACCACATGAGTACCCTGAGTCGACCCCCCTTTGCCCCCGCAGCGACGCTTGCAGAGAGGATCCGGAGGCTCTCCCTGACCGCGACTGCCTGGTAACAAGGAACCCGACGCCTGGACCAAGAACAGCACCCGCAGCTCCCAGGACTGAGAGTAACCACGCACCAGTGCAGGAGTGACCAGCAGGTGGTCCTCTTCCTAGCCCAGTTGGGGGCTGGCCCGAGAAGCCCCCCTGTGCCTGCCTGCATTGCCTAAGCGATCCCCCCGGGTCCCTCCATTGCTTTCTATAGCAAACCAGACGCCTACTTTGCACACTGCACCCGGCCGCCCCTGTGCCTCTTAGGGTGTGTTTTGTGTGCCTGTTTGTGTCCCCCCCAGTGCTCTACAAGGCCCCTCTGGTCTGCTCCCTGAGGACGCAGATACTTACCTGCTAGCAGACTGGAACTGGAGCAGCCCTGTTCTCCACAGGCGCCTATGTGTTTTGGGCCCTCGTTTGACCTCTGCACCTGACCGGCCCTGTGTTGCTGGTGCGGTGACTTTGGGGTTGCCTTGAACCCCCAACGGTGGGCTGCCTATGCCCAGGAGACTGACTGTATAAGTGCTTTACCTACCTGAGAAACCTAACCAAACTTACCTCCCCCAGGATCTTTTGATTTTTGCAGTGTCCACTTTTAAAATAGCTTACTGCCATTTTAACTAAAACTGTTTGTATTACTGCTTTGAATCAAAGCTCTATAATACCTGTGTGAAGTACCTTGCATTTTATTTATTTAACTCAAATCTTGAATCTTGTGGTTCTAAAATAAATTAAGAAAATAAATGTTTCTATATAAAAACTATTGGCCTGGAGTTAAGTCTTTGAGTGTGTGTTCCTCATTTATTGCCTGTGTGTGAACAACAAATGCTTAATACTACCCTCTGATAAGCCTACTGCTCGAACACACTACCACAAAATAGAGCATTAGTATTATCTAATTTGCCACTATCAACCTTTAAGGGAAACCCTTGGACTCTGTGCACACTATCTATCACTTTGAGATAGTATATACAGAGCCAACTTCCTAGAGTGAGAATGCATAATACGTCTCCAAAATTGACTGCACTGTCCTGCAACATTTTGAGTATGCAAGAATGCTCTATGTGTGACATGTTACTTGGCAACCCTTTGTTGTCCCCTGCGCCCGTTGCTCATGTGGAGCTGTGCACCCACACTACCTACCCTGCACCAGGGTATTTGGCTAGCTGCCTTGTGGAGGTGGATGCATCTGTGCAGGAAGGTACACTACCCTATACATATGCTGTTTTGATGGGCAATTGGTTCCTTCTGTGTGTGCAGCAGTATGCAGCATGCATTGGTGCCACAATCATCTGAGTTCATAGCACATTCTACTTCCTTATTTCAACCTGCATATAGCACCCTGGGGTGGGTGTTTGTTGCTGGTACTTCCTCATGTTTTAGGTAACAGCTACACGTGAGTCAGTATCATCATGCTATATATCTTGTGGTGACAGACCTGCAGCGACAAACATTGCACACCCCTTCCACACTACATACAGCATGGGAAGGGGACAATTTACAATGTGGCTTCAAGTCATTATAAAATGGTCATCTGCCAAGTTGTACATACAGTGCAGGCCATGTAAATGGAACTGTGGGCTACTGCATAGGTTCCTTGGTGTTCCAGAGTGGCAGCCTGAGATGTCCAAGGGTGTGTATCCCATTGTCACAGTATGATCAACATAACTACCAGTGTCTCTCCTATGTTCCAAAACATTAATGTGCATTTATACTGTTAACATCTGCACAGTGCTGGCTATGGGATGGAGCTGAGCTACTTAGTAAATGTGTCCCTTGGCACAGTGCATGTGAGGTCAGTGATGGCCTGTTTTCTCCTACTGGGTCACACTATGGCATCCATGATCTGCACTGTCTGACAGTCACTCTGCCCCATGTTGGGCCATTTATTGTTTCTGGTACAGACGTGATGGTGTTATGAGTCAGTGAGTGTTGCATGTAAGGTTGCACTACAGTAGGTGGGGTACCACTTCTCACACATCTGGCACATGGTATGTGATGGGCATTGATCTTGTATTCCTATTTGTGTGAGCCAATGCATCAGGCAGATGTCTCTGCACACTACAGGTAAGTCAGGTATGTGTTGATGAGATGCAGTTGACATGGGCGCAAGTTGTGTGGTGTTTGATATTTGTTCTGGCAGTGATTTGCACGGCATGACTTGAGGGATCAGTGCCTATTTGGAACTTACATGACATGGGCATGGTGTATGCCATTGACATGTCTGTGCTATTCTTTGTTTGGTGTACTGTGTGTGAAGTGTACGTAGCAGGCAACCTGTGGGCACTTGTAGTGGTCTTTGTACTTCTGCTGGTAGCAAAGGGTACATGTCCACACCTGTCCTTCACGTGGTGTGCCTGTCTAGTTGTGGGCATTTTACGTACATGTGGGTGTATGTATTAGTGTTGTGCACGCATTGTGCTGTACTGCAGCATGGGGCATATGTGTTATCACCTGCACATGTGTCCGACATAGTTGGTGTGTTGTGTGTATATTGCTAGATTTGTTGATTTACCCACGAATAGGCCATTTCCAGATTGTCTATCCTGGAATTGTTCATTGATCCTGCTGTGTCGGAATATGTAGGCGTTGTGGACACTCTCAAGATACTTGACCAAAATGTTTATGAATAGTCCACGGTGGTCCACTATGCCCTGCACATTAATGGAATGTGTGTGCTTGCGATTCTCGTATAAGTGCTCTGTTGCTGCAGGTGGTACGAGCCGGACTTGGATGTAGTCAATTGCACTGAGCACATGCGGGAAGCCATGGATTTGATAGAACCTCCTTGTTTGTTCTACTGCAGCTTTTGCTGGGTGTTGGGGAAGCTAATGTGGCGGGGTGTCAGGGAGATGATAGCGTCTAACACCTTTGGCAGGAATGCAGAGAACGACAGCTGTGAGACACCAGCAACCAGTGCACCCTTTGTTTGGAGGAACCACTTGCCAGCATGTGCAGGACAGCGAGCAGCTTTGTCATAGGTGGTATGTTGTGTGGGGTGTGAAGGCTGGCTGTAATTTGTGGCTTAATGTGGCACAGCAGGTGTAGAATGGCTTGCCGGTTCAGTCTGTAGGTCCTAATAATGTCCAGGTCCCTGAGGTCAAGGAGGGTTGTCCTGGTTCTGAAGACCCTCTCCTGCCTTCTGCGTTGCCTTTGTGGGCAGTGTTGTCGTGGTGGTGAGTGCTGGAGTTGTTGCTGTCCTCTGCGCCGTCTAGCAAGCTGGATCATTGTCACTTCCATCTTCTCCTGTGGGTTGTAATGTTGCTTCTGTGTGTTCTCCTTAAGTATTGGTGTGTTTGCCTCATTTTAACGCCTGCCCTGACCCTGGCATTACATTTTGATGCAAATTGGTGTTGATGTCATTTTTTGGGTCTGCCTCCCACCCGTGCGTCTTTTTTGTCCGGGTGGATAAATACGGCGCTAGGGTGTTTGAATCATTTTTTGGACAGGAACTCCTACCTTGCATCTCATTGACGCAAGGAGGTTTCATGCATATGAAAAATGATGTTAACACCAATATTTTGACGCTAGACGTGTCTAGTGTCAAAATATAAATATGGTGTTGAGTTTGCGCTGAATTAGCGTAAAGAAATGGTGCTAATTCAGTGCAAACAAAATGTAAATATGCCCCATAATATGTAATGACTTTGAGAAAGTGATTGTCATGATTATGAAACACGTGCAGGATGAACCTATGACTTTTGATCAGGATAATTATATCATTCTTGATCAAAAATTGGACATTAGAAAGGTGGCTGGCCCATGCAGAGAGTTATTTTATGAAGCTCAATAAAGACAAAAGCCAGTTCAGTAATTATATATTTATATGTTCAGGAATTGTTCCACCACACTGGAAAAGGGAACCACCTCTGACTGTACTTTCAGGCGCTAGAACAGCACACTGCCTTAAAATGGCATTGAACATTTCTCTCAAACGAGTATGCTGCTTCTGTGACCACATTGTGTGCTTTGTTTTTTCTTTCAAAGACAAGAGCTAAAAGGGTCTTGACACGCAGTTGTTTATTAAGTTCTATTGCAAGTAAACAACACAAAGGGCCTCATTGCGACTTCAGAGGTCTGACCGCTGCGGTGACGGTCGCCAACACATCGCCATGTTGGTGATCATCTGACTACTGTATTAAGAGGATGCAGCAGGCAACAATTATTTGACACACCTTGTAGGGTGAGTAGAGGAGAGGAGGGTTCCTCCAGACTTGTCTATGCTGCCAAATCTTGCCTTCAGGAGCCCAAAAGTCCGCTCCACAAAACACCTTGTCCTTCTGTGGGCCTCATTGAAGCCGACTTCCCCTGGCGTGGCGGGTACCTCACTGGTGTCAATAACCAAGGACGGTTTGGGTATCCAGAGTCCTCTGTAAGGTGTATTGACACCAATGCAAACTTTAATCTTGGACATCCACATATATGGTAGCAGGAAAAAAGGGACAGACACACATGACATATATGACTTACGAACCAACCAGGCCCTCTCTTTGTATAGTCGTGTCATCAGCAGTGGGAATTGCTGTTCTGCATAATGAAGGAATCATAGACTGACCCTGGATACCTTGCACAAACTTGTGGAATGTATAGGTCAGCCAGACAACTTGAACGTTTATGGAGTGGAAGTTTTTCCTGTTCCTATATACCTGTTCATTAGCACTTGGGGAACCAAGGCTACATTGTTGCCATCTATGGCTCCAACCACATGTGAAATGTGCCCCAAAGCATAGAAATCTGCCTTCACACGGTCCAAATCCTCATTTCGAGGAAATCTGATGTAGCTCTCCAAGTGTTTTAACAATGAAGACAATACAGCCTAGAGACTGAACATGGGGTGAGACATCCCTGCAGTTAGGGCCACTGTATTCTGAAGGGTCCCAGTAATCAGGCAGTGCAGCACTGACATGACTTGAACGATGAGAGGTATGCTATTGGGATTGCGAATGGCAAGCATCAGATCTGACTCCAAATGACAACATAAATCCATAATTGTAAGTTTATCCAAGTGATATATTTGGATTACATGTTGCTCCTCCATGGTCTGCAGGTCTGCTAGTAGACGGTACAGTGGAGGTTGTCTTGCTCTCTTCAGGTCAGGGTAACTATGTGGGACAGCTCCAGAATGTATGTGAATGACTCAATCTATACATCATAAGTATGATCACACATTTATCTAAATTATATCACACAAAATAGTAAATATGCTGTATTCAGAACATAGCTAGGTAAAATAAGAAAGTGTACTGTATTTGAATCCCCTGAACCCTCACATGTTCTCTAAATGGAGATACATGTCACTGACAGTAAAAGTTACATCAACTTAGTTGATATTTAACACATATTTGTTGCACTTATACTATCTTCAGATTGACATTAGTATGGTGACAACACTGTTTCATGTACATAACCAAAAATACCTCATTTCACTTCCTCAACTAATGACATGTACATTGATACTTGTAAACAGTAAGCCAGCACTTAACACATTATCATAGATATGGATTTTCAGTAAATGAGGCAACTTTCATTACTTCATTGTACAGAAAGGAGACCTAAAATGGCAGCTGCCTGACCTACTGTACAGGACATCAGGAAGTGACCTGACTCCGCTGGCGGATGTCATCAGGTGGTTATAACCCAGGTGGACATTGCCATTGGAACACATTGCTGCCTTCGGCAGACTTGGGTCAGTGGCGACGTCTGCCAGCGGTGACGGGCCTGTACGTGGCAGACGTGACTGCCATGTTCTGCACAATCCCTCACTTGACTCCTGACACTGCTGCAAGCAAGACCTCCACGACATCAGCTGCTGTGTGCTGCCTCTTGGAGCAATCATGCCATGCCATGCAGGTGATAGGGCCCCTGCCTTCTCTCCAGAAATGCTGGACAAGCTTGTGGAGGAGGTCCTACCCCTGTATTGACAGCAATATGGTGCACCAGAGGAGCAGGTGAGTCCAATGCAATACCAATGGGTAAAAGGTTGAGTGTATGATGATGTATGTGAAATGTGCAGGAATTAATAATTGAGCTATCATGTGTGGTTGGGTGGACATGTTCACATGTCCTTAGAAAGACTGTTATCCCGATACATAGTAGGTAGTGTGTGATGTATGTACCCTGATCCACAAATGTTCATTACACCATTAACATCAATGTTGGTGTAACAAATAGTTGTTGAGATGTACCATTTTAATGACATTCTTGTGGTCTGGTCATATGTTTCTAGCCAAAACCTGGCACTGGTTATGCATGTTGTATGCCTGACTCCACTTCACACATGACCTGACTGCAGATGGTGACTTGAAAAAAAGTGTGAGGTTTGATATGTTTGGCTACTTTCACTAACTTGATTTTTCACCCTACTTGTTATGGAATAGAGCATGACTTGACTTTTGCCACTTGTATGTGTCATTCATGCAGGTAATCGCCCATCAGAAAAAGGGGATCTGGCATGCCATTGCCAATAAAGTACAGACCCTGTGGGAGCACCCACTGTAGGAAGCGGTGGGAGGACCTGAGATGGTGGGCCCCATAAACTGCAGAGGCCCAGTTGGGGGTGTCCTTCCAAGGAGGAAGGGGTGCCCTTTGGACCTTGACCCCCCTAATGGCTCTCATATTGGTGGTGGCCTAACCTGAGTTGGATGGGTGTTTACATCCCTCTACCAGGTCAGTGTATGATGTGAAAGACTCTAAGCTGTGACAATGTGGTAATTGCAAAAAGGTAAAATGTCTCCCAGGAACACCGAGATGTACAGTCCTCAACATTGGTACATAGGTGTGCACATAGTATTGTGTATAGGGACATGTTACTCACCCATATCATCCCTTCTGTACAATAGCATGTGATGATGCGCATGTGACTGTGCCATATGTGTACCACTATATTGTTCTTAATACCCTGCTGGATGATCCTTGCCACCTAGAGATCCATACTCCCAATATCCTGATGGTAAGTCATCCTGGTCTTTGCCCTCTGTTCATTCCAATTCCCCTTGATCCATCTCTATGTGGAACATAGAGTCTGACAAATTGAAAACAGTCCTACTATTCCTGAGGTTTCAAATGAATGTCAACTTATTGTGAGGCTGTGATCTCAATCTGACATGATTTCACATGCCACACTTGCCACACATACTCAGACCTGTTAGGAGGTGTCCTCATTGGTAAATGAGGACTATACATCAGTGCCTGTGGTGTTTCATCAGAATGGACACCCTGCATGTTGGAAACCATGGCGGTATATCTAGACTCCTAGTGCAACCCATGTCCTTGATATGAGAGCTCAGAATATTAGTACCATGTTCTTTGGTGGCTACACAGCAATTTCCTATTCCAATGTGTTGTGGGCATCCTAAATAGGCCACTACGACTTATAAGTAGGTGCACTCTACATTGTTTTTTTCCATCATCATGTGCACATTGTTAGGTTCTGCCATATGTCAACATTGTGATGCAACTTAAACATATTTACTTTTGATATTGTGGATATTTTTTGAAGGGTTTTTGTATGGACTCCTATTGTTTGTGCTGCAGGTGTGGTAGTTCACCTTCAGATGTTGGTGGAATGGTATGTGTAGTCAGTCATTTGGCTTGCCTCAAGGTGTATGTCTCTATCATGTTAAGCTCAGAGGTGTGTGATGGCATTGTAATATTCATATACAGATGTAAGATTACTCATGTATGAAGTGTGGATAGTGATGTTGCCACATAAATAATGGCCTATCGATGTTGCCACTCATCATGATTAGTTGGGCTGTATGTTGCCTTCATGCACATGGCAGGTGTCCATTGTAATAAAGGTGTTGGTATGGTACCTCGGGTTGTCTGTGGGTAAATCCTGTGGGCTAAGTAGGCCCCTATAAGTATACATGACTGTTTACAGGTGGTGAATGACTAAAATGAGTAGCTCAACAAAGTATGTATCATCCTTTCTTACATGACTATCGGGACATGTTTTGGTGACGTGTTTACACTCTATCATACTCCAATTTCTGAAAAGGCAAATATAGTTGTTACATGTATGCAAATGTCAATTGTGAAGGTTATGGACTCTGTGACATGACATGGTTTTGGCTTGTATGCAACATGCAGTCTTGTGTTTGACATTAGATAAGGTTCTTTTCCTAGTACATTACATCAGCTAATAATGTAGGTATGTGTGGATTTTGTGTATGTGATATGTTGAAATGAATGTTACCACTATTTCTCATGGCTTGGTTGTTGTTTGACTATGTTGCTGTGGATAAAGGCTCAGAATCATGGTGTCAAGTCAGGTTGTAATGGAGTGGTTATTGTGATGGCTCTACTGATATGATGGTATAGTAGGTGTGCGATGGGTGGCTTAGCTGGTGTGTGACATTGTAATGTAGGTGTGTAGATGGTATCTAGTTGTGACATGATGTTGCCACTAACCTGGTTCTACCTGATGGTGTAGTACAAGTGGTTGTAACATGATTAATGTGTACAGTGTGATGTTAGTGTTTGAAAAGAATATGATGATCCTACCTCTCTTTCTGTTTTCCAGCATCAGCATTGGCAGGCAAAGGAGACGGGGCACAGCCGAGTGGGGAAGCTGCTGGCCAAGGGACTTCAAGTCATGATACCATTGACACCGATGGACCCAGTGGCCCAGAGGGCGAGGGGAGCGCCATGGGGGAGGCAGGATCCATGTCATCATCCTCAGAATCCTCCTTAAGTGGACACTCCCTGTTGGCGGTGGACCCATCTGGAACCACCCCAGCATCATCTCTGTCCCCCACCCCTCTTTCTACCACTGCCCTCCCTGTAGCTCTCTACCAAGTTGGTCGTGCCCACTCACCCAAGAGGGTGGGTGTCTCCTTTGCCACAGTCACCTCTGTCCCAGCCCCTGTTAGCCCACCTGCCATCAGTGAGGATGCTATTGACCTCCTGAGGTCCATCTCTGTCGGTCAGTCGACCATCATGAATTCTATCCAGGGACTGGCAACTCAAATCCAACAGAGTAATGTGTTCCTGGAGGGCATTCCTGGTGCACTGGCTGGCCTACAGAGATCCTTTCATGCTCTGGCCTCCACACTGATGGCATCCACTCACCCTTTGTCTACCACCCCCCTCCACCTTCATCTTCCCAATCCCAAACCCAGCCAAAGCACACAAACAGACAGGCATGCATCCACCTCAACATCCAAGGGTAGCTCAGACAGACATAAGCACCACAAGACACACCAGTGGCATGCACGCAAGCAACATTCAGATGCACACAAGCAACAGTCACAACCTGCCCTGACACCCCCACCATCCCTAGGATCACAGACAGCCCACCTGACACAACGGCAGTCACCACACCAACATACACAGATCCAGCCACTACACCTACCCTACCCACAGACAGCACCACAGCAGACACTCAGACATCCACCCCAGTCACCACACCCACAAATACCACACTCATTGACACTCCTACAAGCAGCACATCCACCATACCTGTAGTCACCACCCCAACAGACAGTCCCCACCCACCAGGGTATTCCCCCAGCACCTCCACCCCCTCATCCCAAGGCACATAAACACCCTCACTCACCCAACCAACAGACACCTAGCACCCGCAAGCATACCTCCCACACATATGCACCCAACGCATCCACACCAGCACCTCAGACAACAGCTTCCTCTCCCTCCACATCTAAACCCTTTTGCTATGACCATCCCTGTGCTTTCAAAAGAGCTTTCCTTTCAGAGTTTGCCCTTTTCTCTACTCCTTTCCCCCTTGAGACCCCTAAATGTTCAGTTTCCCTCCCCAAGTCCACCCCTTCCACCTCCAAGGCTTCCCCTACCCCCCTGCCAAGAAGTCTACTCCTCCGAAGAAAAGCCAACGCTTCCCTAAGCCTAAACCTAACCCCCTTCCCAAGTCACATCACAATGGCCCCCCCTCCCAAACCTAAGCCCAACCCCCCCGCCACGCCCAGATAATCCCTGAGGTGCCTGCCTGCACCCTTAATGCCCCTACCTGTGGAAGTTACATGGCAGTTAGGAGTCAAATTTGGTGCACCCATATGTGCATTGTGTGCATGGAGACTTTTGCCTATGGCTTTTGACATTAATATTACTCCATTATTAATATATAATAATCAACCTGTTGTTGGTTTTGAGGTTACATCTTTGTCATGTATTTCTTTTTCTCGTGTAGAGTTGTTCCTGGTTCACATTGGTTGTGTGTCAGTTTCTGTGTGTGTGGTGCTTGTGTAAGCTGTTTTGTTTGGACAGTAGGTGAGGTTGTATGTAGTGTTTTTGTCCCACAGTGATAGGGTGTGTGTTGTGTGATGGGCATGTGTCTGTTCAAAATATTTTGTTGTCATGCTATTGAGTGTTGTTTGTGTTGACGTGTTTGTTGCAGTGTTGTGTGGCTTTGCGTGCTTTGACTGTGTGAATGTGCATTGTTTAGTGCATGGTATGATAGATACGATGAGTTGTGTGTACTGTGTATGACGATTGGTTGTGTGATTGTGTGTGTTCGCTCTCTGTTGGTTTTAGATTGTGTTGTATGTGTGATGTGTCCCTGGGCAGTGTCTGCTGTGAGTGCTTGCCAACATATTGACAATGGCGTGGTTGTGGTGTTCTTGGGAAGTGTTGAGGTGTTGTGTGGTATTTTGTGAGATTGGGTCTGTGCTGTGTTTCCATGCACGAGTGTGTGCTTTTGACGTGTGTGTGTGTTGGCTGTAGTGTGTGTTCTGTGTATGTGCATGTGCATGTGTGTGTGTGTGCGGATGTATGTGAGTGTGCATGTCAGTGTGAAGTAGTGTGTGGTTGTTGCCCTCGCACCCCCCTCCCGATGGTATATTGTCTGGGTGTGCAAACATTGACAATATACAACAGTTGCCTAAGTGTGTGCACTTACGGTTGCTGTTGTCGGCGAAGATTCTGAAGTCTTTGTGCAAGCAGGAGCAGCAGGATGACATCTAGTTCTGGTTTCATGGCGGCTCAAGACGAGTATGGTTTCCTGAAGGTGAGTGCCTCCTTTTATGCAGTTTGTTTCCACCTGGGTTTCTGTGGTAATGCGACCATGGCGGAAACCTTGGTGGTGTGCTGCCGCGTAATCTGCCCGGCAGAAACATGGACTCCGCCACCCTGCAGGTGCCTTCTGCCAGCCATCGCAATCTGACTGCAGTGGCGGGCCGGTGGTGCTTTGGCTGTATTCTGTTAGGAATACCACCAATGTAATAATTTGGCTGTCTTCTCCGCCAGCCTGTTGACGGTATGACCGCCAAAACCAATATGGCGGCCCTGAGACCTCCAAACTCATAATGAGGCCCAAAGTGTATTGGTGTTGTCAAAGATAGTTTTCTATGATAATGTGTTCTCAGACTCCAACGTGTATTCTCTGTATATGAGTATCAATTACCACATGGCTGGGGCAAGGGAAGATCGCTATCAACTGGCCTGTAGTCAATGGCAAGCACACTGACAGATCTGGCAAACATTTGTTTTAGAGATCACAAAAAGGCACGCAACTCTAATGCATAACAAATGTCTGGCTGCCCCTTTTTTATCACCCCTGCAAATCTAGCTGTCTGAGATTGTAATTGATATATATATATGTAGATATAAATATATATATACCATGTACTACCCCTGACGAGGCACTGAAGTGCTTTCCGGTGAGTAGCACACTACACCCAAACCCAAAAAGGATAGTGGTCGATTAGTATAGGGAAATGTGAGTTAAACTGAGCATAGTCTTTTAGTTGGATTGAATAGGATAATAGAGGGATAGAGTCTATAAAGTGTTATTTGAGAGATCATGGTAGCAAGATGAGCTTTGGGATGAGTCAGAGGAGGGCTACATGAGGGAATAATTTATAAAGGATTGTTTGGGAGATCATAGTAATAAAATGAGGTTTGGGGTGACCCAAGGAGGGATAGGGGAGGGAAGAGTCTAGAAAGGGTTACTTTGGAGATCGGTAGAAGTAGAATGAGGCTTGAGATGAGTCAGAGAATGAAGGCAGACAATGGGGGTCATTACGACCTCGGCGGTCTTTTCGCAAGACCGCCGAGGTACCGTTGTGCTGAAGGCCGCCAGTGGTGGCGGTCTTCCACGCATTATGACCACTGGCAGCCCGCCGTCCTTTTTCGTACGGAAAGCCGCCAGCAGCCATACTGGCAGACAGCGGGAAAGTGCAGGTTGCTCAACCTCCACTGCCACCTCAACAGAACACCGCCCACTAAATCACGTCCCATGATTCGGTGTGGCGGTGTTCTGGTGACAGTGTTCTGGTGGAGGAGCTGCCCCCATGGATCCCGTCCCCTCCCGGAGGATCAACGGACAAGGTAAGTTGATCGTCCGTTAGGGAAGGGGGTGGGGGGTGTTGTGTGCGTGCATGGGGTTGTGCGTGTGGGAGTGTAGAGGGGGTGAGTGTATGCGTGCGGGGGGGTTGTGTGTATGGGAAATATGTGTGGGTCGGACGGTGTGCATGTCTGTGTGTATGTGTGCGGATATGTGTTGTCGGGGTGTATATGTGCGTGTAGGGGTGTGTATATGTGCATGTTCGGGGTGTGTGCGTGTAGGGGTGTGTATATGTGCATTTTCGGGGTCGGGGTGGGGAGGGGGGTTGTGCCACCTTTGGGTGGTGGCAGGGGGGTGGGGGCTGTGGGGGGAGGATTTGTGGGGGGTAGCAGGGTGGGGGAGACCCCTATCAGTGCCAGAGAAGGATTTCCCTGGCACTGATAGTGCCTACCGCCATGGATCTCATGGCGGTTCCCAACCACCCGAGATCCATGGTGGTATGCGGGGTCCTGATATCGTCGGCGGTCTAGTGACGACCGACGGGCTGGTGACCGCAACCTCCAGCCCAGCGGTCTTCACCGACATGGCGGTCGGAATGGTGAAGTGCGGTCATTATTCCATTTTTTTTCCCGCCGGCCTGTTTGCGGTCTTACCGCCGCTTTACCACCGACCGCCATGGTCGTAATGAGGGACAATATATGGAGAGAGGTATAGGTTGAGGCAGAGAGTAGTGCAAGAAACAGAGTCAAAGGCTTTTTTTTTTACTTCTACAGTAGGAGTAAAGTAATAGATATAGAATAAAATCAAATCAAATCATAAACATTTATAAAGCGTGCTACTCACCCGTGCGGGTCTCAAGGCGCTAGGGGAAAGGGGTTACTGCTGCTCGAAAAGCCAGGTCTTGAGTAGTATCCGGAATGCGGAGTGGTCCTGGGTGGTCCTGAGGATGGTGGGGAGGGTGTTCCAAGTCTTGGCCGCCAGGTAGGAGAAGGACCTCCCACCCACCGTGGAGCGGCGGATGCGAGGGACGGCGGCGAGAGCGAGGCTGGTGGAGCGGAGAAGACGGGTGGGAGCGTAGAAGCTGAGGCGGCGGTTGAGGTATGTTGTGGAGGGCTTTGTGTGCGTGGGTGAGGAGTCGGAAGGTGATCCTTTTGCTGACGGGAAGCCAGTGCAGGTGTCTCAGGTGTGCGGAGATGTGGCTGTTGCGGGGTATGTTGAGGATGAGGTGGGCAGAGGCGTTTTGAATTCGTTGCAGACGTTTCTGGAGTTTAGCGGTGGTTCCTGCGTATAGGGTGTTGCCGTAGTCCAGGCGGCTCGTGACAAGGGCGTGGGTCGTGGTCTTTCTGGTGTCGGCGGGGATCCAACGGAAGATCTTCCTGAGCATGCTGAGGGTGAGGAAGCAGGAGGATGATACGGCGTTGACTTGTTTGGTCATGGTGAGAAGTGGGTCCAGGATGAAACCGAGGTTGCATGCGTGGTCTGAGGGGGTCGGTGAGGTGCCAAGGGCCGTGGACCACCAGGAGTCGTCCCAGGAGGTCGGGGTGTTTCTGAGGATGAGGACTTCCGTTTTGTCTGAGTTCAGTTTCAGATGGCTTAGTTTCATCCAGTCTGCGACGTCTTTCATTCCGTCTTGCAGGTTGGTCTTGGCGCTGGTGGGGTCCTTGGTGAGGGAAAGTATCAGCTGGGTGTCGTCGGCGTAGGAGGTGATGATGATGCTGTGTTTGCGTACTATGTCGGCGAGGGGGCTCATGTAGACATTGAAGAGAGTCGGGCTGAGCGAGGAGCCTTGTGGGACGCCGCAGATGATCTCGGTGGGGTTTGAGCGGAAAGGTGGGAGGTAGACTCTTTGGGAGCGGTTGGAAAGGAAGGAGGTGATCCAGTCTAGGGCCTGTCCTTGGATCCCGGTGGAGCGGAGGTGGGTTATTAGGGTGCAGTGGCAGACGGTGTCGAAGGCAGCCGAGAGTTCGAGGAGGATGAGGGTGACTGTTTCTCCGTTGTCTATCAGGGTTCTGATGTCGTCTGTGACTGAGATGAGGGTGGTTTCTGTGCTGTGGTTGGCTCGGAATCCGGACTGAGAGGGGTCGAGAAGGTTGTTGTCTTCAAGGAAGTTGGTAAGCTGCTTGTTGACGGTCTTCTCTATGACTTTGGCAGGGAAGGGGAGGAGCGAGATGGGGCGGAAGTTCTTCAGGTTGCTTGGGTCAGCCGTAGGTTTCTTCAGTAGGGCGTTGACTTCAGCGTGTTTCTAGCTCTCGGGGAAGGTAGCAGATGAAAAGGAGCTGTTGATGATGGTCTGGAGGTGCGGGGCGATGATGTCGTCGGTTTTGTTGAAGATAAAGTGTGGGCAGGGGTACGAGGGGGCACCGGAGTGGATGGAGTTCATGGTGGCTTTGGTCTCTTCTGTGTTGATGTGGGTCCAGGCGTTGAGGGTGATGGCTGGGGTTGTGGGTTCTGTGGTGGTCGGCTGGGTCTGGTGTCCGAAGCTGTCGTGTAGGTCGGTGATCTTACGATGGAAGAAGGTGGCGAGGGAGTTGCAAAGGTCTTGTGAGGGTGTGATGGCGTTGGCGTTGGGGTTGGAGAGCTCTTTTACGATGTTGAAGAGTTCTCTGCTGTTGTGGCTGTTTTTGTCCAGTCTGTCTGTGAAGAAATTCCTTTTGGCGGCGCGGATCAGGTGGTGGTGTTCGCGGGTAGCGTTCTTGAGGGCAGTCATGTTATCTGCGGTGTGGTCCTTACGCCAGGCTTTCTTGAGAGTGCGGCAGGTTTTCTTTGATTCCTCAAGGGTGTCAGTGAACCAGAGAGGTTTTTTGGTGTTGGTCTGTCTTGGGAGGCGTCTGAGGGGAGCGAGGTTGTCTGCGCAGTTGGTGATCCAGTTCATGAGGCTGAGGGCTGGGTTGTTGGGGTCGGAGGAGAAGTGTCGCAGTTTTCAATGGTCTTACCGTCGAAGCTGAGAGGCGTAGGGGAACGACCCTTGTTCCAGCAGGTTCTGCTCTGGCCGAGGTAGGGGCGACCCCTTCCAGTAGGACAGGAAGTAGGAAACAGGAAGTAGAACACCACCATCTTGGATTGGGGAGAAAACAACAAGAGTGAATTAGGTATGTGTGTAAAACAATGCATGCTGGGCAGACAGGAAGTGGTCAGCATGCTGGGAAGAAAAGAGACAAGTATAAAGTACCCCAAGTGTAAGGGTTCGGTTTGTTCCAGGAAACATCGGTAAGTAAATGACAGGAAATGGACATGTAAGAAAATTAATGTTGCGCGCAAACTGCGCTGATGCGGCCATGCCTGAACCCCCTCGGGGTCTCAGACCTTGCCGCTTCTGCCTTTACGGCAGAACTTAAAATATGGCAAGCGGCGAGTGCCGCAACCCCTAGACCGGCTCCCTGGAGCCTCCATGGCTCCCGCCCGGGCCGCGGCAACCCCCGCGACCTGAGCGTCGGCCGCGGCGTTCCCCGCGACCCGGGAGCCGGCCACGGCAGAAAAAACGTGCCGCGCCGCGGTAACCGAAGCCCGCGGCCGCGGGGAGCGCCGCGGCATAACAGTATGCCCCCCCCCGAGGCCCCAGGTGTGTGGGGGAAGAGCCGAAAAAAGCGGCGGAGCAAAAGAGGAGCATGGACTGAAGAGGCATCCTCCCAGGAACACTCACTCAAAGGGTATCCCTTCCAATGAATAAGGTATTGGAGGCGCCCATGGAAAAACCAAGAGTCACAGACCTCCTGTACTTCGTACTCAGGCATATTGTCAACCAACAGAGGAGGGGGACAGGGCAACTGCCTATGAAAAAGATCAGGACGGTAGGGTTTCAATTGCGAGACATGAAATACCGGGTGGATCTTCCATGTCCGAGGTAGGCGAAGACGCATAGACACAGGGTTGATTTTCTTGAGAATTAGAAAGGGACCGTAAAAGCGGGGTTTGAATTTGTTTTGGGTGAGTCGGAGAGGTAGGAATCTAGAGGAGAGCCAGACCTTATCATGGACCTGATATAGAGGAGCCGCACAGCGTCTTCTATCTGCTATCTTCTTCATGCGGGACTTGGTGGACACAAGGTTGGAATGGATAATTCGTTGTATACCCCGTAGCTGTCGAATGAAGGAGGAGATGGCGGGAAGATTGGAGTTGTCTCTCAGGGGAGTTGGGAAGGCCCTGGGATGGAAACCATAAGAGCCATAGAAAGGAGAGACTTTAGAGGCACTGTGTAGAGAGTTGTTATAGGAGAATTCTGCAAGCGGTAAGTAGGAAGCCCAATTACTTTGTGTAGCGTTACAGAAGCTACGTAAGTACTGTTCGAGACCCTGATTGAGTCGTTCCGTTTGTCCATTGGTTTGAGGGTGGAACCCGGATGATAAGGCCACCTGGATCCCCAAGGTCTTGCAGAATTGATACCAGAATCGGGAGATATATTGAGGACCCCTGTCCGATATAATAACTTGGGGTAACCCATGTAGCCTGAAGATTTCTTGAGTAAAGATCTGACTTAACTCCTTTGCCGTTGGTAACTTTCTCAATGCCGTGAAGTGGGCCATCTTGGTGAAGGAGTCCACAGTTACCATTATGACGTGGTTTCCCATTAAGGAAGGTAATGCGCACATAAAATCGGTGGATATGGTATGCCATGGGCCTGGGGGAACAGGAAATGGGCGGAGTAACCCCACAGGTCTGGTTCGGGGTGTCTTGGCTTGAGCACATGTAGGACAGAATAACACATATGCCTCAGTGTCAGCCTTGAGAGTTGGCCACCAGAAAGAGCGAAGTAAAAGATCTTGAGTCGCTTTCATTCCTCGATGACCGGCAATAGGGGAATCATGGCACATGCGTAAAGCTTCGATTTGCACTGTTTTAGTGGGTAAAAACAGGGCCTTATCACGATAATAGTAGTCATGATCTATGTGCAGCTGTGGACGTAACTTTTTTAGTTCTGTTTCGTGTAGACGGGCATATTCGGACTTGACTTGATCTAAAAAAGTCTGTGCTACCCCTATGATTTTATTGTTGTCAAATAAATTTTGAACCGCGGAATCACCGCACCCAGGATAACGTCGGGACAGGGCATCCGCCAGGATGTTCTGAGAACCAGGGATGTAGGTGATATAGAAATCATATTGGCTGAAGAAGAAGGCCCATTGAGCCTGCCGGCTATTTTGGCACTGGAAATTTCTTAAGCACTGTAGACTTCTGTGATCGGTCCGGGCTTCAAAGGACTCCTTTGATCCCATCAAAAAGTGTCTCCATTCGGTGCACGCGACCTTTAAGGCGAGTAATTCGTGTTCTAGCACGGAATAGTTTCGCTCAGAATCAGATAGAATGTGTGAGAGATAAAATACAGGGTGTTCTAGGTCATCATCGTCTTGTTTTTGTAACAAGGCAGCCCCAATGGCTCTTTCTGAGGCGTCTGTGACAACAATGAATTGTTTGCTGGTGTCTGGGTGTCGAAGTATAGGGGCTTGAATAAAGGCTTTCTTTAAGTCCTGAAAAGCTGACTCAGCGCCTGGTGTCCAACAAAACCCTTTCTTTAGATGTTCCTTTTTGAGGGTTTGAGTAATGAAGCTGGTTCTCTGGGCAAAGTCTGCTATGAACTGTCGGTAGAAGTTGGCTAGTCCCAGAAAACATTGAGTCTCCTTGATGGAAGAAGGAGATGGCCAATTCAATATAGCCTGTACTTTGTCTGAGTCCATGGCAACTCCGGTTTGGTTTATACAGTATCCCAAGTATTTTACTTCTATCTGATCAAACTCGCATTTTTCAGGCTTACTGAACAAATGATGTTGTCGGAGTCTCTCTAAGACTTGGCGAACGTGCTTGGAATGTTCCTCTGGATGAACCGAATAAATTAGGATATCGTCAAGATACACCACCACTGTTTGTTGCAAAAGATCAGAAAAGATAGAATCCATGAATCTTTGAAAGATGGACGGGGCATTAGTGAGTCCGAAGGGCATTACTCTATATTCGTAGTGACCAAAAGGTGTTCTAAAGGCGGTCTTCCACTCATCACCTTCTCTGATTCTTAGTAGATGATAGGCTCCTCGGAGATCCAACTTGGTGAATCTCTGGGCTCCTCTGACTGCTTCTAAGATGTCCTTGATGAGGGGTAACGGATACCGGTCTTTGATAGTGATCCTGTTTAACCCTCTGAAGTCGATACAGGGACGCAGATCTTTGGTTTTCTTTGGTACAAAGAAAAGAGGAGCCCCGGCGGGTGAAGAGGAGGGAGTTATCAACCCACTTTGTAGATTCTCATCTAGGTACTCCTTCAAAATTTGTTTCTCTGGTTCTGTGAGAGAGTACATCCGCCCAAAAGGAACTACGGTGTCTGGTTCTAAAGGAAGGGCACAGTCGTATTCTCTGTGGGGTGGCAATTCAGGCTTTTCAGGCTTCTGGAATACATCGATATAGTCCTGATAATGTCTGGGAACTCCCTGTAGGACATTAATGAATCCTCCCACCTGAGAGGGTGCTGTTGAGAGACTTTTTGGGGACCAATAATCCCCGGCCGGATAGCAGTGGTGTTGACAAAAATGGGAGGATAACGAAATGGTTTTTGTTTCCCAGTTAATGTAAGGATTGTGCCGTGTAAGCCATGGAATTCCCAGGATCATGACATGGTGTGGTGATGAAATTAAGTCAAACGAGAGAATTTCCTGATGTTTTCCAAACTGTAAACAGAAGGTAGGGGTGGTGTATTGTACAGGTCCAGAGGCCAAGAGTGACCCATCAACGGTATGTACCTGTTCTGGTACTTCTTTGGGTATTTGTGTTATCTGTCGTTCTTTGGCCCAGGTTTCATCTAAATAGAGACCACTGGCTCCGCAGTCCAATAAGGCCAAAGTTCTTTCTTCGCGGCCATCAGTTAAATGGAGGGTATCTGGTAAGAGAAAAAGAGCAGTTCCTTCCTCCCTGGAAGAGCAAATAGAAGGTATATCACGATATCCCGTCCTCACCCTTCTTACTGGGAACGGGAGTTGGCGTTTCCCAAGGGCTTGGTTGGACGAATGGGGCAAGCGCGAATTAGGTGACCAGCTGCACCACAATATAGGCAAAGCCCCTTCCTTCGTCTATGTTCCCTTTCACTGGCGGATAAAGGTCCGCGAGCTGTGTCAATCTGCATGGGCTCTTCCTCGGTATTCCCTTTGGATTCAGGACGGACTTCCTCGGTACGATGGGCGAAGGGACGAGATGGTACTGAGTGAGAAGGCAAACGACTCTTCTTTTTCTCCATTCTTCGTTCATTCAACCGATATTCTATCATTAGAGCCTGGTCCATCAATCCTTTGAGGTTTTCTATCCTGGCAGAATGTACTAATTCATCTTTGATGTCCTCTCTGAGACCTCTACGGAAGAGTGTCACCAAGGTACGTTCCACCCAGGTTGTTTCTGCAGCTAATTGTCTGAAACGGGTGATGTATTGTAATACATCTTGACCCCCTTGTTGGACTTCGCAAAGAGCCTCTTCTGCTGACGCCTCGAGTCCGGGGAGTTCAAACATCTGTTTAAAAGTAGTGATAAAGGTGGAATAATTAGATAGACAGGGATCGTTTCTGGTTACTAGAGGTGTGGCCCAGGCTAAGGGTGGTCCTGATAAGGCACTAATCAAATACCCCACCTTGGTCTTATCTTGTACAAATTGCGAGGGGCGAAAGGCAAAGTACACCGTCAAGGCATCCAGGAATTCTTTTAATGTGGTGGGATCCCCGGAAAATCGAGGTGTAGAGGCGGCTACTGCAGAGACATCTGTGGTCCTGGAGGCAAAGGCTTGTTGATAAACAGTATTCTCAGTACGTAATTGCTGGAGTTCTTGAGCCTGTTGTTGTATTGTCGCCAGTAGGTCCTGGTTAGTAGGTTCCGTGTTTGCCACTGGGTTATCCATAGTTCCGGACTGCAACTGGAATTTTTGGCGTTGCAATCTGTCGCGGTTTTCAATGGTCTTACCGTCGAAGCTGAGAGGCGTAGGGGAACGACCCTTGTTCCAGCAGGTTCTGCTCTGGCCGAGGTAGGGGCGACCCCTTCCAGTAGCCACGGTGCTGTTGGGTATAAGCAAACCACTACAGTCCGTGCCCTCCAGAAGGAGTCCCAGAGGAAAAACCCCCGTAGGGTAAAAAACCTCCACAGGAACTCCCTGAAATGAAAGGAGGACACCAGGGCGTTAGGACCAAGGATCAGGAAGACTGGAAAACAAGGCAGGACAGGAACAGACAGGATTCGCAGGAGGAGATCAATCGGAGCGTGACTACCAACAAGGAGTGTTGCAACGCAATGAACAAGCAATTGGAATCCCCTTATATACCCCTGGACAGGAAGTAGGAAACAGGAAGTAGAACACCACCATCTTGGATTGGGGAGAAAACAACAAGAGTGAATTAGGTATGTGTGTAAAACAATGCATGCTGGGCAGACAGGAAGTGGTCAGCATGCTGGGAAGAAAAGAGACAAGTATAAAGTACCCCAAGTGTAAGGGTTCGGTTTGTTCCAGGAAACATTGGTAAGTAAATGACAGGAAATGGACATGTAAGAAAATTTATGTTGCGCGCAAACTGCGCTGATGCGGCCATGCCTGAACCCCCTCGGGGTCTCAGACCTTGCCGCTTCTGCCTTTACGGCAGAACTTAAAATATGGCAAGCGGCGAGTGCCGCAACCCCTAGACCGGCTCCCTGGAGCCTCCATGGCTCCCGCCCGGGCCGCAGCAACCCCGCGACCTGAGCGTCGGCCGCGGCGTTCCCCGCGACCCGGGTGCCGGCCACGGCAGAAAAAATATGCCGCGCGGCGGTAACCGAAGCCCGCGGCCGCGGGGAGCGCCGCGGCATAACAAGAAGGTGGGTTGGTTGTCGATGAGAGTGGAGAGAAGCTGTTCTTCGGGGATTTTGTTCCACTGTCGACGTGGGATGGGTTGTGTGCGGAGGTGGCGAGTCTCGCGTCGGAAGGTGAAGTGGACACATCTGTGGTCGGTCCAGTGTAGAGCGGAGGAGTGGCTGAAGGATACGTGGTTGCTGGCGGAGAAGATGGTGTCGAGCGTGTGTCCGGCGATGTGGGTGGGGGTGTTCACCAGTTGCTTGAGACCGAGGTTGGCGAGGTTGTCGAGCAGGGCAGTGGTGTTGGGGTCGTTGTTCTGTTCCAGATGGAAGTTGAGGTCGCCGAGGAGGATGTAGTCCGGCGAGGCAAGGGCATGCGGGGAGATGAAGTCGGTGATGCAGTCGCTGAAGAGGGCGCGCAGTCCTGGGGGACGGCAGATGAGAGATCCTCTGAGGGTGGTCCTGGGGTCTGTGCGGATCTGGAAGTGCAGGTGTTCGGCGGCGAGGGGGGTGTCTTCGGTGGAGGTGGTGACGTTGATGGAGTCCTTGAAGACGATGGCGATTCCTCCTCCTACTTGGTTGGTGCAGTCTTTCCTGGAAATCTTGTAGCCTTCGGGGATGGCTAGGGCGATGTCGGGGGCCGAGGGGGCGTTCATCAAGGTCTCAGTGATGAAGGCGACGTCTGGTGTGGTGGAGTCCAGGAGGTCACAGAGTTCAACGGCGTGCATGTGGACGGAGCGTGTGTTGATCATGATGCATTTGAGGTGGTTGATGGCGCGTGGGCTGGCGGACGTGGTGGTTTTGTGGTGGAAGGTAAGTTTGCAGGTGTGACATACGAAGGGTCCGTGGGTAAGTTTCGGGTTGGCTTGGAAGCAGGTGCTGGAGCGCCCCGGGTTGAGGGCGTGGAGGGTGATGGGGTCGTAGCGGTGCAGCGGGGTTTGGGAGTGCTGGGGGCCAGGGGTCGTGGCACTGGGCACGGGCCAGGCGCGGACGGGCGCAGACGGGCTTGCCTTTGGCGCGCCAGCTGCGCGGCCGCATAGCGGCCGCCATAAGAGGGAGGAGGGGGGGAGGGGTCAGCTGGGGGCCGGGGACGGGAGTGGGGCAACGAATGGGAGCTGGGGGGGGTGGGGGCGTGCAGGAGGTGGCGGCGGGAAAGCGGAGGGAGGGGGGTCAGGTAGAGGGGAGAAAAGATAGGGGAGGGGGGTTAAGGGTGGCGGGGAGTTAGGAAGAAAGTTAGGAAGAAAGATAGGAAGATAGGGGAGGGGGGGTTACATAGGTGGAGGCGAGTGAGGGAGAGAGATAGAAGGATAGAAAGATAGGAAGATAGGGGTGTTACAGAGGAGGTGGCGAGTGAGAGAGAAAGATAGAAAGATAGGAAGATAGGGGGGTTACAGAGGGGGTGGCGAGTGAGGGAGGTCAGAGAAAAGAATCAGGAGCGGGAGGGCAGACGAGAGAAGATCCAAGGAGAAGGAAAAAGAAGAAGAGGAGCGACGAGTAGCAGAGAGAAGAGCCAAGAAGACGGTGGAGAAGAAGAGGAGCGAAGAGCAGAAGAGAGAAGAGCCAAGGAGAAGGAAAAAGAAGAAGTGGAGCGACGAGCAGCAGAGAGAAGAGCCAAGAAGACGGTGGAGAAGAAGAGGAGCAGAGGAGAGAAGAGCCTAGAAGAAGGACACAGAAGAAGTAAGCACACGCAGGTCGCGGTGCAGAAGAGAGAGAAAGAAGCACAGATGAAGTACACAGAAGAAGAACACAGATGAAGACAGAAGAAAGAACACGCAGGACGGGGTGCAGGGAAGAAAGAAGAACACAGATGAAGAGTACAGATGAAGAGCACAGAGGAAGATCAAAGATGAAGAAAAGAAGCAGGAGAGGAGGTGAGTAGCGCGGGGCAGGGTGAGGAGCTGGGCGGTGGGGGGGTACTTACTGTGATTTCGCTGGGCTTGCTAGGAGGTCTCAGGAGCCTGGGCTGGTGGAGCTGCAGCGGCAGGGGGAGCGACCTACCCTTGGATAGAGATACATAAGTACATAGAAAAGGTATACATGTATAATGAAGACCATATATATATATATATATATATATATTGTGATTTAAAGTAGTTTGTTTATAAAATCAGACTTCCAAGTGTTGCTGTACTTTAAGCTAATTTATTTGTGAATTTTTATAACTATTTTTTTCTGTAATTTTATATTTTCCTTAATATTTAAATAGTGAATGACTTGTAGAAAAAACAGTTATGCTGGATAAATAAAACAGAGAGCCATAACCATCTGTTGGGATAACCTGTAAACAAACTATGCAGTGACAATAAGCAGTCCTAAAGAGCATTTATAAAAAACATAATTATATACATATTTGTGCAAAGAAATACACATATCTAGATACATACATATAATCAAATTATAAATGTTTATATACACAGGGATATGCTGGAAATTAGTATTTGAGTATGGTGGTTATGTAGGAAAGAGCCAGCTCTTGAGTAGTCTTCTGAATATAAGATAGCTATCTGTGGATCTTATGTTTTGGGTTAATGAGTTCCAAAGTTCAGCTTCCTAATCTGTTCATTACTTTGCTATGAAAGTATAAAGTATTCTGATGGATTTATAGATGATGATATTATTTTTGAAATTGGCCAATTTCTTTCTCTAATTAGAGGGTGGGACAGACATGTATAAAATATAATTAGCCCTTAGCTTGTTGACATTATGATTTACACTTGTAGAACTGCTTCTAAACACAAGCCAAGGTGTACATCTTTCCAACTTGCATTTCAATGCAGTGGCGTAACACATCATAATAGGACTCCCCGCAGAATGTGAAGAGGCCTCCCTGACTCTCCCATATCTCACGGATATTCATTGGCCCTGGGCTAAATAGGGTTCCCGTAATAGATGGGGCTCCTGAAGGGCTGGGCCCTCCTTGCACTGAAGGGGCTGTAGCAGCCAACATTGTGCGTCTATTTTAACAGAACTGTATGTTTGATTACTGCATGCTGACTTATGAACTGTATGAATTGTGCTTGCATGTTTGAATCAACATTGTTTTAGTGTTCACATTATTTTGTACGTTATGCTACTGGAGTATTTAACGCCCATTATGTTTCTACGCTGAATGGAGGTTTTTCCTACTACACGGCACTTATTGTAGACTTTAAATGGTCATTTATCAGCTTATGATAATGCGCTTGTGCGGTTCGTGTTCAGTTCCCAATAAACAAAAGGACTGTAGTAGGCCTAACAAGCCTTAAACCAAATCTCACCAATAAATAGGGGTGCCTAAATCCTGTAGAAAGAGGAAGAATGGATAGAAAAATATACCAATGTTCTTCATTTAGTAAGAGAAGAGAAGCAAAGTTCAATTATGAGACGGCACAATTAAATACAGGCAATGTACCACGATAACCAAGCAATGGGCAATGTTCATGAAACCCAAATCAAAAGAAAATGAAAAATAGATTCTTTACTAAGTCAAGGTTTTAAATATGAAGAAGAGTTTAGCGCCTAAAATGAAAAGTAAAACCCCCACTGAGACTCCCACAAAGTACACAAATATATTCCAAACAAGTGTTTCTATTAATAATAATCCCAAACAGTCTGTTTGTAAATAAATGTTTATAGAAAAATGTAAGGCCATAATTAAGATCTAGGTATCGAAGTCAGAAGATATACCACTGTAGTAGAGGCGCTGCCTTTGCTGCACCAGTGGAAACGGCCCACCACATCTAAAGGAAATCCCTACATTGGTTAGAATTTTTTCACATACAGCATCTCCCACCTGCATGCAGGAGATGCTCTACCTGTGGGGCAGCACAAAGTACTAAGTTAATTAAACATCTCATGCTCCTTTGGGGCCATTCATGGGAAACACCTTGGGAATGGAAAATAGAGATAATAGCTGTAATACAAACTAATTATGCATATAAGATATATCTATAGGAGGCAATGATGAGACGTTAAGTTGTAGTTTTCAATTTTACTTAAATAATAATTAGTCTTGTTTCATTAGTTTCACAGAACATTGCATAAAGCGTGTCCTGAAATCTATCCCTATTCTACATTCTAATACTTTAGGGGGTCATTCCGCACCGCCAACAGGCTGGCGGTGCCCCGCAGGGCATTCTGACCGCGGCGGTTTGGCCGCGGTCAGAACAGGAAAACCGGCGGTGTCCCGCCGGTTTTCCGCTGCCCTGGGAATCCCCCATGGTGGCGTAGCTTGCTGCGCCGCCATGGGGGATTCCGATCCCCTCACCGCCATCCTGTTCCTGGCGGTTCCGACCGCCAGGAACAGGATGGCGGTGAGGGGTGTCGTGGGGCCCCCGTAAGAGGGCCCCACTTTGAATTTCAGTGTCTGCTTTGCAGACACTGAAATTCGTGACGGGTGCCACTGCACCCGTCGCACACCTTCCACTCCGCCGGCTCCATTCAGAGCGGGCTTCCTCGTGGAAGGGTGTTTCCCACTGGGCTGGCGGGCGGCCTTTTGGTGGTCGCCCGCCAGCCCAGTGGGAAACCCAGAATGACCGCTGCGGTCTTCTGACCGCGGGACAGTCTTCTGACCGCGGGACGGTCTTCTGGCGGTCCCAGCCAGGCCGGCGGCTACCGCCGCCGGCGGGGGTCAGAATGACCCCCTTAGTCTAGTCAGCAAAAGATATCAGTACTCAAAATACAGTAACAGGCTTTGATAGAAATAGTCTAGCCAGCTGAACAAGGAGTCCAAGAGTGATATTACTCAAAATAAATTAAAATAGTTATTCTGTAGGTAATCTTCCTTTCACTCAGTCATGCACTCCATCGGCTTGACAGGCTTCACTGCTCTCTCTCTCTGTACCCTAGCTAGAAATCAGAACTCAATCAATCAGAAGCTCAATCAATCGGGATTTATAAAGCACGGCTAATCACCCAACAGGGTATCCAGATGCAACAAGCTCAGCTGCAATCTTCCTACTCGCTCTCGTCTCTGCTTCCTCTTTTCTTAGCAACTATCATAGCCTCCTGACTGCTATGCTGTGCTCTTGCTTTGCTGTGCGTTGTGTTGAGTGCGTTGACTTGAGTAGTTCTGCTCTTTCCACATGAGACATAATTAAAAAAGGAAACATTTCCAATAAAAATTGGAAAATTTCCTTGTTCTATATTTTCTTTGGAACTGTTAAATCCAATTCAATGTAGCTCTTTACAAATAAAGAACAGCTCAAAAATGGTTTCTTTGACAATTAATTGGAAACATGCACCTAAATTCACACATGCCATGCCTTCTGAATAACAAAATACTTGCAAAAGTTCGAGAGTTTATTCTCTCTCGTTATCTCCCTTTCACATATTCTCACACTATACGCATATTCATAAAAGATACAATTTTATAGATTAAATTAACTAATTCATGCATTCCAAACCAAGTCAGTAAAACAGAAATGAATAAATTAATACTGCTTTATTATAGCAGGAAGAAATTATATCATGCACAGGCCATGCAAAGATTAAGACAGAAACATTTCTGTCAAATTAAGCTATGAAGAATGCGTTAACGTTAGCAGTTGAGCAAGTCAAGCAACATAGGTCATGCAAAGTTTGAAATGAATGCACAATTTCAAAAAGGAAGCTTTGGTTAGGCCTAATTTCACTCAATCAGATTTATAAGTATAATTATTTTTATTTTTGCGCCTGTATCCTTGTTTCATCCTAGTTCTGCCAGTTGACGTCACCCCATTTTCCTCCCTGACCGTGAAGGTCCTGAAAATGTTCCTCCAAATTAATGGTGCATTTCCAACACACTCAGTTGAAATGTTCCTGATGTGTTAGGAGTCCTCAGCAACTTTTTTTGTGAGACCCCCATGGTTCACCGGCTGTCTTGGACAGGAGTAGTGCATTAGGAAACAGATGCACGTTGGCATCTCCAAATCAGGCAGCCAGCCCAACTCCATTGCAGCAGGCATCGGGCTGCAATGTTGATATGTTTGTGCTCTGCTATCAGGCACTCCACCTTTTTTCATACTCTAAATTAGGAGGGAGAAGTGAAGGGCAGATGATTTATCTGCCTATTTAGGTCACAGCCTATCAGACAGCATAGCTGTCTGGTTTGCTAAAGGCATATTGGGGACATTCAGAAAGTTGACCAAGAAATACATTCTGCTCGTTGCTTGCCATTGGCTTTGTAGTCTGTAACACATTTTCTTGCTTTCAATTTGCAGGCTTTGTTTGTTTTAGGCTGTCACGCTTTAGTTCGTACCTTTTCTTGTCCAAACCTTATTTACAGCATCCTTCTGAGTGCTCCCAATTTCTGAAACAGGTCTGTAGATCCTGTTTTTTGCACATTTGCTGTGCATTCAAAGACTAAGGTCAAATGTCTGGTGCTGTCTTCAGAGGGCACGTGTTTTCTTTCCTTTCTCTTACTTCAAAGTGAGAGTATTTATGTAACAATCTTGCTGGATATGGGGGTAGGGCATACATTTTTCTAGCACAACAACAATTAAATGAACTGTGTAAGTATTTCAGAATTACATTAGGTGGTGTAATTTCCACACATTATCGTCTGTGCACTGTATATGTTTATAAATAGAACTGTATGTCTGTGCAAATGTCATGGTCATTTCAATTCAAAATGTGTTGTCTGTTATGGCAATGTGCTACCACACCCTGAAAACTCTACTCTATGCCACTCCACCCTACTCTGCACCACTCCACACCACTGTACTCTACTCTGCATCACTTCAACTCACACCATTCCACTCCACGACACTTTGCACCGCTCCACTTTAAGCCACTGCACTCTGTGCCACTTCACGCTATGCCTCTCTTCTCTGTATCATTCTACTCTATGTCAATGCTCTCTTCGCCACGCTATTGTACACCACTGCACTCCTCGCAACTGCACTCTACACCACTTCAGTCTAGGCCACACCAATCTACTCTGCACAATTCCACTGTACACCACTGTATTCTATGCCACTCTGCAACATTGCACTGTATGCTATGACAATGCGCTCTATGCCAATACACTCTACACCAAAGCACTGTACTCTGTAACACTTAACTCTATGCCCCTGCACTGTATGCCAATCTATTGTACGCCAGTCTAATCTACTTTACACCACTGTGTACTGTGCCACTGCACTCTACACCACTTTACTCTACACCATTCCACTCTGTGCCACTCTATGAAACTTCACTCTGCACTGCACCACTCCACTTTTCACCACTTCACTCTACTCTGAAATAATCTACTGTACATCACTGCACTCTATGCCACTCTGCACCACTCCACTCCATGCCATTGTGTTGTGGGTTCATTATACACTCTGCTTGGGCACACATATTTTAGCTAACCTTAGGCCTGCGGCCTGAGGCCTGTGCCCTTTTACTTACATATGTGATTTGATTTCATTTCTTCAGTTTTATTCATTTCTAGTTAGCCTTCTTTCAGTGGGGATGTTTTTATTTTCTAATCCGCTGTATCGTTGTGATTCTGCAAAAGCATTGTTATTATTATTCTGTGCACAACATTTCACCATGTACACCTGTCCAAGGTCGACAAGAACAGTACAAAATGATCCGGTTAGCAATTGTCAAAAACAAGAGTATGTAAACAGTCCAACACCTAGGTACATGCCCCCACCTGGCCCTTTTCACGGAATAAAAATATGCTTCTTTTAAAAACACTGTACAGGCCAAGGGACAACAGGGAGGTCATTCCAGCCAGGATTCTATCCATGCTGCATGCCATTTCATTGCTGACCTCAGCCCTTTTCTACAACTGACGCAGGAGACGGCGGGCAGACCCCTATCTTCCAAGTAATGGAGACGGGTGTTCCTTTTATGGACTAAGTACGGACAGATTGGGCTATCATCGCTATGCTTTCACCTAGGAGCTAGGAGTTAGGTAGAATTAATGTATGTATGTTATTCCAATATGTTGGTACTGTTTATTTTCTTCTCGCTGATCACCACCATATTTATCCTGTTCTGTCTTATTGCCCTAATAATTGCAGCTCATATATTTTATCGTAGATTGCAGTTTTTTTAATAAATGTATTTAAAACCATCCTGCATCTCTTTCTTTGGCTTATGTGTGTGTATGAGACCTTTTGCTAGCAGGAGAAAGGTTTGAGGACTGTCAATCACAACTTCCTCTGAGAAGACACTGAGGGCCATATTTATACTTTTTGACACAAAACTGCGCTAACACAGTTTTGCGTCAAAAAATTTAATGCGGGCTAACCCCATTCCAACGCGCCAGCCGGGCGTCATATTTATGGGATGAAGCTTGCCGGCGCTGCTGCCTGGTGAGCGTAAAAAAAAATGACGCGAACCGGGCATCGCTGGCGTAGGGAATAATGGGGGTTGTGCGTCAAAAAATGGTGCAAGTCAGGTTAGAGTCAAAAATATTGACGCTAACCTGACTCGCGTCATTTTATGATGCACAACCACCATGGAAATGACTCCTGTCTTAGCAAAGACAGGAGTCATGCCCCACTGCCCAATGGCCATGCCCAGGGGACTTGTGTCCCCTAGGCATGGCCATTGGGCACCATGGCATGTAGGGGGGCCCAAGTTAGGCCCCCCATGCCACTTAAAAATATATAAAAAATTACTTACCTCTACTTACCTGTACTTACCTGAGATGGGTCCCCCCATCTATGGGTGTCCTCCAGGGGTGGGCGAGGGTGACAGGGGGTGTCCCTGGGGGCATGGGAGGGCCCCTCTGGGCTCCTTCCGAGCTCACAGATCCCTTAACGCCTGCCCTGACCAGGTGTTAAAAAATGATGCAAATGCAGCTGCGCATCATTTTTTAAGGCCCGCCCCCTCCCGTGTGTCATTTTTGCATGGGAGTTTAAATAAGGCGCAAATGCCTTAGAGTCATTTTTAGCGTGGAAACGCCTACCCTGCATCTCATTAATGCAAGGTAGGTGTCCACGCAAAACAATGACGCAAACTCCAAGAATTTTGACGCTAGACGGGTCTAGCGTCAAAGTATAAATATGGAGTTAGCTTTGCGTCGGATTTACGTAAAAAAAACCAACGCAAATCCGACGCAAACAGAGTATAAATATGCCCCTGAGTGTCATGTTTCAGGCTGCCACAAATCACCTTTTCTTCAGCTTTTGGTGAGGTGCTGCCAGCTAGCCGAAAGGGTTAGGCAGACAGTTGCCAAGATGGTGCGGGATTGACTCAGTCACCCACAAACGGTGGTACTGCCACCCCCTAATCCAGCAGTCTCATTTCAATAATGGGAGTCCTGCGACATGGCACCATCAACATTGGTAAGGCACTAAATATTCAGGTCCCCTGAGTATCTCTGTCTCAAGCACACTAAAGGTACCCTAAGTACCAATATACAGAGATGTCCGTGGTCTTAGGGAAAACCTTGGCTGAATAGGGAGCCCCCAATAAGTATTCCAGAATCTAATACCTATTCCTTAATATAGCAGAACCAGTAAATATTCACGAGAACTGTAGACAACCTGTCACACAGTTCCTTTTAGCTAATGGATTAACAAATTAACAAATGATGGCAGGGATGTCACATTGGGAGTTGAAGCTCAAGACAATTACAGAACAGAAATAATTTACTCATGGGTCACCTTCCCAGTAGTAAATGTTGACTCCAACAAATTTCATACATACAGAATAGTGAATGTACCACTACAGTACAGCGCATAGCAATATTTAGAAATCCCTCTAAATTATCAAGAACACCAAGATTGGTTTAATGGTGCTCTTCCACATGTAATACAACCTATTAGGTTAGGTCCTGTAAGCAATGACGGTTTAACATGGCCAACATTGTCCACATACACACCACATCCCAATGTGCAAGTTCTGCCAGTAAAGGAAGTACGCACATTATACAATCAGCTAGTAGCAATATATAGACGATTAATATAATTTGTAATGCAGACTTTAAACACCGTCCCAAGGAGGGCTGCTCCAACTACAAATCAATTGGCTGTGACACAGATAAATCCACAAACTGTCCATTCAATAACAGGAAAAGTGGCCATTGATTAAGAGAAAATTACGTTCTGGATTGTGCAAAAAACAAATCAGCTGGAAGCAGTGTTCCCCATATGGGACTCCAAGACAAACATATAGGCCCTCATTACAACATTGGCGGTAAATCCCACTTACCGCCGTGCAGAAGACTGGCAACACACCGCTGCGGCTGCGGAATTCCGCTACAGCTATTATGACCCACAGGCCGGAATCCGCCAAAATCCAGACACCCACACAAGTCTACCACACCAAAGGTTAGTGATAAACTGGCGAAAACAAAACCGACACCGTCACGCCAACAGGAATACACCCACAGTATCACAACCCACGAATCCACGCGGCGGTCTTTCAACCGCAGTATTTCATTGGCGGTACACACCGCTGCGCTCAAAATACACACACATTTACAAAACACAACCACATTGGACATTTCAAAATACACACACCTGATACACATACGCACACCACTCCCACACACTCAATACGCCCACAGTATCACGACCCACGAATCCACGCGGCGGTCTTTCAATCGCAGTATTCCATTGGCGGTACACACCGCCGCGCTCAAAATACACACACGTTTACAAAACACAACCACATTGGACATTTGGAAATACACACACCCGATACACATACACACACATACACACACCACTCCCACACACTCAATACAATATAAAACACACACCCACATCATCCACAAACCCCAACGACAAAAATTGAGAAAGAAGCCCAGAGAGAGACACGAAAATCAACAATACTAGCATCCACAGGCACACAACACCATCACTCACACAACATCCACGCACCTCAGACAACACACACAAACACATCCCCTCACACATCACAACACACACCACCTCACACATCACCCACACCACACCATGGCACCGCAAAGACACCCCAGGTTCTCTGAGGAGGAGCTCAGGGTCATGGTGGAGGAAATCGTCTGGGTAGAGCCACAGCTATTCGGATCACAGGTGCAGCACACCTCCATAGCTAGGAAGATGGAGCTATGGCGCAGAATCATAGACAGGGTCAACGCAGTGGGACAGCATCCAAGAACTAGGGATGACATCAGAAAGAGGTGGAACGACCTACAGGGGAAGGTGCGTTCCCTGGTCTCAAGACACCAGATTGCAGTTCAGAGGACTGGCGGCGGACCACCTCCTCCTCCACAACTAACAACATGTGAGGAGCAGGTCTTGGCTATACTGCATCCTGAGGGCCTCACAGGAGTAGCAGGAGGAATGGACTCTGGCAAGTCAAATCTTAACTATTACATCCCCCACCCTACCTGCATGCTTTCACGTACCCCACCATCACCCTTACCCCATCACTCCAACACCTCACAAATGTCCCACTATCACAAACCACACATCCCAACACCAAGCCCTGCATGCAACACCAAAGCATGGACACCAGTCACCAAGGCATGTCCACTACAGATACCCACACAGATCCCCAAACCAATCTCCTAAATAACTCTGCTTCCACATCTAACTCACCAAACCTCACTCTACTACCGTGACCTCCCACACAACCCTGCTAAATTCTCCCTCATTTATCTCACCCTGCTACTATGCTCTCCCTAACCCTTCCACATACTCTTCCCTCCTCCATCCCCCTTTACTCATCCCAAGCCTTTGGGTGGAGTAAATGAAGGATATACTCCCAATTAACACTTCTGGAATTCTTTCCTCCTCCACCCCTCCATTACTCCAGTCAATCTAACTAAAAAACTCTCATATCCGCTGCTCAAATGAACTCATAATAATACTAAAAGTGTACTCATTATTTCCAGATACTAACCCATCACTAATTCTTGTTGGGTTCCAGAGTAGCATGCTACTCACCGAAAAGCGCTTTGACGCCTCGTCAGGGGTAGTAAGCGCTATATAAATACTATTTCAATACAATACAATACACTTATCACAGAAGGTCCTACACAAGAATGGAAGCACTGGAATACAGGGTCACCCACCCATTGCACACGATGGCACACACAGATGCAACAATCATGCCTTTACACCCCTGCAGGACCCCTACTCAACGTCACCGGACAGGAGGTTCCAGACATGTCCACCCCTGCACAGACGAGGCCCACAGTGATGACAGCAGCTCTGTCCAACCGAATCAAGATGACCATCCCGGCCCATCTGGGACCTCGGGACAGTCGGTTCCCCTCACACTGGCACAAGCCACCACATAGCCTCCCCCCTCAGGAAACACCAGCACAGCACCCACCCAGCGTGCCCATCCTTCTGTCCCCAGGACACGTCAAGCAGCAGTGTGTCCACCACTACAGGGAACCCAAGCAAACCCACCAACCCAAGAAAATCAGGGACCTGGGGGCAGTGGCAGTGGGCACTCGGTTCAGAGGACAGAGGCACAAGAAAACAGGGGAACTGGGAGGACTGCTGTGCGACAGGGGGAGGACAGGCCCAGGGAACCCACTCTGCACAGGCCCTCTCCAACATCATGGGAGCATACCATCATTCCCAGGAGACGATGGCAACGGTACTGGCCAAGTTTCAGGAGACCCAGCAGCTGCAGGAGGAACAGTATCTGGGGATCAGGGAGGAACTTAGGTCCATCAACACCACCCTGGTCACCATTGTAGGGGTGCTGAAGGACCTTGTGAACACCAGGAGGGACACTGTGGCACAACAAGGGGCCCTGACACACGCCTGGATGATGAACAGCCCACCACCTCCGCCGGCGCTAGTGGACAGGAGGCACCGCCACAGGACCACAACACCAGCACCCCACCCCCTGCAGAAGGAGAACCACCCCGCAAACGGTCCCTGAGATCCAGGACAAAGACAGAGAACAATGCTAAGACCCCCGCCAGGAAATGAGACCCCCCTGAATGTCATCCTTCTGTCCCACTTCGTCACCCTGTCCATCCATCAACTGCCCTAGCTCCACTTCCTATGCCCCTTTGGACAATGCACCTATGAAACAAATAGACTGGACTCTGCCATGGACATTCCTCCACCATCAACCCTGCCCATTTTACAACCCCCTCCACTATATTGCACTGAAATAAACACCCTTGAATCACAAAACAAGCTGGAGTCAGTCTGTGCTTTCACAAATGTGTATTTGCAATAACTATGGAATATAGCAATGTTGATTGTATTGTCAACATACCGATGTAACACAGCTCTAGTCCATGAGATAATATAGCAGAGGTCACACAGTGGGACCCACATCTGTGAAATGGAAAGGCAAAGTGACAAGTCAAGGTCCATACACTGGGTGAAAGTGACTGACATATGATAGGTCTAACAATTGTATGAGAGGTGTGAGGCAGTGACATCTTCTTACCTGTGTCTCACTGGAAGTATTGCTAGATAACGAGACCTCCTTCTGGACCATCCTCCTGCAGAAAAGGCACCTGTCGTTGCAATGCCAGGTTGTGCAGCATACAGCAGGCCACAATGATCTGGCACACCTTCTTTGGTGAGTAGTAGAGAGAACCACCTGTCATATGGAGGCACCGGAACCTGGCCTTCAGGAGGACGAAGGGATGCTGCTATTCCTCAGAATGTAAGCCTCATGCACTGAGCCAGGAAACTTGGCATTCACATGGGAACTGTACTGGTCGGCCAAACACATCATCTGCACATTCATTGAATGGTAGCTCTTCCGGTCTCTGTACACCTGTTCACTCCTGCGGGGGGTTACCAAGGCCACATGTGTCCCATCAATGGCACCTATGATGTTGGGGATATGTCCCAGGGCATAGAAGTCACCTTTCACTGTTGGCAAATCCTCCATCTGAGGGAAAACGATGTAGCTGCACATGTGTTTCAGCAGGGCAGACAACACTCTGGACAAAACGTTTGAGAAAATAGGCTGTGGCATCCCTGATGCAATGGCTACTGTTGGTTGAAAAGACCCACTTTCCAGGAAATGGAGTACTGACAGGACCTGCACTAGAGGGGGGATTCCTGTGGGATGGTGGATTGCTGACACCAGGTCTGGCTCCAATTGGGTACACAGTTCCTGGATTATTGCACGATCAAGTCTGTAGGTGACTATTACGTGTCTCTCTTCCATTGTCGACAGGTCCACCAGCGGTCTGTACACCGGAGGATGCCGCCATCTCACCACCTGCCCCAGCGGACGTGCCCTATGGAGGAGAACAGCGAGCAGAGAGTCAGCCAACACTGAGGTATAACTAAATGTCAGTAGCAAACTGCATGGGGTTGTGCGTGTGGGAGTGTAGAGGGGGTGAGTGTATGCGTGCGGGGGGGTTGTGTGTATGGGAAATTTGTGTGGGTCGGACGGTGTGCATGTCTGTGTGTATGTGTGCGGATATGTGTTGTCGGGGTGTATGTGTGCGTGTAGGGGTGTGTATATGTGCATGTTCGGGGTGTGTGCGTGTAGGGGTGTGTATATGTGCATTTTCGGGGTCGGGGTGGGGAGGGGGGTTGTGCCACCTTTGGGTGGTGGCAGGGGGGTGGGGGCTGTGGGGGGAGGATTTGTGGGGGGTAGCGGGGTGGGGGAGACCCCTATCAGTGCCAGAGAAGGATTTCCCTGGCACTGATAGTGCCTACCGCCATGGATCTCATGGCGGTTCCCAACCACCCGAGATCCATGGTGGTATGCGGGGTCCTGATATCGTCGGCGGTCTAGTGACGACCGACGGGCTGGTGACCGCAACCTCCAGCCCAGCGGTCTTCACCGACATGGCGGTCGGAATGGTGAAGTGCGGTCATTATTTCTGTTTTTTTCCCGCCGGCCTGTTTGCGGTCTTACCGCCGCTTTACCACCGACCGCCAGGGTCGTAATGAGGGACAATATATGGAGAGAGGTATAGGTTGAGGCAGAGAGTAGTGCAAGAAACAGAGTCAAAGGCTTTTTTTTTTACTTCTACAGTAGGAGTAAAGTAATAGATATAGAATAAAATCAAATCAAATCATAAACATTTATAAAGCGTGCTACTCACCCGTGCGGGTCTCAAGGCGCTAGGGGAAAGGGGTTACTGCTGCTCGAAAAGCCAGGTCTTGAGTAGTATCCGGAATGCGGAGTGGTCCTGGGTGGTCCTGAGGATGGTGGGGAGGGTGTTCCAAGTCTTGGCCGCCAGGTAGGAGAAGGACCTCCCACCCACCGTGGAGCGGCGGATGCGAGGGACGGCGGCGAGAGCGAGGCTGGTGGAGCGGAGAAGACGGGTGGGAGCGTAGAAGCTGAGGCGGCGGTAAGGTATGTTGTGGAGGGCTTTGTGTGCGTGGGTGAGGAGTCGGAAGGTGATCCTTTTGCTGACGGGAAGCCAGTGCAGGTGTCTCAGGTGTGCGGAGATGTGGCTGTTGCGGGGTATGTTGAGGATGAGGTGGGCAGAGGCGTTTTGAATTCGTTGCAGACATTTCTGGAGTTTAGCGGTGGTTCCTGCGTATAGGGTGTTGCCGTAGTCCAGGCGGCTCGTGACAAGGGCGTGGGTCGTGGTGTTTCTGGTGTCGGCGGGGATCCAACGGAAGATCTTCCTGAGCATGCTGAGGGTGAGGAAGCAGGAGGATGATACGGCGTTGACTTGTTTGGTCATGGTGAGAAGTGGGTCCAGGATGAAACCGAGGTTGCATGCGTGGTCTGAGGGGGTCGGTGAGGTGCCAAGGGCCGTGGACCACCAGGAGTCGTCCCAGGAGGTCGGGGTGTTTCTGAGGATGAGGACTTCCGTTTTGTCTGAGTTCAGTTTCAGACGGCTTAGTTTCATCCAGTCTGCGACGTCTTTCATTCTGTCTTGCAGGTTGGTCTTGGCGCTGGTGGGGTCCGTGGTGAGGGAAAGTATCAGCTGGGTGTCGTCGGCGTAGGAGGTGATGATGATGCTGTGTTTGCGTACTATGTCGGCGAGGGGGCTCATGTAGACATTGAAGAGAGTCGGGCTGAGCGAGGAGCCTTGTGGGACGCCGCAGATGATCTCGGTGGGGTTTGAGCGGAAAGGTGGGAGGTAGACTCTTTGGGAGCGGTTGGAAAGGAAGGAGGTGATCCAGTCTAGGGCCTGTCCTTGGATCCCGGTGGAGCGGAGGCGGGTTATTAGGGTGCAGTGGCAGACGGTGTCGAAGGCAGCCGAGAGTTCGAGGAGGATGAGGGCGACTGTTTCTCCGTTGTCTATCAGGGTTCTGATGTCGTCTGTGACTGAGATGAGGGCGGTTTCTGTGCTGTGGTTGGCTCGGAATCCGGACTGAGAGGGGTCGAGAAGGTTGTTGTCTTCAAGGAAGTTGGTAAGCTGCTTGTTGACGGTCTTCTCTATGACTTTGGCAGGGAAGGGGAGGAGCGAGATGGGGCGGAAGTTCTTCAGGTTGCTTGGGTCAGCCGTAGGTTTCTTCAGTAGGGCGTTGACTTCAGCGTGTTTCTAGCTCTCGGGGAAGGTAGCAGATGAAAAGGAGCTGTTGATGATGGTCTGGAGGTGCGGGGCGATGATGTCGTCGGTTTTGTTGAAGATAAAGTGTGGGCAGGGGTACGAGGGGGCACCGGAGTGGATGGAGTTCATGGTGGCTTTGGTCTCTTCTGTGTTGATGTGGGTCCAGGCGTTGAGGGTGATGGCTGGGGTTGTGGGTTCTGTGGTGGTCGGCTGGGTCTGGTGTCCGAAGCTGTCGTGTAGGTCGGTGATCTTACGATGGAAGAAGGTGGCGAGGGAGTTGCAAAGGTCTTGTGAGGGTGTGATGGCGTTGGGGTTGGAGAGCTCTTTTACGATGTTGAAGAGTTCTCTGCTGTTGTGGCTGTTTTTGTCCAGTCTGTCTGTGAAGAAATTCCTTTTGGCGGCGCGGATCAGGTGGTGGTGTTCGCGGGTAGCGTTCTTGAGGGCAGTCATGTTATCTGCGGTGTGGTCCTTACGCCAGGCTTTCTTGAGAGTGCGGCAGGTTTTCTTTGATTCCTCAAGGGTGTCAGTGAACCAGAGAGGTTTTTTGGTGTTGGTCTGTCTTGGGGGTCGTCTGAGGGGAGCGAGGTTGTCTGCGCAGTTGGTGATCCAGTTCATGAGGCTGAGGGCTGTGTTGTTGGGGTCAGAGGAGAAGTGTCGCGGTTTTCAATGGTCTTACCATCGAAGCTGAGAGGCGTAGGGGAACGACCCTTGTTCCAGCAGGTTCTGCTCTGGCCGAGGTAGGGGCGACCCCTTCCAGTAGGACAGGAAGTAGGAAACAGGAAGTAGAACACCACCATCTTGGATTGGGGAGAAAACAACAAGAGTGAATTAGGTATGTGTGTAAAACAATGCATGCTGGGCAGACAGGAAGTGGTCAGCATGCTGGGAAGAAAAGAGACAAGTATAAAGTACCCCAAGTGTAAGGGTTCGGTTTGTTCCAGGAAACATCGGTAAGTAAATGACAGGAAATGGACATGTAAGAAAATTAATGTTGCGCGCAAACTGCGCTGATGCGGCCATGTCTGAACCCCCTCGGGGTCTCAGACCTTGCCGCTTCTGCCTTTACGGCAGAACTTAAAATATGGCAAGCGGCGAGTGCCGCAACCCCAAGACCGGCTCCCTGGAGCCTCCATGGCTCCCGCCCGGGCCGCGGCAACCCCCGCGACCTGAGCGTCGGCCGCGGCGTTCCCCGCGACCCAGGTGCCGGCCACGGCAGAAAAAACGTGCTGCGCCGCGGTAACCGAAGCCCGCAGCCGCGGGGAGCGCCGCGGGGAGCGCCGCGGCATAACAGTATGCCCCCCCCGAGGCCCCAGGTGTGTGGGGGAAGAGCCGAAAAAAGCGGCGGAGCAAAAGAGGAGCATGGACTGAAGAGGCATCCTCCCAGGAACACTCACTCAAAGGGTATCCCTTCCAATGAATAAGGTATTGGAGGCGCCCATGGAAAAACCAAGAGTCACAGACCTCCTGTACTTCGTACTCAGGCATATTGTCAACCAACAGAGGAGGGGGACAGGGCAACTGCCTATGAAAAAGATCAGGACGGTAGGGTTTCAATTGCGAGACATGAAATACCGGGTGGATCTTCCATGTCCGAGGTAGGCGAAGACGCATAGACACAGGGTTGATTTTCTTGAGAATTAGAAAGGGACCGTAAAAGCGGGGTTTGAATTTGTTTTGGGTGAGTCGGAGAGGTAGGAATCTAGAGGAGAGCCAGACCTTATCATGGACCTGATATAGAGGAGCCGCACAGCGTCTCCTATCTGCTATCTTCTTCATGCAGGACTTGGTGGACACAAGGTTGGAATGGATAATTCGTTGTATACCCCGTAGCTGTCGAATGAAGGAGGAGATGGCGGGAAGATTGGAGTTGTCTCTCAGGGGAGTTGGGAAGGCCCTGGGATGGAAACCATAAGAGCCATAGAAAAGAGAGACTTTAGAGGCACTGTGTAGAGAGTTTTTATAGGAGAATTCTGCAAGCGGTAAGTAGGGAGCCCAATTACTTTGTGTAGCGTTACAGAAGCTACGTAAGTACTGTTCGAGACCCTGATTGAGTCGTTCCGTTTGTCCATTGGTTTGAGGGTGGAACCCGGATGATAAGGCCACCTGGATCCCCAAGGTCTTGCAGAATTGATACCAGAATCGGGAGATATATTGAGGACCCCTGTCCGATATAATAACTTGGGGTAACCCATGTAGCCTGAAGATTTCTTGAGTAAAGATCTGACTTAACTCCTTTGCCGTTGGTAACTTTCTCAATGCCGTGAAGTGGGCCATCTTGGTGAAGGAGTCCACAGTTACCATTATGACGTGGTTTCCCATTGAGGAAGGTAATGCGCACATAAAATCGGTGGATATGGTATGCCATGGGCCTGGGGGAACAGGTAATGGGCGGACTAACCCCACAGATCTGGTTCGGGGTGTCTTGGCTTGAGCACATGTAGGACAGGATAACACATATGCCTCAGTGTCAGCCTTGAGAGTTGGCCACCAGAAAGAGCGAAGTAAAAGATCTTGAGTCGCTTTCATTCCTCGATGACCGGCAATAGGGGAATCATGGCACATGCGTAAAGCTTCGATTTGCACTGTTTTAGTGGGTAAAAACAGGGCCTTATCACGATAATAGTAGTCATGATCTATGTGCAGCTGTGGACGTAACTTTTTTAGTTCTGTTTCGTGTAGACGGGCATATTCGGACTTGACTTGATCTAAAAAAGTCTGTGCTACCCCTATGATTTTATTGTTGTCAAATAAATTTTGAACCGCGGAATCACCGCACCCAGGATAACGTCGGGACAGGGCATCCGCCAGGATGTTCTGAGAACCAGGGATGTAGGTGATATAGAAATCATATTGGCTGAAGAAGAAGGCCCATTGAGCCTGCCGGCTATTTTGGCACTGGAAATTTCTTAAGCACTGTAGATTTCTGTGATCGGTCCGGGCTTCAAAGGACTCCTTTGATCCCATCAAAAAGTGTCTCCATTCGGTGCACGTGACCTTTAAGGCGAGTAATTCGTGTTCTAGCACGGAATAGTTTCGCTCAGAATCAGATAGAATGTGTGAGAGATAAAATATAGGGTGTTCTAGGTCATCATCGTCTTGTTTTTGTAACAAGGCAGCCCCAAGGGCTCTTTCTGAGGCGTCTGTGACAACAATGAATTGTTTGCTGGTGTCTGGGTGTCGAAGAATAGGGGCTTGAATAAAGGCTTTCTTTAAGTCCTGAAAAGCTGACTCAGCGCCTGGTGTCCAACAAAAACCTTTCTTTAGATGTTCCTTTTTGAGGGTTTGAGTAATGAAGCTGGTTCTCTGGGCAAAGTCTGCTATGAACTGTCGGTAGAAGTTGGCTAGTCCCAGAAAACATTGAGTCTCCTTGATGGAAGAAGGAGATGGCCAATTCAATATAGCCTGTACTTTGTCTGAGTCCATGGCAACTCCGGTTTGGTTTATACAGTATCCCAAGTATTTTACTTCTATCTGATCAAACTCGCATTTTTCAGGCTTACTGAACAAATGATGTTGTCGGAGTCTCTCTAAGACTTGGCGAACGTGCTTGGAATGTTCCTCTGGATGAACCGAATAAATTAGGATATCGTCAAGATACACCACCACTGTTTGTTGCAAAAGATCAGAAAAGATAGAATCCATGAATCTTTGAAAGATGGACGGGGCATTAGTGAGTCCGAAGGGCATTACTCTATATTCGTAGTGACCAAAAGGTGTTCTAAAGGCGGTCTTCCACTCATCACCTTCTCTGATTCTTAGTAGATGATAGGCTCCTCGGAGATCCAACTTGGTGAATCTCTGGGCTCCTCTGACTGCTTCTAAGATGTCCTTGATGAGGGGTAACGGATACCGGTCTTTGATAGTGATCCTGTTTAACCCTCTGAAGTCGATACAGGGACGCAGATCTTTGGTTTTCTTTGGTACAAAGAAAAGAGGAGCCCCGGCGGGTGAAGAGGAGGGAGTTATCAACCCACTTTGTAGATTCTCATCTAGGTACTCCTTCAAAATTTGTTTCTCTGGTTCTGTGAGAGAGTACATCCGCCCAAAAGGAACTACGGTGTCTGGTTCTAAAGGAATGGCACAGTCGTATTCTCTGTGGGGTGGCAATTCAGGCTTTTCAGGCTTCTGGAATACATCGATATAGTCCTGATAATGTCTGGGAACTCCCTGTAGGACATTAATGAATCCTCCCACCTGAGAGGGTGCTGTTGAGAGACTTTTTGGGGACCAATAATCCCCGGCCGGATAGCAGTGGTGTTGACAAAAATGGGAGGATAACGAAATGGTTTTTGTTTCCCAGTTAATGTAAGGATTGTGCCGTGTAAGCCATGGAATTCCCAGGATCATGACATGGTGTGGTGATGAAATTAAGTCAAACGAGAGAATTTCCTGATGTTTTCCAAACTGTAAACAGAAGGTAGGGGTGGTGTATTGTACAGGTCCAGAGGCCAAGAGTGACCCATCAACGGTATGTACCTGTTCTGGTACTTCTTTGGGTATTTGTGTTATCTGTCGTTCTTTGGCCCAGGTTTCATCTAAATAGAGACCACTGGCTCCGCAGTCCAAGAAGGCCAAAGTTCTTTCTTCGCGGCCATCAGTTAAATGGAGGGTAACTGGTAAGAGAAAAAGAGCAGTTCCTTCCTCCCTGGAAGAGCAAATAGAAGGTATATCACGATATCCCGTCCTCACCCTTCTTACTGGGGACGGGAGTTGGCGTTTCCCAAGGGCTTGGTTGGACGAATGGGGCAAGCGCGAATTAGGTGACCAGCTGCACCACAATATAGGCAAAGCCCCTTCCTTCGTCTATGTTCCTTTTCACTGGCGGATAAAGGTCCGCGAGCTGTGTCAATCTGCATGGGCTCTTCCTCGGTATTCCCTTTGGATTCAGGACGGACTTCCTCGGTACGATGGGCGAAGGGACGAGATGGTACTGAGTGAGAAGGCAAACGACTCTTCTTTTTCTCCATTCTTCGTTCATTCAACCGATATTCTATCGTTAGAGCCTGGTCCATCAATCCTTTGAGGTTTTCTATCCTGGCAGAATGTACTAATTCATCTTTGATGTCCTCTCTGAGACCTCTACGGAAGAGTGTCACCAAGGTACGTTCCACCCAGGTTGTTTCTGCAGCTAATTGTCTGAAACGGGTGATGTATTGTAATACATCTTGACCCCCTTGTTGGACTTCGCAAAGAGCCTCTTCTGCTGACGCCTCGAGTCCGGGGCGTTCAAACATCTGTTTAAAAGTAGTGATAAAGGTGGAATAATTAGATAGACAGGGATCGTTTCTGGTTACTAGAGGTGTGGCCCAGGCTAAGGCTGGTCCTGATAAGGCACTAATCAAATACCCCACCTTGGTCTTATCTTGTACAAATTGCGAGGGGCGAAAGGCAAAGTACACCGTCAAGGCATCCAGGAATTCTTTTAATGTGGTGGGATCCCCGGAAAATCGAGGTGTAGAGACGGCTACTGCAGGGACATCTGTGGTCCTGGAGGCAAAGGCTTGTTGATAAACAGTATTCTCAGTACGTAATTGCTGGAGTTCTTGAGCCTGTTGTTGTATTGTCGCCAGTAGGTCCTGGTTAGTAGGTTCCGTGTTTGCCACTGGGTTATCCATAGTTCCGGACTGCAACTGGAATTTTTGGCGTTGCAATCTGTCGTGGTTTTCAATGGTCTTACCGTCGAAGCTGAGAGGTGTAGGGGAACGACCCTTGTTCCAGCAGGTTCTGCTCTGGCCGAGGTAGGGGCGACCCCTTCCAGTAGCCACGGTGCTGTTGGGTATAAGCAAACCACTACAGTCCGTGCCCTCCAGAAGGAGTCCCAGAGGAAAAACCCCCGTAGGGTAAAAAACCTCCACAGGAACTCCCTGAAATGAAAGGAGGACACCAGGGCGTTAGGACCAAGGATCAGGAAGACTGGAAAACAAGGCAGGACAGGAACAGACAGGATTCGCAGGAGGAGATCAATCGGAGCGTGACTACCACCAAGGAGTGTTGCAACGCAATGAACAAGCAATTGGAATCCCCTTATATACCCCTGGACAGGAAGTAGGAAACAGGAAGTAGAACACCACCATCTTGGATTGGGGAGAAAACAACAAGAGTGAATTAGGTATGTGTGTAAAACAATGCATGCCGGCAGACAGGAAGTGGTCAGCATGCTGGGAAGAAAAGAGACAAGTATAAAGTACCCCAAGTGTAAGGGTTCGGTTTGTTCCAGGAAACATCGGTAAGTAAATGACAGGAAATGGACATGCAAGAAAATTAATGTTGCGCGCAAACTGCGCTGATGCGGCCATGCCTGAACCCCCTCGGGGTCTCAGACCTTGCCGCTTCTGCCTTTACGGCAGAACTTAAAATATGGCAAGCGGCGAGTGCCGCAACCCCTAGACCGGCTCCCTGGAGCCTCCATGGCTCCCGCCCGGGCCGCGGCAACCCCGCGACCTGAGCGTCGGCCGCGGCGTTCCCCGCGACCCGGGTGCCGGCCACGGCTGAAAAAGAAAGAAGAACACAGATGAAGAGTACAGATGAAGAGCACAGAGGAAGATCAAAGATGAAGAAAAGAAGCAGGAGAGGAGGTGAGTAGCGCGGGGCAGGGTGAGGGGCTGGGCGGTGGGGGGGGTACTTACTGTGATTTCGCTGGGCTTGCTAGGAGGTCTCAGGAGCCTGGGCTGGTGGAGCTGCAGCGGCAGGGGGAGCGACCTACCCTTGGATAGAGATACATAAGTACATAGAAAAGGTATACATGTATAATGAAGACCATATATATATATATATATATATATATATATATATATATATATTGTGATTTAAAGTAGTTTGTTTATAAAATCAGACTTCCAAGTGTTGCTGTACTTTAAGCTAATTTATTTGTGAATTTTTATAACTATTTTTTTCTGTAATTTTATATTTTCCTTAATATTTAAATAGTGAATGACTTGTAGAAAAAACAGTTATGCTGGATAAATAAAACAGAGAGCCATAACCATCTGTTGGGATAACCTGTAAACAAACTATGCAGTGACAATAAGCAGTCCTAAAGAGCATTTATAAAAAACATAATTATATACATATTTGTGCAAAGAAATACACATATCTAGATACATACATATAATCAAATTATTTATTCCCACTGGGCTGGCGGGCGGCCTTTTGGTGGTCGCCCGCCAGCCCAGTGGGAAACCCAGAATGACCGCTGCGGTCTTCTGACCGCGGGACAGTCTTCTGACCGCGGGACGGTCTTCTGGCGGTCCCAGCCAGGCCGGCGGCTACCGCCGCCGGCGGGGGTCAGAATGACCCCCTTAGTCTAGTCAGCAAAAGATATCAGTACTCAAAATACAGTAACAGGCTTTGATAGAAATAGTCTAGCCAGCTGAACAAGGAGTCCAAGAGTGATATTACTCAAAATAAATTAAAATAGTTATTCTGTAGGTAATCTTCCTTTCACTCAGTCATGCACTCCATCGGCTTGACAGGCTTCACTGCTCTCTCTCTCTGTACCCTAGCTAGAAATCAGAACTCAATCAATCAGAAGCTCAATCAATCGGGATTTATAAAGCACGGCTAATCACCCAACAGGGTATCCAGATGCAACAAGCTCAGCTGCAATCTTCCTACTCGCTCTCGTCTCTGCTTCCTCTTTTCTTAGCAACTATCATAGCCTCCTGACTGCTATGCTGTGCTCTTGCTTTGCTGTGCGTTGTGTTGAGTGCGTTGACTTGAGTAGTTCTGCTCTTTCCACATGAGACATAATTAAAAAAGGAAACATTTCCAATAAAAATTGGAAAATTTCCTTGTTCTATATTTTCTTTGGAACTGTTAAATCCAATTCAATGTAGCTCTTTACAAATAAAGAACAGCTCAAAAATGGTTTCTTTGACAATTAATTGGAAACATGCACCTAAATTCACACATGCCATGCCTTCTGAATAACAAAATACTTGCAAAAGTTCGAGAGTTTATTCTCTCTCGTTATCTCCCTTTCACATATTCTCACACTATACGCATATTCATAAAAGATACAATTTTATAGATTAAATTAACTAATTCATGCATTCCAAACCAAGTCAGTAAAACAGAAATGAATAAATTAATACTGCTTTATTATAGCAGGAAGAAATTATATCATGCACAGGCCATGCAAAGATTAAGACAGAAACATTTCTGTCAAATTAAGCTATGAAGAATGCGTTAACGTTAGCAGTTGAGCAAGTCAAGCAACATAGGTCATGCAAAGTTTGAAATGAATGCACAATTTCAAAAAGGAAGCTTTGGTTAGGCCTAATTTCACTCAATCAGATTTATAAGTATAATTATTTTTATTTTTGCGCCTGTATCCTTGTTTCATCCTAGTTCTGCCAGTTGACGTCACCCCATTTTCCTCCCTGACCGTGAAGGTCCTGAAAATGTTCCTCCAAATTAATGGTGCATTTCCAACACACTCAGTTGAAATGTTCCTGATGTGTTAGGAGTCCTCAGCAACTTTTTTTGTGAGACCCCCATGGTTCACCGGCTGTCTTGGACAGGAGTAGTGCATTAGGAAACAGATGCACGTTGGCATCTCCAAATCAGGCAGCCAGCCCAACTCCATTGCAGCAGGCATCGGGCTGCAATGTTGATATGTTTGTGCTCTGCTATCAGGCACTCCACCTTTTTTCATACTCTAAATTAGGAGGGAGAAGTGAAGGGCAGATGATTTATCTGCCTATTTAGGTCACAGCCTATCAGACAGCATAGCTGTCTGGTTTGCTAAAGGCATATTGGGGACATTCAGAAAGTTGACCAAGAAATACATTCTGCTCGTTGCTTGCCATTGGCTTTGTAGTCTGTAACACATTTTCTTGCTTTCAATTTGCAGGCTTTGTTTGTTTTAGGCTGTCACGCTTTAGTTCGTACCTTTTCTTGTCCAAACCTTATTTACAGCATCCTTCTGAGTGCTCCCAATTTCTGAAACAGGTCTGTAGATCCTGTTTTTTTCACATTTGCTGTGCATTCAAAGACTAAGGTCAAATGTCTGGTGCTGTCTTCAGAGGGCACGTGTTTTCTTTCCGTTCTCTTACTTCAAAGTGAGAGTATTTATGTAACAATCTTGCTGGATATGGGGGTAGGGCATACATTTTTCTAGCACAACAACAATTAAATGAACTGTGTAAGTATTTCAGAATTACATTAGGTGGTGTAATTTCCACACATTATCGTCTGTGCACTGTATATGTTTATAAATAGAACTGTATGTCTGTGCAAATGTCATGGTCATTTCAATTCAAAATGTGTTGTCTGTTATGGCAATGTGCTACCACACCCTGAAAACTCTACTCTATGCCACTCCACCCTACTCTGCACCACTCCACACCACTGTACTCTACTCTGCATCACTTCAACTCACACCATTCCACTCCACAACACTTTGCACCGCTCCACTTTAAGCCACTGCACTCTGTGCCACTTCACGCTATGCCTCTCTTCTCTGTACCATTCTACTCTATGTCAATGCTCTCTTCGCCACGCTATTGTACACCACTGCACTCCTCGCAACTGCACTCTACACCACTTCAGTCTAGGCCACACCAATCTACTCTGCACAATTCCACTGTACACCACTGTATTCTATGCCACTCTGCAACATTGCACTGTATGCTATGACAATGCGCTCTATGCCAATACACTCTACACCAAAGCACTGTACTCTGTAACACTTAACTCTATGCCCCTGCACTGTATGCCAATCTATTGTACGCCAGTCTAATCTACTTTACACCACTGTGTACTGTGCCACTGCACTCTACACCACTTTACTCTACACCATTCCACTCTGTGCCACTCTATGAAACTTCACTCTGCACTGCACCACTCCACTTTTCACCACTTCACTCTACTCTGAAATAATCTACTGTACATCACTGCACTCTATGCCACTCTGCACCACTCCACTCCATGCCATTGTGTTGTGGGTTCATTATACACTCTGCTTGGGCACACATATTTTAGCTAACCTTAGGCCTGCGGCCTGAGGCCTGTGCCCTTTTACTTACATATGTGATTTGATTTCATTTCTTCAGTTTTATTCATTTCTAGTTAGCCTTCTTTCAGTGGGGATGTTTTTATTTTCTAATCCGCTGTATCTTTGTGATTCTGCAAAAGCATTGTTATTATTATTCTGTGCACAACATTTCACCATGTACACCTGTCCAAGGTCGACAAGAACAGTACAAAATGATCCGGTTAGCAATTGTCAAAAACAAGAGTATGTAAACAGTCCAACACCTAGGTACATGCCCCCACCTGGCCCTTTTCACGGAATAAAAATATGCTTCTTTTAAAAACACTGTACAGGCCAAGGGACAACAGGGAGGTCATTCCAGCCAGGATTCCATCCATGCTGCATGCCATTTCATTGCTGACCTCAGCCCTTTTCTACAACTGACGCAGGAGACGGCGGGCAGACCCCTATCTTCCAAGTAATGGAGACGGGTGTTCCTTTTATGGACTAAGTACGGACAGATTGGGCTATCATCGCTATGCTTTCACCTAGGAGCTAGGAGTTAGGTAGAATTAATGTATGTATGTTATTCCAATATGTTGGTACTGTTTATTTTCTTCTCGCTGATCACCACCATATTTATCCTGTTCTGTCTTATTGCCCTAATAATTGCAGCTCATATATTTTATCGTAGATTGCAGTTTTTTTAATAAATGTATTTAAAACCATCCTCCATCTCTTTCTTTGGCTTATGTGTGTGTATGAGACCTTTTGCTAGCAAGAGAAAGGTTTGAGGACTGTCAATCACAACTTCCTCTGAGAAGACACTGAGGGCCATATTTATACTTTTTGACGCAAAACTGCGCTAACACAGTTTTGCGTCAAAAAATTTAATGCGGGCTAACCCCATTCCAACGCGCCAGCCGGGCGTCATATTTATGGGATGAAGCTTGCCGGCGCTGCTTCCTGGTGAGCGTAAAAAAAAATGACGCGAACCGGGCATCGCTGGCGTAGGGAATAATGGGGGTTGTGCGTCAAAAAATGGTGCAAGTCAGGTTAGAGTCAAAAATATTGACGCTAACCTGACTCGCGTCATTTTATGATGCACAACCACCATGGAAATGACTCCTGTCTTAGCAAAGGCAGGAGTCATGCCCCACTGCCCAATGGCCATGCCCAGGGGACTTGTGTCCCCTAGGCATGGCCATTGGGCACAGTGGCATGTAGGGGGGCCCAAGTTAGGCCCCCCATGCCACTTAAAAATATATAAAAAATTACTTACCTCTACTTACCTGTACTTACCTGAGATGGGTCCCCCCATCTATGGGTGTCCTCCAGGGGTGGGCGAGGGTGACAGGGGGTGTCCCTGGGGGCATGGGAGGGCCCCTCTGGGCTCCTTCCGAGCTCACAGATCCCTTAACGCCTGCCCTGACCAGGTGTTAAAAAATTATGCAAATGCAGCTGCGCGTCATTTTTTAAGGCCCGCCCCCTCCCGTGTGTCGTTTTTGCATGGGAGTTTAAATAAGGCGCAAATGCGTTAGAGTCATTTTTAGCGTGGAAACGCCTACCCTGCATCTCATTAATGCAAGGTAGGTGTCCACGCAAAACAATGACGCAAACTCCAAGAATTTTGACGCTAGACGGGTCTAGCGTCAAAGTATAAATATGGAGTTAGCTTTGCGTCGGATTTACGTAAAAAAAAACAACGCAAATCCGACGCAAACAGAGTATAAATATGCCCCTGAGTGTCATGTTTCAGGCTGCCACAAATCACCTTTTCTTCAGCTTTTGGTGAGGTGCTGCCAGCTAGCCGAAAGGGTTAGGCAGACAGTTGCCAAGATGGTGCGGGATTGACTCAGTCACCCACAAACGGTGGTACTGCCACCCCCTAATCCAGCAGTCTCATTTCAATAATGGGAGTCCTGCGACATGGCACCATCAACATTGGTAAGGCACTAAATATTCAGGTCCCCTGAGTATCTCTGTCTCAAGCACACTAAAGGTACCCTAAGTACCAATATACAGAGATGTCCGTGGTCTTAGGGAAAACCTTGGCTGAATAGGGAGCCCCCCATAAGTATTCCAGAATCTAATACCTATTCCTTAATATAGCAGAACCAGTAAATATTCACGAGAACTGTAGACAACCTGTCACACAGTTCCTTTTAGCTAATGGATTAACAAATTAACAAATGATGGCAGGGATGTCACATTGGGAGTTGAAGCTCAAGACAATTACAGAACAGAAATAATTTACTCATGGGTCACCTTCCCAGTAGTAAATGTTGACTCCACGAAATTTCATACATACAGAATAGTGAATGTACCACTACAGTACAGCGCATAGCAATATTTAGAAATCCCTCTAAATTATCAAGAACACCAAGATTGGTTTAATGGTGCTCTTCCACATGTAATACAACCTATTAGGTTAGGTCCTGTAAGCAATGACGGTCCAACATGGCCAACATTGTCCACATACACACCACATCCCAATGTGCAAGTTCTGCCAGTAATGGAAGTACGCACATTATACAATCAGCTAGTAGCAATATATAGACGATTAATATAATTTGTAATGCAGACTTTAAACACCGTCCCAAGGAGGGCTGCTCCAACTACAAATCAATTGGCTGTGACACAGATAAATCCACAAACTGTCCATTCAATAACAGGAAAAGTGGCCATTGATTAAGAGAAAATTACGTTCTGGATTGTGCAAAAAACAAATCAGCTGGAAGCAGTGTTCCCCATATGGGACTCCAAGACAAACATATAGGCCCTCATTACAACATTGGCGGTAAATCCCACTTACAGCCGTGCAGAAGACTGGCAACACACCGCTGCGGCTGCGGAATTCCGCTACAGCTATTATGACCCACAGGCCGGAATCCGCCAAAATCCAGACACCCACACAAGTCTACCACACCAAAGGTTAGTGATAAACTGGCGAAAACAAAACCGACACCGTCACGCCAACAGGAATACACCCACAGTATCACAACCCACGAATCCACGCGGCGGTCTTTCAACCGCAGTATTTCATTGGCAGTACACACCGCTGCGCTCAAAATACACACACATTTACAAAACACAACCACATTGGACATTTCAAAATACACACACCTGATACACATACGCACACCACTCCCACACACTCAATACGCCCACAGTATCACGACCCACGAATCCACGCGGCGGTCTTTCAATCGCAGTATTCCATTGGCGGTACACACCGCCGCGCTCAAAATACACACACGTTTACAAAACACAACCACATTGGACATTTGGAAATACACACACCCGATACACATACACACACATACACACACCACTCCCACACACTCAATACAATATAAAACACACACCCACATCATCCACAAACCCCAACGACAAAAATTGAGAAAGAAGCCCAGAGAGAGACACGAAAATCAACAATACTAGCATCCACAGGCACACAACACCATCACTCACACAACATCCACGCACCTCAGACAACACACACAAACACATCCCCTCACACATCACAACACACACCACCTCACACATCACCCACACCACACCATGGCACCGCAAAGACACCCCAGGTTCTCTGAGGAGGAGCTCAGGGTCATGGTGGAGGAAATCGTCTGGGTAGAGCCACAGCTATTCGGATCACAGGTGCAGCACACCTCCATAGCTAGGAAGATGGAGCTATGGCGCAGAATCATAGACAGGGTCAACGCAGTGGGACAGCATCCAAGAACTAGGGATGACATCAGAAAGAGGTGGAACGACCTACAGGGGAAGGTGCGTTCCCTGGTCTCAAGACACCAGATTGCAGTTCAGAGGACTGGCGGCGGACCACCTCCTCCCCCACAACTAACAACATGTGAGGAGCAGGTCTTGGCTATACTGCATCCTGAGGGCCTCACAGGAGTAGCAGGAGGAATGGACTCTGGCAAGTCAAATCTTAACTATTACATCCCCCACCCTACCTGCATGCTTTCACGTACCCCACCATCACCCTTACCCCATCACTCCAACACCTTACAAATGTCCCACTATCACAAACCACACATCCCAACACCAAGCCCTGCATGCAACACCAAAGCATGGACACCAGTCACCAAAGCATGTCCACTACAGATACCCACACAGATCCCCAAACCAATCTCCTAAATAACTCTGCTTCCACATCTAACTCACCAAACCTCACTCTACTACCGTGACCTCCCACACAACCCTGCTAAATTCTCCCTCATTTATCTCACCCTGCTACTATGCTCTCCCTAACCCTTCCACATACTCTTCCCTCCTCCATCCCCCTTTACTCATCCCAAGCCTTTGGGTGGAGTAAATGAAGGATATACTCCCAATTAACACTTCTGGAATTCTTTCCTCCTCCACCCCTCCATTACTCCAGTCAATCTAACTAAAAAACTCTCATATCCGCGGCTCAAATGAACTCATAATAATACTAAAAGTGTACTCATTATTTCCAGATACTAACCCATCACTAATTCTTGTTGGGTTCCAGAGTAGCATGCTACTCACCGAAAAGCGCTTTGACGCCTCGTCATGGGGTAGTAAGCGCTATATAAATACTATTTCAATACAATACAATACACTTATCACAGAAGGTCCTACACAAGAATGGAAGCACTGGAATACAGGGTCACCCACCCATTGCACACGATGGCACACACAGATGCAACAATCATGCCTTTACACCCCTGCAGGACCCCTACTCAACGTCACTGGACAGGAGGTTCCAGACATGTCCACCCCTGCACAGACGAGGCCCACAGTGATGACAGCAGCTCTGTCCAACCGGATCAAGATGACCATCCCGGCCCATCTGGGACCTCGGGACAGTCGGTTCCCCTCACACTGGCACAAGCCACCACATAGCCTCCCCCCTCAGGAAACACCAGCACAGCACCCACCCAGCGTGCCCATCCTTCTGTCCCCAGGACACGTCAAGCAGCAGTGTGTCCACCACTACAGGGAACCCAAGCAAACCCACCAACCCAAGAAAATCAGGGACCTGGGGGCAGTGGCAGTGGGCACTCGGTTCAGAGGACAGAGGCACAAGAAAACAGGGGAACTGGGAGGACTGCTGTGCGACAGGGGGAGGACAGGCCCAGGGAACCCACTCTGCACAGGCCCTCTCCAACATCATGGGAGCATACCATCATTCCCAGGAGACGATGGCAACGGTACTGGCCAAGTTTCAGGAGACCCAGCAGCTGCAGGAGGAACAGTATCTGGGGATCAGGGAGGAACTTAGGTCCATCAACACCACCCTGGTCACCATTGTAGGGGTGCTGAAGGACCTTGTGAACACCAGGAGGGACACTGTGGCACAACAAGGGGCCCTGACACACGCCTGGATGATGAACAGCCCACCACCTCCGCCGGCGCTAGTGGACAGGAGGCACCGCCACAGGACCACAACACCAGCACCCCACCCCCTGCAGAAGGAGAACCACCCCGCAAACGGTCCCTGAGATCCAGGACAAAGACAGAGAACAATGCTAAGACCCCCGCCAGGAAATGAGACCCCCCTGAATGTCATCCTTCTGTCCCACTTCGTCACCCTGTCCATCCATCAACTGCCCTAGCTCCACTTCCTATGCCCCTTTGGACAATGCACCTGTGAAACAAATAGACTGGACTCTGCCATGGACATTCCTCCACCATCAACCCTGCCCATTTTACAACCCCCTCCACTATATTGCACTGAAATAAACACCCTTGAATCACAAAACAAGCTGGAGTCAGTCTGTGCTTTCACAAATGTGTATTTGCAATAACTATGGAATATAGCAATGTTGATTGTATTGTCAACATACCGATGTAACACAGCTCTAGTCCATGAGATAATATAGCAGAGGTCACACAGTGGGACCCACATCTGTGAAATGGAAAGGCAAAGTGACAAGTCAAGGTCCATACACTGGGTGAAAGTGACTGACATATGATAGGTCTAACAATTGTATGAGAGGTGTGAGGCAGTGACATCTTCTTACCTGTGTCTCACTGGAAGTATTGCTAGATAACGAGACCTCCTTCTGGACCATCCTCCTGCAGAAAAGGCACCTGTCGTTGCAATGCCAGGTTGTGCAGCATACAGCAGGCCACAATGATCTGGCACACCTTCTTTGGTGAGTAGTAGAGAGAACCACCTGTCATATGGAGGCACCGGAACCTGGCCTTCAGGAGGACGAAGGGATGCTGCTATTCCTCAGAATGTAAGCCTCATGCACTGAGCCAGGAAACTTGGCATTCACATGGGAACTGTACTGGTCGGCCAAACACATCATCTGCACATTCATTGAATGGTAGCTCTTCCGGTCTCTGTACACCTGTTCACTCCTGCGGGGGGTTACCAAGGCCACATGTGTCCCATCAATGGCACCTATGATGTTGGGGATATGTCCCAGGGCATAGAAGTCACCTTTCACTGTTGGCAAATCCTCCATCTGAGGGAAAACGATGTAGCTGCACATGTGTTTCAGCAGGGCAGACAACACTCTGGACAAAACGTTTGAGAAAATAGGCTGTGGCATCCCTGATGCAATGGCTACTGTTGTTTGAAAAGACCCACTTTCCAGGAAATGGAGTACTGACAGGACCTGCACTAGAGGGGGGATTCCTGTGGGATGGTGGATTGCTGACACCAGGTCTGGCTCCAATTGGGTACACAGTTCCTGGATTATTGCACGATCAAGTCTGTAGGTGACTATTACGTGTCTCTCTTCCATTGTCGACAGGTCCACCAGCGGTCTCTACACCGGAGGATGCCGCCATCTCACCACCTGCCCCAGCGGACGTGCCCTATGGAGGAGAACAGCGAGCAGAGAGTCAGCCAACACTGAGGTATAACTAAATGTCAGTAGCAAACTGCATGGGGTTGTGCGTGTGGGAGTGTAGAGGGGGTGAGTGTATGCGTGCGGGGGGGTTGTGTGTATGGGAAATGTGTGTGGGTCGGACGGTGTGCATGTCTGTGTGTATGTGTGCGGATATGTGTTGTCGGGGTGTATGTGTGCGTGTAGGGGTGTGTATATGTGCATGTTCGGGGTGTGTGCGTGTAGGGGTGTGTATATGTGCATTTTCGGGGTCGGGGTGGGGAGGGGGGTTGTGCCACCTTTGGGTGGTGGCAGGGGGGTGGGGGCTGTGGGGGGAGGATTTGTGGGGGGTAGCGGGGTGGGGGAGACCCCTACCAGTGCCAGAGAAGGATTTCCCTGGCACTGATAGTGCCTACCGCCATGGATCTCATGGCGGTTCCCAACCACCCGAGATCCATGGTGGTATGCGGGGTCCTGATATCGTCGGCGGTCTAGTGACGACCGACGGGCTGGTGACCGCAACCTCCAGCCCAGCGGTCTTCACCGACATGGCGGTCGGAATGGTGAAGTGCGGTCATTATTCCATTTTTTTTCCCGCCGGCCTGTTTGCGGTCTTACCGCCGCTTTACCACCGACCGCCAGGGTCGTAATGAGGGACAATATATGGAGAGAGGTATAGGTTGAGGCAGAGAGTAGTGCAAGAAACAGAGTCAAAGGCTTTTTTTTTACTTCTACAGTAGGAGTAAAGTAATAGATATAGAATAAAATCAAATCAAATCATAAACATTTATAAAGCGTGCTACTCACCCGTGCGGGTCTCAAGGCGCTAGGGGAAAGGGGTTACTGCTGCTCGAAAAGCCAGGTCTTGAGTAGTATCCGGAATGCGGAGTGGTCCTGGGTGGTCCTGAGGATGGTGGGGAGGGTGTTCCAAGTCTTGGCCGCCAGGTAGGAGAAGGACCTCCCACCCACCGTGGAGCGGCGGATGCGAGGGACGGCGGCGAGAGCGAGGCTGGTGGAGCGGAGAAGACGGGTGGGAGCGTAGAAGCTGAGGCGGCGGTAAGGTATGTTGTGGAGGGCTTTGTGTGCGTGGGTGAGGAGTCGGAAGGTGATCCTTTTGCTGACGGGAAGCCAGTGCAGGTGTCTCAGGTGTGCGGAGATGTGGCTGTTGCGGGGTATGTTGAGGATGAGGTGGGCAGAGGCGTTTTGAATTCGTTGCAGATGTTTCTGGAGTTTAGCGGTGGTTCCTGCGTATAGGGTGTTGCCGTAGTCCAGGCGGCTCGTGACAAGGGCGTGGGTCGTGGTCTTTCTGGTGTCGGCGGGGATCCAACGGAAGATCTTCCTGAGCATGCTGAGGGTGAGGAACCAGGAGGATGATACGGCGTTGACTTGTTTGGTCATGGTGAGAAGTGGGTCCAGGATGAAACCGAGGTTGCATGCGTGGTCTGAGGGGGTCGGTGAGGTGCCAAGGGCCGTGGACCACCAGGAGTCGTCCCAGGAGGTCGGGGTGTTTCTGAGGATGAGGACTTCCGTTTTGTCTGAGTTCAGTTTCAGACGGCTTAGTTTCATCCAGTCTGCGACGTCTTTCATTCCGTCTTGCAGGTTGGTCTTGGCGCTGGTGGGGTCCGTGGTGAGGGAAAGTATCAGCTGGGTGTCGTCGGCGTAGGAGGTGATGATGATGCTGTGTTTGCGTACTATGTCGGCGAGGGGGCTCATGTAGACATTGAAGAGAGTCGGGCTGAGCGAGGAGCCTTGTGGGACGCCGCAGATGATCTCGGTGGGGTTTGAGCGGAAAGGTGGGAGGTAGACTCTTTGGGAGCGGTTGGAAAGGAAGGAGGTGATCCAGTCTAGGGCCTGTCCTTGGATCCCGGTGGAGCGGAGGCGGGTTATTAGGGTGCAGTGGCAGACGGTGTCGAAGGCAGCCGAGAGTTCGAGGAGGATGAGGGCGACTGTTTCTCCGTTGTCTATCAGGGTTCTGATGTCGTCTGTGACTGAGATGAGGGCGGTTTCTGTGCTGTGGTTGGCTCGGAATCCGGACTGAGAGGGGTCGAGAAGGTTCTTGTCTTCAAGGAAGTTGGTAAGCTGCTTGTTGACGGTCTTCTCTATGACTTTGGCAGGGAAGGGGAAGAGCGAGATGGGGCGGAAGTTCTAAAGGTTGCTTGGGTCAGCCGTAGGTTTCTTCAGTAGGGCGTTGACTTCAGCGTGTTTCTAGCTCTCGGGGAAGGTAGCAGATGAAAAGGAGCTGTTGATGATGGTCTGGAGGTGCGGGGCGATGATGTCGTCGGTTTTGTTGAAGATAAAGTGTGGGCAGGGGTACGAGGGGGCACCGGAGTGGATGGAGTTCATGGTGGCTTTGGTCTCTTCTGTGTTGATGTGGGTCCAGGCGTTGAGGGTGATGGCTGGGGTTGTGGGTTCTGTGGTGGTCGGCTGGGTCTGGTGTCCGAAGCTGTCGTGTAGGTCGGTGATCTTACGATGGAAGAAGGTGGCGAGGGAGTTGCAAAGGTCTTGTGAGGGTGTGATGGCGTTGGCGTTGGGGTTGGAGAGCTCTTTTACGATGTTGAAGAGTTCTCTGCTGTTGTGGCTGTTTTTGTCCAGTCTGTCTGTGAAGAAATTCCTTTTGGCGGCGCGGATCAGGTGGTGGTGTTCGCGGGTAGCGTTCTTGAGGGCAGTCATGTTATCTGCGGTGTGGTCCTTACGCCAGGCTTTCTTGAGAGTGCGGCAGGTTTTCTTTGATTCCTCAAGGGTGTCAGTGAACCAGAGAGGTTTTTTGGTGTTGGTCTGTCTTGGGAGGCGTCTGAGGGGAGCGAGGTTGTCTGCGCAGTTGGTGAGACAGTTCATGAGGCTGAGGGCTGTGTTGTTGGGGTCAGAGGAGAAGTGTCGCGGTTTTCAATGGTCTTACCGTCGAAGCTGAGAGGCGTAGGGGAACGACCCTTGTTCCAGCAGGTTCTGCTCTGGCCGAGGTAGGGCCGACCCCTTCCAGTAGGACAGGAAGTAGGAAACAGGAAGTAGAACACCACCATCTTGGATTGGGGAGAAAACAACAAGAGTGAATTAGGTATGTGTGTAAAACAATGCATGCTGGGCAGACAGGAAGTGGTCAGCATGCTGGGAAGAAAAGAGACAAGTATAAAGTACCCCAAGTGTAAGGGTTCGGTTTGTTCCAGGAAACATCGGTAAGTAAATGACAGGAAATGGACATGTAAGAAAATTAATGTTGCGCGCAAACTGCGCTGATGCGGCCATGTCTGAACCCCCTCGGGGTCTCAGACCTTGCCGCTTCTGCCTTTACGGCAGAACTTAAAATATGGCAAGCGGCGAGTGCCGCAACCCCAAGACCGGCTCCCTGGAGCCTCCATGGCTCCCGCCCGGGCCGCGGCAACCCCTGAGCGTCGGCCGCGGCGTTCCCCGCGACCCGGGTGCCGGCCACGGCAGAAAAAACGTGCCGCGCCGCGGTAACCGAAGCCCGCGGCCGCGGGGAGCGCCGCGGCATAACAGTATGCCCCCCCGAGGCCCCAGGTGTGTGGGGGAAGAGCCGAAAAAAGCAGCGGAGTAAAAGAGGAGCATGGACTGAAGAGGCATCCTCCCAGGAACACTCACTCAAAGGGTATCCCTTCCAATGAATAAGGTATTGGAGGCGCCCATGGAAAAACCAAGAGTCACAGACCTCCTGTACTTCGTACTCAGGCATATTGTCAACCAACAGAGGAGGGGGACAGGGCAACTGCCTATGAAAAAGATCAGGACGGTAGGGTTTCAATTGCGAGACATGAAATACCGGGTGGATCTTCCATGTCCGAGGTAGGCGAAGACGCATAGACACAGGGTTGATTTTCTTGAGAATTAGAAAGGGACCGTAAAAGCGGGGTTTGAATTTGTTTTGGGTGAGTCGGAGAGGTAGGAATCTAGAGGAGAGCCAGACCTTATCATGGACCTGATATAGAGGAGCCGCACAGCGTCTCCTATCTGCTATCTTCTTCATGCAGGACTTGGTGGACACAAGGTTGGAATGGATAATTCGTTGTATACCCCGTAGCTGTCGAATGAAGGAGGAGATGGCGGGAAGATTGGAGTTGTCTCTCAGGGGAGTTGGGAAGGCCCTGGGATGGAAACCATAAGAGCCATAGAAAAGAGAGACTTTAGAGGCACTGTGTAGAGATTTGTTATAGGAGAATTCTGCAAGCGGTAAGTAGGGAGCCCAATTACTTTGTGTAGCGTTACAGAAGCTACGTAAGTACTGTTCGAGACCCTGATTGAGTCGTTCCGTTTGTCCATTGGTTTGAGGGTGGAACCCGGATGATAAGGCCACCTGGATCCCCAAGGTCTTGCAGAATTGATACCAGAATCGGGAGATATATTGAGGACCCCTGTCCGATATAATAACTTGGGGTAACCCATGTAGCCTGAAGATTTCTTGAGTAAAGATCTGACTTAACTCCTTTGCCGTTGGTAACTTTCTCAATGCCGTGAAGTGGGCCATCTTGGTGAAGGAGTCCACAGTTACCATTATGACGTGGTTTCCCATTGAGGAAGGTAATGCGTACATAAAATCGGTGGATATGGTATGCCATGGGCCTGGGGGAACAGGTAATGGGCGGACTAACCCCACAGATCTGGTTCGGGGTGTCTTGGCTTGAGCACATGTAGGACAGGATAACACATATGCCTCAGTGTCAGCCTTGAGAGTTGGCCACCAGAAAGAGCGAAGTAAAAGATCTTGAGTCGCTTTCATTCCTCGATGACCGGCAATAGGGGAATCATGGCACATGCGTAAAGCTTCGATTTGCACTGTTTTAGTGGGTAAAAACAGGGCCTTATCACGATAATAGAAGTCATGATCTATGTGCAGCTGTGGACGTAACTTTTTTAGTTCTGTTTCGTGTAGACGGGCATATTCGGACTTGACTTGATCTAAAAAAGTCTGTGCTACCCCTATGATTTTATTGTTGTCAAATAAATTTTGAACCGCGGAATCACCGCACCCAGGATAACGTCGGGACAGGGCATCCGCCAGGATGTTCTGAGAACCAGGGATGTAGGTGATATAGAAATCATATTGGCTGAAGAAGAAGGCCCATTGAGCCTGCCGGCTATTTTGGCACTGGAAATTTCTTAAGCACTGTAGATTTCTGTGATCGGTCCGGGCTTCAAAGGACTCCTTTGATCCCATCAAAAAGTGTCTCCATTCGGTGCACGCGACCTTTAAGGCGAGTAATTCGCGTTCTAGCACGGAATAGTTTCGCTCAGAATCAGATAGAATGTGTGAGAGATAAAATACAGGGTGTTCTAGGTCATCATCGTCTTGTTTTTGTAACAAGGCAGCCCCAATGGCTCTTTCTGAGGCGTCTGTGACAACAATGAATTGTTTGCTGGTGTCTGGGTGTCGAAGAATAGGGGCTTGAATAAAGGCTTTCTTTAAGTCCTGAAAAGCTGACTCAGCGCCTGGTGTCCAACAAAAACCTTTCTTTAGATGTTCCTTTTTGAGGGTTTGAGTAATGAAGCTGGTTCTCTGGGCAAAGTCTGCTATGAACTGTCGGTAGAAGTTGGCTAGTCCCAGAAAACATTGAGTCTCCTTGATGGAAGAAGGAGATGGCCAATTCAATATAGCCTGTACTTTGTCTGAGTCCATGGCAACTCCGGTTTGGTTTATACAGTATCCCAAGTATTTTACTTCTATCTGATCAAACTCGCATTTTTCAGGCTTACAGAACAAATGATGTTGTCGGAGTCTCTCTAAGACTTGGCGAACGTGCTTGGAATGTTCCTCTGGATGAACCGAATAAATTAGGATATCGTCAAGATACACCACCACTGTTTGTTGCAAAAGATCAGAAAAGATAGAATCCATGAATCTTTGAAAGATGGACGGGGCATTAGTGAGTCCGAAGGGCATTACTCTATATTCGTAGTGACCAAAAGGTGTTCTAAAGGCGGTCTTCCACTGATCACCTTCTCTGATTCTTAGTAGATGATAGGCTCCTCGGAGATCCAACTTGGTGAATCTCTGGGCTCCTCTGACTGCTTCTAAGATGTCCTTGATGAGGGGTAACGGATACCGGTCTTTGATAGTGATCCCGTTTAACCCTCTGAAGTCGATACAGGGACGCAGATCTTTGGTTTTCTTTGGTACAAAGAAAAGAGGAGCCCCGGCGGGTGAAGAGGAGGGAGTTATCAACCCACTTTGTAGATTCTCATCTAGGTACTCCTTCAAAATTTGTTTCTCTGGTTCTGTGAGAGAGTACATCCGCCCAAAAGGAACTACGGTGTCTGGTTCTAAAGGAATGGCACAGTCGTATTCTCTGTGGGGTGGCAATTCAGGCTTTTCAGGCTTCTGGAATACATCGATATAGTCCTGATAATGTCTGGGAATTCCCTGTAGGACATTAATGAATCCTCCCACCTGAGAGAGTGCTGTTGAGAGACTTTTTGGGGACCAATAATCCCCGGCCGGATAGCAGTGGTGTTGACAAAAATGGGAGGATAACGAAATGGTTTTTGTTTCCCAGTTAATGTAAGGATTGTGCCGTGTAAGCCATGGAATTCCCAGGATCATGACATGGTGTGGTGATGAAATTAAGTCAAACGAGAGAATTTCCTGATGTTTTCCAAACTGTAAACAGAAGGTAGGGGTGGTGTATTGTACAGGTCCAGAGGCCAAGAGTGACCCATCAACGGTATGTACCTGTTCTGGTACTTCTTTGGGTATTTGTGTTATCTGTCGTTCTTTGGCCCAGGTTTCATCTAAATAGAGACCACTGGCTCCGCAGTCCAATAAGGCCAAAGTTCTTTCTTCGCGGCCATCAGTTAAATGGAGGGTAACTGGTAAGAGAAAAAGAGCAGTTCCTTCCTCCCTGGAAGAGCAAATAGAAGGTATATCACGATATCCCGTCCTCACCCTTCTTACTGGGGACGGGAGTTGGCGTTTCCCAAGGGCTTGGTTGGACGAATGGGGCAAGCGCGAATTAGGTGACCAGCTGCACCACAATATAGGCAAAGCCCCTTCCTTCGTCTATGTTCCCTTTCACTGGCGGATAAAGGTCCGCGAGCTGTGTCAATCTGCATGGGCTCTTCCTCGGTATTCCCTTTGGATTCAGGACGGACTTCCTCGGTACGATGGGCGAAGGGACGAGATGGTACTGAGTGAGAAGGCAAACGACTCTTCTTTTTCTCCATTCTTCGTTCATTCAACCGATATTCTATCGTTAGAGCCTGGTCCATCAATCCTTTGAGGTTTTCTATCCTGGCAGAATGTACTAATTCATCTTTGATGTCCTCTCTGAGACCTCTACGGAAGAGTGTCACCAAGGTACGTTCCACCCAGGTTGTTTCTGCAGCTAATTGTCTGAAACGGGTGATGTATTGTAATACATCTTGACCCCCTTGTTGGACTTCGCAAAGAGCCTCTTCTGCTGACGCCTCGAGTCCGGGGCGTTCAAACATCTGTTTAAAAGTAGTGATAAAGGTGGAATAATTAGATAGACAGGGATCGTTTCTGGTTACTAGAGGTGTGGCCCAGGCTAAGGCTGGTCCTGATAAGGCACTAATCAAATACCCCACCTTGGTCTTATCTTGTACAAATTGCGAGGGGCGAAAGGCAAAGTACACCGTCAAGGCATCCAGGAATTCTTTTAATGTGGTGGGATCCCCGGAAAATCGAGGTGTAGAGGCGGCTACTGCAGGGACATCTGTGGTCCTGGAGGCAAAGGCTTGTTGATAAACAGTATTCTCAGTACGTAATTGCTGGAGTTCTTGAGCCTGTTGTTGTATTGTCGCCAGTAGGTCCTGGTTAGTAGGTTCCGTGTTTGCCACTGGGTTATCCATAGTTCCGGACTGCAACTGGAATTTTTGGCGTTGCAATCTGTCGCGGTTTTCAATGGTCTTACCGTCGAAGCTGAGAGGCGTAGGGGAACGACCCTTGTTCCAGCAGGTTCTGCTCTGGCCGAGGTAGGGGCGACCCCTTCCAGTAGCCACGGTGCTGTTGGGTATAAGCAAACCACTACAGTCCGTGCCCTCCAGAAGGAGTCCCAGAGGAAAAACCCCCGTAGGGTAAAAAACCTCCACAGGAACTCCCTGAAATGAAAGGAGGACACCAGGGCGTTAGGACCAAGGATCAGGAAGACTGGAAAACAAGGCAGGACAGGAACAGACAGGATTCGCAGGAGGAGATCAATCGGAGCGTGACTACCACCAAGGAGTGTTGCAACGCAATGAACAAGCAATTGGAATCCCCTTATATACCCCTGGACAGGAAGTAGGAAACAGGAAGTAGAACACCACCATCTTGGATTGGGGAGAAAACAACAAGAGTGAATTAGGTATGTGTGTAAAACAATGCATGCTGGGCAGACAGGAAGTGGTCAGCATGCTGGGAAGAAAAGAGACAAGTATAAAGTACCCCAAGTGTAAGGGTTCGGTTTGTTCCAGGAAACATCGGTAAGTAAATGACAGGAAATGGACATGCAAGAAAATTAATGTTGCGCGCAAACTGCGCTGATGCGGCCATGCCTGAACCCCCTCGGGGTCTCAGACCTTGCCGCTTCTGCCTTTACGGCAGAACTTAAAATATGGCAAGCGGCGAGTGCCGCAACCCCTAGACCGGCTCCCTGGAGCCTCCATGGCTCCCGCCCCGGGCCGCGGCAACCCCGCGACCTGAGCGTCGGCCGCGGCGTTCCCCGCGACCCGGGTGCCGGCCACGGCAGAAAAAACATGCCGCGCGGCGGTAACCGAAGCCCGCGGCCGCGGGGAGCGCCCCGGCATAACAAGAAGGTGGGTTGGTTGTCGATGAGAGTGGAGAGAAGCTGTTCTTTGGGGATTTTGTTCCACTGTCGACGTGGGATGGGTTGTGTGCGGAGGTGGCGAGTCTCGCGTCGGAAGGTGAAGTGGACACATCTGTGGTCGGTCCAGTGTAGAGCGGAGGAGTGGCTGAAGGATACGTGGTTGCTGGCGGAGAAGATGGTGTCGAGCGTGTGTCCGGCGATGTGGGTGGGGGTGTTCACCAGTTGCTTGAGACCGAGGTTGGCGAGGTTGTCGAGCAGGGCGGTGGTGTTGGGGTCGTTGTTCTGTTCCAGATGGAAGTTGAGGTCGCCGAGGAGGATGTAGTCCGGCGAGGCAAGGGCATGCGGGGAGATGAAGTCGGTGATGGAGTCGCTGAAGAGGGCGCGCAGTCCTGGGGGACGGCAGATGAGAGATCCTCTGAGGGTGGTCCTGGGGTCTGTGCGGATCTGGAAGTGCAGGTGTTCGGCGGCGAGGGGGGTGTCTTCGGTGGAGGTGGTGACGTTGATGGAGTCCTTGAAGACGATGGCGATTCCTCCTCCTACTTGGTTGGTGCGGTCTTTCCTGGAAATCTTGTAGCCTTCGGGGATGGCTAGGGCGATGTCGGGGGCCGAGGGGGCGTTCATCAAGGTCTCAGTGATGAAGGCGACGTCTGGTGTGGTGGAGTCCAGGAGGTCACAGAGTTCAACGGCGTGCATGTGGACGGAGCGTGTGTTGATCATGATGCATTTGAGGTGGTTGATGGCGCGTGGGCTGGCGGACGTGGTGGTTTTGTGGTGGAAGGTAAGTTTGCAGGTGTGACATACGAAGGGTCCGTGGGTAAGTTTCGGGTTGGCTTGGAAGCAGGTGCTGGAGCGCCCCGGGTTGAGGGCGTGGAGGGTGATGGGGTCGTAGCGGTGCAGCGGGGTTTGGGAGTGCTGGGGGCCAGGGGTCGTGGCACTGGGCGCAGGCCAGGCGCGGACGGGCGCAGACGGGCTTGCCTTTGGCGCGCCAGCTGCGCGGCCGCATAGCGGCCGCCATAAGAGGGAGGAGGGGGGGAGGGGTCAGCTGGGGGCCGGGGACGGGAGTGGGGCGACGAATGGGAGCTGGGGGGGGTGGGGGCGTGCAGGAGGTGGCGGCGGGAAAGCGGAGGGAGGGGGGTCAGGTAGAGGGGAGAAAAGATAGGGGAGGGGGGTTAAGGGTGGCGGGGAGTTAGGAAGAAAGTTAGGAAGAAAGATAGGAAGATAGGGGAGGGGGGGTTACATAGGTGGAGGCGAGTGAGGGAGAGAGATAGAAGGATAGAAAGATAGGAAGATAGGGGTGTTACAGAGGAGGTGGCGAGTGAGAGAGAAAGATAGAAAGATAGGAAGATAGGGGGGTTACAGAGGGGGTGGCGAGTGAGGGAGGTCAGAGAAAAGAATCAGGAGCGGGAGGGCAGACGAGAGAAGATCCAAGGAGAAGGAAAAAGAAGAAGAGGAGCGACGAGCAGCAGAGAGAAGAGCCAAGAAGACGGACGAGAAGAAGAGGAGCGAAGAGCAGAAGAGAGAAGAGCCAAGGAGAAGGAAAAAGAAGAAGTGGAGCGACGAGCAGCAGAGAGAAGAGCCAAGAAGACGGTGGAGAAGAAGAGGAGCAGAGGAGAGAAGAGCCTAGAAGAAGGACACAGAAGAAGAAAGCACACGCAGGTCGCGGTGCAGAAGAGAGAGAAAGAAGCACAGATGAAGTACACAGAAGAAGAACACAGATGAAGACAGAAGAAAGAACACGCAGGACGGGGTGCAGGGAAGAAAGAAGAACACAGATGAAGAGTACAGATGAAGAGCACAGAGGAAGATCAAAGATGAAGAAAAGAAGCAGGAGAGGAGGTGAGTAGCGCGGGGCAGGGTGAGGGGCTGGGCGGTGGGGGGGTACTTACTGTGATTTCGCTGGGCTTGCTAGGAGGTCTCAGGAGCCTGGGCTGGTGGAGCTGCAGCGGCAGGGGGAGCGACCTACCCTTGGATAGAGATACATAAGTACATAGAAAAGGTATACATGTATAATGAAGACCATATATATATATATATATATATATATATATATATTGTGATTTAAAGTAGTTTGTTTATAAAATCAGACTTCCAAGTGTTGCTGTACTTTAAGCTAATTTATTTGTGAATTTTTATAACTATTTTTTTCTGTAATTTTATATTTTCCTTAATATTTAAATAGTGAATGACTTGTAGAAAAAACAGTTATGCTGGATAAATAAAACAGAGAGCCATAACCATCTGTTGGGATAACCTGTAAACAAACTATGCAGTGACAATAAGCAGTCCTAAAGAGCATTTATAAAAAACATAATTATATACATATTTGTGCAAAGAAATACACATATCTAGATACATACATATAATCAAATTATAAATGTTTATATACACAGGGATATGCTGGAAATTAGTATTTGAGTATGGTGGTTATGTAGGAAAGAGCCAGCTCTTGAGTAGTCTTCTGAATATAAGATAGCTATCTGTGGATCTTATGTTTTGGGGTAATGAGTTCCAAAGTTCAGCTTCCTAAACTGGTCATTACTTTGCTATGAAAGTATAAAGTATTCTGATGGACTTAAAGATGATGATATTATTTTTGAAATTGGCCAATTTCTTTCTCTAATTAGAGGGTGGGACAGACATGTAGAAAATATAATTAGCCCTTAGCTTGTTGACATTATGATTTACACTTGTAGAACTTCTTCTAAACACAAGCCAAGGTGTACATCTTTCCAACTTGCATTTCAATGCAGTGGCGTAACACATCATAATAGGACTCCCCGCAGAATGTGAAGAGGCCTCCCTGACTCTCCCATATCTCACGGATATTCATTGGCCCTGGGCTAAATAGGGTTCCCGTAATAGATGGGGCTCCTGAAGGGCTGGGCCCTCCTTGCACTGAAGGGGCTGTAGCAGCCAACATTGTGCGTCTATTTTAACAGAATTGTATGTTTGATTACTGCATGCTGACTTATGAACTGTATGAATTGTGCTTGCATGTTTGAATCAACATTGTTTTAGTGTTCACATTATTTTGTACGTTATGCTACTGGAGTATTTAATGCCCATTATGTTTCTACGCTGAATGGAGGTTTTTCCTACTACACGGCACTTATTGTAGACTTTAAATGGTCATTTATCAGCTTATGATAATGCGCTTGTGCGGTTCGTGTTCAGTTCCCAATAAACAAAAGGACTGTAGTAGGCCTAACAAGCCTTAAACCAAATCTCACCAATAAATAGGGGTGCCTAAATCCTGTAGAAAGAGGAAGAATGGATAGAAAAATATACCAATGTTCTTCATTTAGTAAGCGAAGAGAAGCAAAGTTCAATTATGAGACGGCACAATTAAATACAGGCAATGTACCACGATAACCAAGCAATGGGCAATGTTCATGAAACCCAAATCAAAAGAAAATGAAAAATAGATTCTTTACTAAGTCAAGGTTTTAAATATGAAGAAGAGTTTAGCGCCTAAAATGAAAAGTAAAACCCCCACTGAGACTCCCACAAAGTACACAAATATATTCCAAACAAGTGTTTCTATTAATAATAATCCCAAACAGTCTGTTTGTAAATAAATGTTTATAGAAAAATGTAAGGCCATAATTAAGATCTAGGTATCGAAGTCAGAAGATATACCACTGTAGTAGAGGCGCTGCCTTTGCTGCACCAGTGGAAACGGCCCACCATATCTAAAGGAAATCCCTACATTGGTTAGAATTTTTTCACATACAGCATCTCCCACCTGCATGCAGGAGATGCTCTACCTGTGGGGCAGCACAAAGTACTAAGTTAATTAAACATCTCATGCTCCTTTGGGGCCATTCATGGGAAACACCTTGGGAATGGAAAATAGAGATAATAGCTGTAATACAAACTAATTATGCATATAAGATATATCTATAGGAGGCAATGATGAGACGTTAAGTTGTAGTTTTCAATTTTACTTAAATAATAATTAGTCTTGTTTCATTAGTTTCACAGAACATTGCATAAAGCGTGTCCTGAAATCTATCCCTATTCTACATTCTAATACTTTAGGGGGTCATTCCGACCCCGGCGGTCAAGGACCGCCGGGGCCGGGGTCGGCGGGAGCACCGCCAACAGGCTGGCGGTGCCCCGCAGGGCATTCTGACCGCGGCGGTTTGGCCGCGGTCAGAACAGGAAAACCGGCGGTGTCCCGCCGGTTTTCCGCTGCCCTGGGAATCCCCTCACCGCCATCCTGTTCCTGGCGGTTCCGACCGCCAGGAACAGGATGGCGGTGAGGGGTGTCGTGGGGCCCCCGTAAGAGGGCCCCACTTTGAATTTCAGTGTCTGCTTTGCAGACACTGAAATTCGCGACGGGTGCCACTGCACCCGTCGCACACCTTCCACTCCGCCGGCTCCATTCGGAGCGGGCTTCCTCGTGGAAGGGTGTTTCCCACTGGGCTGGCGGGCGGCCTTTTGGTGGTCGCCCGCCAGCCCAGTGGGAAACCCAGAATGACCGCCGCGGTCTTCTGACCGCGGGACAGTCTTCTGACCGCGGGACGGTCTTCTGGCGGTCCCAGCCAGGCCGGCAGCTACCGCCGCCGGCGGGGGTCAGAATGACCCCCTTAGTCTAGTCAGCAAAAGATATCAGTACTCAAAATACAGTAACAGGCTTTGATAGAAATAGTCTAGCCAGCTGAACAAGGAGTCCAAGAGTGATATTACTCAAAATAAATTAAAATAGTTATTCTGTAGGTAATCTTCCTTTCACTCAGTCATGCACTCCATCGGCTTTACAGGCTTCACTGCTCTCTCTCTCTGTACCCTAGCTAGAAATCAGAACTCAATCAATCAGAAGCTCAATCAATCGGGATTTATAAAGCACGGCTAATCACCCAACAGGGTATCCAGATGCAACAAGCTCAGCTGCAATCTTCCTACTCGCTCTCGTCTCTGCTTCCTCTTTTCTTAGCAACTATCATAGCCTCCTGACTGCTATGCTGTGCTCTTGCTTTGCTGTGCGTTGTGTTGAGTGCGTTGACTTGAGTAGTTCTGCTCTTTCCACATGAGACATAATTAAAAAAGGAAACATTTCCAATAAAAATTGGAAAATGTCCTTGTTCTATATTTTCTTTGGAACTGTTAAATCCAATTCAATGTAGCTCTTTACAAATAAAGAACAGCTCAAAAATGGTTTCTTTGACAATTAATTGGAAACATGCACCTAAATTCACACATGCCATGCCTTCTGAATAACAAAATACTTGCAAAAGTTCGAGAGTTTATTCTCTCTCGTTATCTCCCTTTCACATATTCTCACACTATACGCATATTCATAAAAGATACAATTTTATAGATTAAATTAACTAATTCATGCATTCCAAACCAAGTCAGTAAAACAGAAATGAATAAATTAATACTGCTTTATTATAGCAGGAAGAAATTATATCATGCACAGGCCATGCAAAGATTAAGACAGAAACATTTCTGTCAAATTAAGCTATGAAGAATGCGTTAACGTTAGCAGTTGAGCAAGTCAAGCAACATAGGTCATGCAAAGTTTGAAATGAATGCACAATTTCAAAAAGGAAGCTTTGGTTAGGCCTAATTTCACTCAATCAGATTTATAAGTATAATTATTTTTATTTTTGCGCCTGTATCCTTGTTTCATCCTAGTTCTGCCAGTTGACGTCAGCCCCATTTTCCTCCCTGACCGTGTAGGTCCTGAAAATGTTCCTCCAAATTAATGGTGCATTTCCAACACACTCAGTTGAAATGTTCCTGATGTGTTAGGAGCCCTCAGCAACTTTTTTTGTGAGACCCCCATGGTTCACCGGCTGTCTTGGACAGGAGTAGTGCATTAGGAAACAGATGCACGTTGGCATCTCCAAATCAGGCAGCCAGCCCAACTCCATTGCAGCAGGCATCGGGCTGCAATGTTGATATGTTTGTGCTCTGCTATCAGGCACTCCACCTTTTTTCATACTCTAAATTAGGAGGGAGAAGTGAAGGGCAGATGATTTATCTGCCTATTTAGGTCACAGCCTATCAGACAGCATAGCTGTCTGGTTTGCTAAAGGCATATTGGGGACATTCAGAAAGTTGACCAAGAAATACATTCTGCTCGTTGCTTGCCATTGGCTTTGTAGTCTGTAACACATTTTCTTGCTTTCAATTTGCAGGCTTTGTTTGTTTTAGGCTGTCACGCTTTAGTTCATACCTTTTCTTGTCCAAACCTTATTTACAGCATCCTTCTGAGTGCTCCCAATTTCTGAAACAGGTCTGTAGATCCTGTTTTTTTCACATTTGCTGTGCATTCAAAGACTAAGGTCAAATGTCTGGTGCTGTCTTCAGAGGGCACGTGTTTTCTTTCCTTTCTCTTACTTCAAAGTGAGAGTATTTATGTAACAATCTTGCTGGATATGGGGGTAGGGCATACATTTTTCTAGCACAACAACAATTAAATGAACTGTGTAAGTATTTCAGAATTACATTAGGTGGTGTAATTTCCACACATTATCGTCTGTGCACTGTATATGTTTATAAATAGAACTGTATGTCTGTGCAAATGTCATGGTCATTTCAATTCAAAATGTGTTGTCTGTTATGGCAATGTGCTACCACACCCTGAAAACTCTACTCTATGCCACTCCACCCTACTCTGCACCACTCCACACCACTGTACTCTACTCTGCATCACTTCAACTCACACCATTCCACTCCACGACACTTTGCACCGCTCCACTTTAAGCCACTGCACTCTGTGCCACTTCACGCTATGCCTCTCTTCTCTGTACCATTCTACTCTATGTCAATGCTCTCTTCGCCACGCTATTGTACACCACTGCACTCCTCGCAACTGCACTCTACACCACTTCAGTCTAGACCACACCAATCTACTCTGCACAATTCCACTGTACACCACTGTATTCTATGCCACTCTGCAACATTGCACTGTATGCTATGACAATGCGCTCTATGCCAATACACTCTACACCAAAGCACTGTACTCTGTAACACTTAACTCTATGCCCCTGCACTGTATGCCAATCTATTGTACGCCAGTCTAATCTACTTTACACCACTGTGTACTGTGCCACTGCACTCTACACCACTTTACTCTACACCATTCCACTCTGTGCCACTCTATGAAACTTCACTCTGCACTGCACCACTCCACTTTTCACCACTTCACTCTACTCTGAAATAATCTACTGTACATCACTGCACTCTATGCCACTCTGCACCACTCCACTCCATGCCATTGTGTTGTGGGTTCATTATACACTCTGCTTGGGCACACATATTTTAGCTAACCTTAGGCCTGCGGCCTGAGGCCTGTGCCCTTTTACTTACATATGTGATTTGATTTCATTTCTTCAGTTTTATTCATTTCTAGTTAGCCTTCTTTCAGTGGGGATGTTTTTATTTTCTAATCCGCTGTATCGTTGTGATTCTGCAAAAGCATTGTTATTATTATTCTGTGCACAACATTTCACCATGTACACCTGTCCAAGGTCGACAAGAACAGTACAAAATGATCCGGTTAGCAATTGTCAAAAACAAGAGTATGTAAACAGTCCAACACCTAGGTACATGCCCCCACCTGGCCCTTTTCACGGAATAAAAATATGCTTCTTTTAAAAACACTGTACAGGCCAAGGGACAACAGGGAGGTCATTCCAGCCAGGATTCCATCCATGCTGCATGCCATTTCATTGCTGACCTCAGCCCTTTTCTACAACTGACGCAGGAGACGGCGGGCAGACCCCTATCTTCAAGTAATGGAGACGGGTGTTCCTTTTATGGACTAAGTACGGACAGATTGGGCTATCATCGCTATGCTTTCACCTAGGAGCTAGGAGTTAGGTAGAATTAATGTATGTATGTTATTCCAATATGTTGGTACTGTTTATTTTCTTCTCGCTGATCACCACCATATTTATCCTGTTCTGTCTTATTGCCCTAATAATTGCAGCTCCTATATTTTATCGTAGATTGCAGTTTTTCTAATAAATGTATTTAAAACCATCCTGCATCTCTTTCTTTGGCTTATGTGTGTGTATGAGACCTTTTGCTAGCAAGAGAAAGGTTTGAGGACTGTCAATCACAACTTCCTCTGAGAAGACACTGAGGGCCATATTTATACTTTTTGACGCAAAACTGCGCTAACACAGTTTTGCGTCAAAAAATTTAATGCGGGCTAACCCCATTCCAACGCGCCAGCCGGGCGTCATATTTATGGGATGAAGCTTGCCGGCGCTGCTGCCTGGTGAGCGTAAAAAAAAATGACGCGAACCGGGCATCGCTGGCGTAGGGAATAATGGGGGTTGTGCGTCAAAAAATGGTGCAAGTCAGGTTAGAGTCAAAAATATTGACGCTAACCTGACTCGCGTCATTTTATGATGCACAACCACCATGGAAATGACTCCTGTCTTAGCAAAGACAGGAGTCATGCCCCACTGCCCAATGGCCATGCCCAGGGGACTTGTGTCCCCTAGGCATGGCCATTGGGCACAGTGGCATGTAGGGGGGCCCATGTTAGGCCCCCCATGCCACTTAAAAATATATAAAAAATTACTTACCTCTACTTACCTGTACTTACCTGAGATGGGTCCCCCCATCTATGGGTGTCCTCCAGGGGTGGGCGAGGGTGACAGGGGGTGTCCCTGGGGGCATGGGAGGGCCCCTCTGGGCTCCTTCCGAGCTCACAGATCCCTTAACGCCTGCCTTGACCAGGTGTTAAAAAATGATGCAAATGCAGCTGCGCGTCATTTTTTAAGGCCCGCCCCCTCCCGTGTGTCATTTTTGCATGGGAGTTTAAATAAGGCGCAAATGCCTTAGAGTCATTTTTAGCGTGGAAACGCCTACCCTGCATCTCATTAATGCAAGGTAGGTGTCCACGCAAAACAATGACGCAAACTCCAAGAATTTTGACGCTAGACGGGTCTAGCGTCAAAGTATAAATATGGAGTTAGCTTTGCGTCGGATTTACGTAAAAAAAAACAACGCAAATCCGACGCAAACAGAGTATAAATATGCCCCTGAGTGTCATGTTTCAGGCTGCCACAAATCACCTTTTCTTCAGCTTTTGGTGAGGTGCTGCCAGCTAGCCGAAAGGGTTAGGCAGACAGTTGCCAAGATGGTGCGGGATTGACTCAGTCACCCACAAACGGTGGTACTGCCACCCCCTAATCCAGCAGTCTCATTTCAATAATGGGAGTCCTGCGACATGGCACCATCAACATTGGTAAGGCACTAAATATTCAGGTCCCCTGAGTATCTCTGTCTCAAGCACACTAAAGGTACCCTAAGTACCAATATACAGAGATGTCCGTGGTCTTAGGGAAAACCTTGGCTGAATAGGGAGCCCCCCATAAGTATTCCAGAATCTAATACCTATTCCTTAATATAGCAGAACCAGTAAATATTCACGAGAACTGTAGACAACCTGTCACACAGTTCCTTTTAGCTAATGGATTAACAAATTAACAAATGATGGCAGGGATGTCACATTGGGAGTTGAAGCTCAAGACAATTACAGAACAGAAATAATTTACTCATGGGTCACCTTCCCAGTAGTAAATGTTGACTCCAACAAATTTCATACATACAGAATAGTGAATGTACCACTACAGTACAGCGCATAGCAATATTTAGAAATCCCTCTAAATTATCAAGAACACCAAGATTGGTTTAATGGTGCTCTTCCACATGTAATACAACCTATTAGGTTAGGTCCTGTAAGCAATGACGGTCCAACATGGCCAACATTGTCCACATACACACCACATCCCAATGTGCAAGTTCTGCCAGTAATGGAAGTACGCACATTATACAATCAGCTAGTAGCAATATATAGACGATTAATATAATTTGTAATGCAGACTTTAAACACCGTCCCAAGGAGGGCTGCTCCAACTACAAATCAATTGGCTGTGACACAGATAAATCCACAAACTGTCCATTCAATAACAGGAAAAGTGGCCATTGATTAAGAGAAAATTACGTTCTGGATTGTGCAAAAAACAAATCAGCTGGAAGCAGTGTTCCCCATATGGGACTCCAAGACAAACATATAGGCCCTCATTACAACATTGGCGGTAAATCCCACTTACCGCCGTGCAGAAGACTGGCAACACACCGCTGCGGCTGCGGAATTCCGCGACAGCTATTATGACCCACAGGCCGGAATCTGCCAAAATCCAGACACCCACACAAGTCTACCACACCAAAGGTTAGTGATAAACTGGCGAAAACAAAACCGACACCGTCACGCCAACAGGAATACACCCACAGTATCACAACCCACGAATCCACGCGGCGGTCTTTCAACCGCAGTATTTCATTGGCGGTACACACCGCTGCGCTCAAAATACACACACATTTACAAAACACAACCACATTGGACATTTCAAAATACACACACCTGATACACATACGCACACCACTCCCACACACTCAATACGCCCACAGTATCACGACCCACGAATCCACGCGGCAGTCTTTCAATCGCAGTATTCCATTGGCGGTACACTCCGCCGCGCTCAAAATACACACACGTTTACAAAACACAACCACATTGGACATTTGGAAATACACACACCTGATACACATACACACACATACACACACCACTCCCACACACTCAATACAATATAAAACACACACCCACATCACCCACAAACCCCAACGACAAAAATTGAGAAAGAAGCCCAGAGAGAGACACGACCATCAACAATACTAGCATCCACAGGCACACAACACCATCACTCACACAACATCCACGCACCTCAGACAACACACACAAACACATCCCCTCACACATCACAACACACACCACCTCACACATCACCCACACCACACCATGGCACCGCAAAGACACCCCAGGTTCTCTGAGGAGGAGCTCAGGGTCATGGTGGAGGAAATCGTCTGGGTAGAGCCACAGCTATTCGGATCACAGGTGCAGCACACCTCCATAGCTAGGAAGATGGAGCTATGGCGCAGAATCATAGACAGGGTCAACGCAGTGGGACAGCATCCAAGAACTAGGGATGACATCAGAAAGAGGTGGAACGACCTACAGGGGAAGGTGCGTTCCCTGGTCTCAAGACACCAGATTGCAGTTCAGAGGACTGGCGGCGGACCACCACCTCCTCCCCCACAACTAACAACATGTGAGGAGCAGGTCTTGGCTATACTGCATCCTGAGGGCCTCACAGGAGTAGTAGGAGGAATGGACTCTGGCAAGTCAAATCTTAACTATTACATTCCCCACCCTACCTGCATGCTTTCACGTACCCCACCATCACCCTTACCCCATCACTCCAACACCTCACAAATGTCCCACTATCACAAACCACACATCCCAACACCAAGCCCTGCATGCAACACCAAAGCATGGACACCAGTCACCAAAGCATGTCCACTACAGATACCCACACAGATCCCCAAACCAATCTCCTAAATAACTCTGCTTCCACATCTAACTCACCAAACCTCACTCTACTACCGTGACCTCCCACACAACCCTGCTAAATTCTCCCTCATTTATCTCACCCTGCTACTATGCTCTCCCTAACCCTTCCACATACTCTTCCCTCCTCCATCCCCCTTTACTCATCCCAAGCCTTTGGGTGGAGTAAATGAAGGATATACTCCCAATTAACACTTCTGGAATTCTTTCCTCCTCCACCCCTCCATTACTCCAGTCAATCTAACTAAAAAACTCTCATATCCGCGGCTCAAATGAACTCATAATAATACTAAAAGTGTACTCATTATTTCCAGATACTAATCCATCACTAATTCTTGTTGGGTTCCAGAGTAGCATGCTACTCACCGAAAAGCACTTTGACGCCTCGTCAGGGGTAGTAAGCGCTATATAAATACTATTTCAATACAATACAATACACTTATCACAGAAGGTCCTACACAAGAATGGAAGCACTGGAATACAGGGTCACCCACCCATTGCACACGATGGCACACACAGATGCAACAATCATGCCTTTACACCCCTGCAGGACCCCTACTCAACGTCACCGGACAGGAGGTTCCAGACATGTCCACCCCTGCACAGACGAGGCCCACAGTGATGACAGCAGCTCTGTCCAACCGGATCAAGATGACCATCCCGGCCCATCTGGGACCTCGGGACAGTCGGTTCCCCTCACACTGGCACAAGCCACCACATAGCCTCCCCCCTCAGGAAACACCAGCACAGCACCCACCCAGCGTGCCCATCCTTCTGTCCCCAGGACACGTCAAGCAGCAGTGTGTCCACCACTACAGGGAACCCAAGCAAACCCACCAACCCAAGAAAATCAGGGACCTGGGGGCAGTGGCAGTGGGCACTCGGTTCAGAGGACAGAGGCACAAGAAAACAGGGGAACTGGGAGGACTGCTGTGCGACAGGGGGAGGACAGGCCCAGGGAACCCACTCTGCACAGGCCCTCTCCAACATCATGGGAGCATACCATCATTCCCAGGAGACGATGGCAACGGTACTGGCCAAGTTTCAGGAGACCCAGCAGCTGCAGGAGGAACAGTATCTGGGGATCAGGGAGGAACTTAGGTCCATCAACACCACCCTGGTCACCATTGTAGGGGTGCTGAAGGACCTTGTGAACACCAGGAGGGACACTGTGGCACAACAAGGGGCCCTGACACACGCCTGGATGATGAACAGCCCACCACCTCCGCCGGCGCTAGTGGACAGGAGGCACCGCCACAGGACCACAACACCAGCACCCCACCCCCTGCAGAAGGAGAACCACCCCGCAAACGGTCCCTGAGATCCAGGACAAAGACAGAGAACAATGCTAAGACCCCCGCCAGGAAATGAGACCCCCCTGAATGTCATCCTTCTGTCCCACTTCGTCACCCTGTCCATCCATCAACTGCCCTAGCTCCACTTCCTATGCCCCTTAGGACAATGCACCTGTGAAACAAATAGACTGGACTCTGCCATGGACATTCCTCCACCATCAACCCTGCCCATTTTACAACCCCCTCCACTATATTGCACTGAAATAAACACCCTTGAATCACAAAACAAGCTGGAGTCAGTCTGTGCTTTCACAAATGTGTATTTGCAATAACTATGGAATATAGCAATGTTGATTGTATTGTCAACATACCGATGTAACACAGCTCTAGTCCATGAGATAATATAGCAGAGGTCACACAGTGGGACCCACATCTGTGAAATGGAAAGGCAAAGTGACAAGTCAAGGTCCATACACTGGGTGAAAGTGACTGACATATGATAGGTCTAACAATTGTATGAGAGGTGTGAGGCAGTGACATCTTCTTACCTGTGTCTCACTGGAAGTATTGCTAGATAACGAGACCTCCTTCTGGACCATCCTCCTGCAGAAAAGGCACCTGTCGTTGCAATGCCAGGTTGTGCAGCATACAGCAGGCCACAATGATCTGGCACACCTTCTTTGGTGAGTAGTAGAGAGAACCACCTGTCATATGGAGGCACCAGAACCTGGCCTTCAGGAGGACGAAGGGATGCTGCTATTCCTCAGAATGTAAGCCTCATGCACTGAGCCAGGAAACTTGGCATTCACATGGGAACTGTACTGGTCGGCCAAACACATCATCTGCACATTCATTGAATGGTAGCTCTTCCGGTCTCTGTACACCTGTTCACTCCTGCAGGGGGTTACCAAGGCCACATGTGTCCCATCAATGGCACCTATGATGTTGGGGATATGTCCCAGGGCATAGAAGTCACCTTTCACTGTTGGCAAATCCTCCATCTGAGGGAAAACGATGTAGCTGCGCATGTGTTTCAGCAGGGCAGACAACACTCTGGACAAAACGTTTGAGAATATAGGCTGTGGCATCCCTGATGCAATGGCTACTGTTGTTTGAAAAGACCCACTTTCCAGGAAATGGAGTACTGACAGGACCTGCACTAGAGGGGGGATTCCTGTGGGATGGTGGATTGCTGACACCAGGTCTGGCTCCAATTGGGTACACAGTTCCTGGATTATTGCACGATCAAGTCTGTAGGTGACTATTACGTGTCTCTCTTCCATTGTCGACAGGTCCACCAGCGGTCTGTACACCGGAGGATGCCGCCATCTCACCACCTGCCCCAGCGGACGTGCCCTATGGAGGAGAACAGCGAGCAGAGAGTCAGCCAACACTGAGGTATAACTAAATGTCAGTAGCAAACATTTGTAAATCCGCAATGTGCCTGTTACTGTGTTTATGCAAGGCCTAGATAGGTGTGATGCAGTTATTATTAATGCCATGTGGCCCCCCTGAAATGGCGGCTGCCTGACCTGTAAGGTGGCACAAGGGGATATGAGGTAACTACACTGGCGTTCTACACCGTCGCGGTAGGCGGTCGAAGACGGCAGCACAATCCTGCATTGGTTAACATTGGACCCTATGGCTCCCAGGAGCCAATGACGATGTACGCCGGCGGTGACGGTACGCACCGCCGTGGACGTGACTGCCATTTTCTGTCTGTTCACTCACTTGATACCTGACCTTCGACAGGAGAGGACCTACATTGCAAGTTCTGCTGTGACCTCAGTCTGGAAGCGACGATGGCTCATGTGTCTGGGGAAAGGGCCCCTGCCTTCAGTTCGGAGGAGTTGCAGAAGTTAGTGGATGGGGTCCTCCCCCAGTACACACAACTGTACGGTCCTCCAGACAAACAGGTGAGTACACTGTGAGCATGCTGCATGGGCAATGCCTGTTTGGAGTGGTGTGGATGGAAGATACATGGGGGGGGACTGAGGCCTGCATGTGCGGACGGTGAGGGTATGTGCGTCAGGGCAAGGGTGGGAACGTGGGCCAATGACTGTGACGGTCTGGACGGTTAAAGTTTTTCCTTTTCCCCTGTACTATACCTCTAGGTCAGCGCCCACCAGAAGAACGATATTTGGAGTGCCATCGCCAAGGATGTCCGGACCCTGGGGGTCCACCACAGACGGAGCACCCACTGCCGTAAAAGATGGGAGGACCTTCGCCGCTGGAGCTAGAAGACGGCAGAGGCCCAGCTGGGGATGGCCTCCCAACGTGGGAGGGGTGCTCGTCGCACCATGACCCCCCTGATGTTCCGGATCCTGGCAGTGGCGTATTCGGAGTTGGATGGCCGCTTGAGGGCATCACAGCAGCCACAAGGGGGTGAGTACCGTCACATCCATCTGACTCTGCGCGCATTACGAGGTGTCTGGGTGGGGGAGGTGGGCAGTGGGTTACTCTAGGCCAGGGCGAGCTTTGTAGGCAAGGACCCTTTGTGAGGCAGGCTATGTGGAACCCCAACCCCACCAGTGGTAAGAGCCATCTACACCTAGTCAGGCTCCTGTGACTTCCATGTGTGCAGCAATCGGGTATAGGCCTTGTACCCTATGGGCATGTGATTACTCTAGGAACTCTAAGTGCATGCCGTAGTGCAGAGGGCTGCTGTGTTTGTAGTGTCCGCCAACGGTAGTGGTATTGCATTCACTGAACATGTCTTTCTTCTGTCTTTCCCCTACCCTTTTTGTGGTCTCCCTGTTCTTGTGTGCAATAGCTTCATCAGGCGGAGGAGCAGTGGCACCGGAGCAGGAGGGAGCTGCATCCCACTTGGCCCTGGAGGGCGAGACAACGGAGTCTGAAGCCACCAGTGGGACGGAGGGCGAGGGGAGTTCCACGGCGGGGACAGGAGGTGACTTCAGCTACAGCGACTCCTCTGATGGGAGCTCCCTTGCGGTGGCGGGCCCCTCTGTACCCCCCGCATCAACAGGTACAGCCGCCACCCCCTCACCAGCACCGCCCTCCCAGCAGCCCCTCAGCGTGTGTCCCATGGCCGCTCACCCAGGAGGGTGGGCATCTCCTTCGCCCCAGGCACCTCAGGCCCTGCCCCAGTCAGCCCTGCTGCCCTCATTGAGGAGGCTGTTGACCTCCCAAGATCCCTCACTGTTGGGCAATCTACCATTCTGAATGCCATCCAGGGTGTCGAGAGGCATTTGCAACAAACAAATGCATACCAGGAGGGCATTCATTCTGGCCAGGCAGCCCAACAGAGAGCATTTCAGGCTCTGGCCTCAGCACTGATGGCAGCCATTGTCCCTGTGTCCAGCCTCCCCCTCCAACTTCCTCCACCCAGACCCAATCCCCTGTACCTCAGCCTATCCCAAGCACACCATCAGACCAGCATGCACACACCTCATCACACAAGGGTGGCTCAGGCAAACCTAAGAACCACACATCCCACAGGCACTCACACAAGCATCATTCCCATGCAGACATACCAACTTCCACTGCCTCCACTGTGTCCCCCTCCTACACGTCGTCCTCCTCCCTCCCAGCCTCGTCTCCACTCACACCTGCATGCACTACATCCTCAGCCACTACCTCCATCACCAGCACACACCGCTCACCTGCACTCACCACCCCCACTACCATTTATACACCCCTGTGTACTCTACCAGTGTGACTGTGAGCCCACCTCCCAAAGTACACAAACGCTGGCACACACCCACCCGACAGCCATCCACCTCACAACAGCCTCCAGCCCATGCACCTTCACCCAAATACAGCATTCGTACACCTCCTACAACCACTACCTCTTCCTCCACTCCCAAACCCCCTCCATCTACCCATCCCAGTGTTCTAAAAAACGTTTCCTGTCTAACATTGACCTCTTCCCTACACCTCCCCCCTGTCCAGGCTTTCCAGGTCCCAACCCAGCACCTCAGCCACCACATCACCGGGCACAGTGGTCCCAGCAACAGCGGCCTTTTGGAGTGCGCCAAGCACCAGGGCAGACAGTGTGCCATGTAGCGAGGGCAAGGACATTCCGCCACCTGTGAAAGTAAAAAAGTTGCCCACATCCCGGAGGGAGAAGGCTAAAACACCTGCCACCAAGGGCTCAGGGAAAACAAAAGGGGATGGTGGCAAGACAGCTGCGCCACCATCCAAGGTGGGGAAGGGCCAGAAAATCAAGGGCAGGTCAGGAGAGGGCAGGTTGGCACCGACTATGGGACCAGTGTCTTCACCTTCTGTCCACGTCAATGCCAACCGGTACGGCGGAGAAGGCTGCCACCTGCTCTGCCACCTGCACCGCCACATGCACCGCCACCAGCACCGCAGTCACTGAGCCCGCCACCAGCACCGCAGTCACTGAGTCCACCGCCAGATCCGATGCCACAGAGTCCGCCGCAAGCACCGCTGACACAGAGTCCGCCGCCAGCACCGATGCCACAGAGTCCGCCGCAAGCACCGCTGCCACAGAGTCCGCTGCAAGCACCACTGCCACAGAGTCCGCCGCCATCACTGATGCCACAGAGGCCGCCGCCAGCACCGCTGCCACAGCGTCCGCCGCCAGCACCGATGCCACAGAGCCTGCCGCCAGCACCGCCGCTACTGACACCGTTGCAAGTACCGCCAGGGGCCCCACGACAACCTGAGCCAGTGGCACCACCGCAGACATGGCTGCCATCCCCAGTGGTCAGTCGACCGAGCCTGGTGGTCAGTTCCAGGAGCATGGGCAGCTTCCACGATGCACCACCTTCAGTTGAGAAAACCATCCACTACCTCAGTCCTTGGCAGGATGAAGCACTCTGGGCACAAAGCCCCCTCCAGAACCAGTGGAGAAAAGCATCCACTACCTCAGTCCTTGGCAGGATGAAGCAATCTGGGCACAAAGCCCCCTACAAAACCAGTGGAGAAAGGCATCCACTACCTCAGTCCTTGGCAGGATGAAGCACTCTGGGCACAAAGCCCCCTCCAGAGCCAGTGGAGTATCACATCCACTACCTCTGTCCTTGGCTGGATGAAGCACTCTGGGCACATAGCCCCCTCCAGAACCAATGGAGAAAGGCATCCACTACCTCTGTCCTTGGCAGAATGAAGCACTCTGGGCACAAAGCCACCTCCAGAACCCGGGGAGTGTCACATCCACCACCTCTGACCTTGGCAGGATGAAGCACTCTGGGCACAAAGCCCCCTCCAGAACCAGTGGAGAAAGGCATCCACTACCTCAGTCCTGGCAGGATGAAGCACTCTGGGCACAAAGCCCCTTCCAGAACCAGTGGAGTATCACATCCACTACCTCAGTCCTTGGCAGGATGAAGCACTCTGGGCACAAAACCCCCTCCAGAACCAGTGGAGAAAGTCATCCACTACCTCTGTCCTTGGCAGGATGAAGCACTCTGGGCACAAAGCCCCCTCCAGAACCAGGGGAGTATCACATCCACTACCTCTGTCCTTGGCAGGATGAAGCACTCTGGGCACAAAGCCCCCTCCAGAACCAGTGGAGAACGGCGTCCACCTGAGAGACTGTGGCTTTGCACTCCCCAGGATACAGCGGTGGGCAAACTACCCACTGAAAAGACTTGAGAGACTGTGGCTTTGCACTCCCCAGGATAAAGCAGTGGGCAACCCACCCACTGGGGAGACTTGAGAGACTGTGGCTTTGCACTCCCCAGGATAAAGCAGTGGGCAAACCACCCAATGGAGAGACTTGAGAGACTGTGGCTTTGCACTCCCCAGGATAAAGCAGTGGGCAACCCACCCACTGGAGAGACTTGAGAGACTGTGGCTTTGCACTCCCCAGGATAAAGCAGTGAGCAACCCACCCACTATAGAGACTTGAGAGACTGTGGCTTTGCACTCCCCAGGATAAAGCAGTGGGCAACCCACCCACTGGAGAGACTTGAGAGACTGTGGCTTTGCACTCCCCAGGATAAAGCAGTGGGCAACCCACCCACTGGAGAGACTTGAGAGACTGTGGCTTTGCACTCCCCAGGATACAGCAGTGGGCAAACCACGCACTGGAGAGACTTGAGAGACTGTGGCTTTGCACTCCCCAGGATACAGCAGTGGGCAAACCACGCACTGGAGAGACTTGAGAGACTGTGGCTTTGCACTCCCCAGGATAAAGCAGTGGGCAACCCACCCACTGGAGAGACTTGAGAGACTGTGGCTTTGCACTCCCCAGGATAAAGCAGTAGGCAACCCACCCAATGGGGAGACTTGAGAGACTGTGGCTTTGCACTCCCCAGGATAAAGCAGTGAGCAACCCACCCACTGGAGAGACTTGAGAGACTGTGGCTTTGCACTCCCCAGGATAAAGCAGTGGGCAACCCACCCACTGGAGAGACTTGAGAGACTGTGGCTTTGCACTCCCCAGGATAAAGCAGTGGGCAAACCACCCACTGGAGAGACTTGAGAGACTGTGGCTTTGCACTCCCCAGGATACAGCAGTGGGCAAACCACCCGCTGACAAGACTTGAGAGACTGTGGCTTTGCACTCCACAGGATACAGCAGTGGGCAAACCACCCACTGACAAGGCTTGAGAGACTGTGGCTTTGCACTCCCCAGGATAGAGCAGTGGGCAAACCACCCACTGGAGAGACTTGAGAGACTGTGGCTTTGCACTCCCCAGGATACATCAATGGGCATGGAGCCCCCCTGTGGAGCAGTGGTGTTGTGCACTCATCCGGCTGAGGTGCTTCCCCTTCCCTTCCCTCTGAGGTGCCTGTTTCTTTTCGATCTGATGCCCCTGCAGTATTCTCTCCGTTTGAAGTCTGGTATCGAGTGTGGGCCTCGCCCGTGCATTTTGGGCCCAGTGGTCCACGGACAAGAATTTGTGCACTATCCGGACTTGTGTAGTTGGTCTACATAATTGTATATACTGTATTTCGAGTTTTGACTACTGTTTTTTTCATGATTACAATCGTTCAACTCATTTCCTTTTGTCCTTGCGTTCTTGAAGGGGGGTTGGGGGTGTAAATGTACTGTTGCAGCATGTATTTGTGTGTATGTTGTAGTGGGTGAGGGTGGGGGTGGGGGTGGGGGTGTTGTGTGTTGTGTGTGTGTGTCACTCTCTTTTCCCTCCCCCCTCCCCTGTGTTGTAGGTGCAGTACTCACCGTGGTCGTCGCCACCGTCTTTGTTGCTCCTGATAGAGGAGCAAAAATACCATCGCAGGGAGTATTTGGAGTTCTGGCTCCATGGCGTCCTGGTTCCTTGTGGAGTGTGGAGAGGTGAGTGTTTTCCCTTCCAAGTCCTGTTTCCGCTGTGTTTTTGTTCGCGTTGGTTCCGCCCTGGAAAAGGTGGCGGATTGGCCTCTCATAATAGTGTGGGCGGTACATTGTCTTCCGCCTGTCTGTTGGCGGTGACCGCCAAGCTGTTTGTTTCTACCGCTGTGGCGGTCAGAGTATTAAAGTGGCTGTCCATGTTGGTGGTTTCCGCCATGGTCGTGATTCCATTTTTTTTCCGCCGGCCTTTTGGCGGTATTACCGCCGCTTCAACACCGACTGCCAGGGTTGTAATGAGGGCCATAATTCTCACAATGTGCTTGCCATTTGGAGTGGTTCGCTCAATTGAGGACTAGGGTACTAGGGGCACAGTCTTTGTGGCAATTTTTACCACCACACGTAATACACCAACACTTGCAAATTTACCAGACGTTTTGAACCAAATTTAAAATGAACAAGGGGCAGCCCCAGACCTTGACTTGGGATGGAAAACAAGCTCAATTTTGACAGTGTCCTCAATAATTTTAAGCAATGTTAAAGGGGAAGCAGCAGCACTGGCAATTTGCCAGCAGCTCTGGAAGGTTCCTCAGTGGGACTAGGAGCGCGAGCTGACAAAGATTATTTCCAAAACTTATACTTGTATAGGTTGTGATAGTCTGGAGGCTAGACCAACTAAACCTTAACTACAGAGTACCTCCACTAAGGAGAGTACTAAGCAAGCACAAGAGACTTCTAAAAAATGCTGGAATAAGCGAAAACAAAATAAAGATAGAAGAACACAAAGAGGAGAATCTCCACCACAGGAGACCTCAGAAAAAACATACAACTTTAGAAATAGGAAAATTTTAAAAACATCAGATAGATATCAATATACCACCCAACAGTGTATACAGGGTAACCATACAGATTGAGGGAGACATAGAGGACACTACTAAAGTAATTTTCTGGGAAAGATTAACACTAAATTATGATATTTTATTGGCAAAAAGAAAATGGCCACCTGAATTTGTCCACGTGCACCCAGAAGCGCAAGATTTCATTGTGCCTTCTTTCTCAGTCCTTGTTTCAGACGTAGTAAAGGAAGCCTACGCTGCCGATTGGGCTTTGGCACAAGCTCCTGTGCTGTACTGCAATCACATAGGGTGGGATAAAGACTCCTTCTACCATGTAATACCAATAACATCTACTCCACAGATCTAGCCTCAATATCCAGTTAAACATGAAGCTAAAGCACCTGTGAGAGAGTTTCTCACACAACTTAAGTACCAGGGAGTAATCAAACCCTGTGTCCCATTATTCCCTGTAGCACAACCTTATTATTCAAATTGAATAGTCTTGGATTAAGGACATTTAAATAGTCATAGAGACACATTTACCATCCAAAACTGCACACAGCACAGCACTTATTAACAATATAGTGCAGACAATGTACAAAACAACCGTAGACATTCCCTGTGTTTTTTCTCTACCAAAATCTAGTGCCTAAAAGCTGGGATTTAAGTGCCTTCAATACGCGAGGCTCTCAGCTGCATTTTTGTAATTTACCCCAAGAGTCTAAGAGCTGCCTCAGGGTATTTTCTGCTCATGTAACATCAGTGTTACATGACATTGATCCTGAGGTGTTATCTTATGTCGATGACATTTACCTCATAGATGATGACCTCAATGCATATTTGGCCTGGGTGGCTCGCATCATTTTAGGATTTGCTGCCCAGGGATACAAATTTAACTTAAAAAAAACAAAATCACTTTTCTTCGTACCAATTATCTGATGAAGGCAAAAGCCTAGCCCCACACTTTCTAAAAAGTGCACTCAACTTCAACCTCCGAACACCATCAAGAAACTGCAGTCATTACTGGTTTTCTTTGAATTTAGCAGAACATGCATTCCAGGCTATACACAATGTATACAACTACTTTGTGATTTAATTCGTCCAGATTTTTCAAGCAAACACTGGACCTCAGAACACACACGCAAACAGGCATTCTAGAAGCACTACACTTATGCACACATGACAGCAAAACAAATTTGGTCATCAGAGTAATTCCTGGTGCCATTGGGTCCACATATATCACATTTAATGAGGGTGACATGGTACCCATAGCATACAAATCACACTTGTACTCTGAGGCAGAACAAAGATTTGCACCAACAGAAAAAATACTGACTGTTGTACAGATGGTGGTCATTAAGGAGAGGCCACTTGCCCAAGGGAAATGTATTATTGTTGTTACCTTGGTGCTAGCCCTCAAAGAGGTTAACAAAGCTAGCATTCTAAACGTGAAAGCATTACATCCATGTTAGATTCAATGGGCAGCCTCCTTGATTGCCACTGAAGCTGATTATGTTTTCAACCCAAAACTACAGACCACAAATTTCTACAATATGAACTTGAGTACCCCTTGCCCTCTAACATCATGCCTTTTGATCAATACAGAACAATCATGGTTCAGCACAACCAGCCATAGGCACAAAGCACAAGTACTCCACTGCTTGCGCAGCTGTTAGTGGAGTAATGAGGGATGGAACATCCCACCCACAACATACCTACATGCAGACCCTAGGGGACTGCACTGTACAATGTGCAGAGCTTAAGACTCTGATTGTGGCACTGGAACATATGGACCCTGAACAGTCCACTGTGATTGTGTGTGATTCATTTTACTGTGCCCAGTCCTACAATGATTACTTACATCATTGGCACCTGAATGGGTTCAGAGATTCAAAAGGGAACACCATCAAACACAAAAGCATTTGGAGGTGAGGGGGTAGCAGATCTTAAGGGCAGACTACCAAGAGCTCATGCATTCATACATTGGGACACCAACGTGTAGGTGGTCATGCTGTAGGAAACACTTGCAATCAATCAATCAATCAGGGATTTGTAATGCGTGTCTGAGGGTCTCAAGGCTCTGGCGATGTGGGGGGGGGGGTTGCTGAGGATCAGTCGAAGAGTCTGGTCTTGAGGTCCTTCCTGAACTGTGACAGGGTGGGGGATAGCCTATGGTGGATGGGGAGGGTGTTCCAGGTCTTGGCGGAGATGTGGGAAAAGGATCTTCCTCCGGTTGTAGTTTTCCAGATGCCAGAGATGTTGGTGAGGGCCTGGTTGGTGGAGCGGAGTTGTCTGGTGGGAGTGTAGAAGAAGAGTCCGTGTTTGAGGTAGGCTGGTCCGGTGTCATGTAGGGCCTTGTAGGCATTGGTCAGGAGCTTGAAGGTGATTCTCTTGTCGCTAAGCAGCCAGTGAAGGTCTCTCAGAAGGACAGAGGTGTGGCTGTGTCGTGGGGTGTTCTTGATGAGAAGGGCGGAGGCGTTCTGGATGCGTTGTAGTCTGTTCCGGGTCTTGGCGGGGGTTACGGCGTAGAGTGCATTGCCGTAGTCGAAGTGACTGCTGACGAGGGCCTTGGTGACTGTTCTTCTGGCTTCGGTGGGGATCCACTTGGAGATTTTTCGAAGCATGCACAAGGTGTGGAAGCAACCCGATGAGACGGCGCTCATCTGTCGGTCCATTGAGAGCAATGAGTCTAAGATGGCGTTGAGGTTGTGGGCATGGTTGGTGGGGGTGGGAACATTTCCGAGGGTGGTGGGCCACCAGGACTCGTTCCAGGCAGAGAATGTGGAGCTGAGGATGAGGACTTCTCTTTTGTCCGAGTTCAGTTTTAGGCAACTATCTTTCATCCAGGCGGCAATTGCTTTTATCCCTTCATGGAAATTGTTCTTGGTGGTGGTCGGGTTGTTGGTGAGGGAGGGAGACGATGTTGAGTGCATGGCTTCTGACGATGGCTGCCAGTGGGGTCATGTAGAGGTTGAAGATGGTGGGACTCAGTGAGGATCCTTGGGGAATGTCGCAGCTGATCTTGGTGGCCTCCAAGAGAAAGGGAGGGAGTCGGACCTTCTGTGTTCTGCTGGGGAGTAACAAGGAGATCCATTGCAGTGCTTAGTCTTGGATGCCGGCATCGTGGAGACGGGTGCATAGCATGTCATGTGAGACTGTGTCAAAGGCGAGGGAAAGGTCCAGGGGGATGAGGGCAACAGTCTCGCCTTGGTCAAGGAGGGTGCAGATGTTGTATATGGCGGCAAGGAGGAAGGTCTCGGTGCTATGATTGCTTATGAATCCTGACTGAGAGGGGTCCAGGATGGTGTTGGCTTCCAAGAAGGCGGTGAGTTGGCTGTTGACTGCCTTCTCGATTACTTTGGCCGGAAAGGGGAGCAGGAAGATGGGACACTAGTTCTTGAGGTCTGTCAGGTCGGCGGTGGGTTTCTTCAGTAGAGGTTTGATCTCGGTGTGTTTTCAACTCTCTGGGAAGGTGGCAGTTTCGAAAGAGAGGTTGTTGGTATGCAGGAGTTTGGTTGTGATGATGTCGCTGTCTTTGTTGAAGATATGGCGAGGGCAGGGGTCAGTGGATGCTCCTTAGTGGATAGTTGCCATGATGTTGCGGGTCTCATCGTCGGTGATGTTATTTCAGGGGAGGAGAGAGGGGGGTGTGATGACGCTTCGGTCAACTGGCTGGTGGTGAGAGTTATGGGGGGCCCTGGGTGGTGAAGCTGTCGTAAATGGCTGCAATCTTGCAATGGAAGTAGGTGGTGAGGTTTTTGCAGAGTTTTTGCGAGGTGGGGATGGCAGTGGAGTTGGGGTTGGTGAACTCTTTGATGACGGTGAAAAGTTCCTTGCTGTTGTGGGCATTTTTATTGATGCGTTGTTGCAGAATGGTGAGTTTTTTGGTAGTCCTGTGTGACCTGCTGAGTGAGTGGGTGCAGTGAGGACTTGCTTGAGTCCAAGGTTGGGGAGGTTTTCAATCAGGGTGATGGAGCTGTTGTTGTTTGAGTTTTCCAGGTGGAAGTTGAGGTCCCCCAGTAGGATGTAGTCCTTGGATGTAAAAACGTGGGTGGTGGCTAGGTCAGCGATGGTGTCGCACAACGGGTGTGGGGTCCCGGCGGCCTGTGGATGAGGGTGCCCTGCAGAGTGGTGTTAGGGTTGGTTCCAATCTGGAAGTGGAGGAGTTCCATGTTGGTTGTGGAGTCTTTGGTGCTGGTGGAGAGGCGTAGGGACTCTTTGTGGAGTCCAAGAAAGCCACGCTCAAAACGTTTTTATATGCCTTATATAATGACATTTTTAAGCTTTCGCAAATGGAAGTTGCTGCACTTTAAGGCAGATTGATAAAGAAAACATGTAGTAGGCTTTAGCCATTGCCGATAATGGTATGAACAATTTGTCCAACTGCATTTACACACTAAATAACATTGTGTCATCTGTAATAGACGTCATTTTTACATCATGGACAGAGTCAACTTACGTCCGTTATGCAGGTGGGTTGGGCACTGCAGGTTCTTAAAAGTGGCTGCGTGCCCTGTCAGCATGTCAACTCTACCAAGTTATTTGCCATCTTCAATTTGACCAGACAGCAGCAGAGGTCATTCCAGTCAGGATTCCATCCACACCACATGCCATTTCATTGCTGACCTAAGCCCTGTCTCTACAACTGACCCAGGAGCCAGGAGACAGCAGGCAGGCCCCTATCTTCCAGGTAATGAGGTTGGTTGCTTCTCTCGTGAACTAAGTACAGACAGATTGGGGTGAGACTTGTCGACCATGACTTCCTTTGAGAAACCACAGAGTGGCATGTTTCAGGCTGTCATAGATAACGTTTTTTCAGGTTTTGGTGAGGTGCTGCTGGCTATCCAAATGAGTTTGGACCACAGCTGCCAGGACGGTGTGGGACCAGTCACCCACAAATGGTGGTGCTGCCGCCCCTAATCCAGCAGTCTTGTTCCAATAATGGGAGTCCTACAACAACTACACTTGATGCCTGTCAGGATACTTCAATTCGATTTCTTCAGAAGCAGAAGATAACTCCTCAGTCCCGACCCGAGCTACTCACAACGAATATTAATCCTTCGTGCTGAGTACCCCGGAGAGGGAAAGGGGAATGGGATGGTAGAGAGACAGCCACAGAGATGATGAACGCCAGTACTCAGTCTGCCTCTTCACATCTAAGATTGGATACAGCACCTGCAAGAGTCACAGTCGCAATTACTAGGGACATACAACATCAGTTTTTCACTTTCTACTCTCAACACTTAATTCTCTTTAATTCTATTATTTCTTCACTCACCCTGAGTTCTCTGTAGCCTTGCTTCTCTCTATAAATGATAGCTCTTCTTAAAAAAATGCTTATTACTGATTCTGGAAGAACTTCTCAACCTTTGTTAGAGATTGGTTTTATGTTGCTATATATATATATATAGTTGGTGATAATGCGTTCTTCAAATCAGCTGATGTTATTTAATTTCTCCTGTCTTATTGTGACTTCTGTCAATACTTGTATTTGTAAATGCTTGTTTATTAAAGTTCGTTTCTCCTTTCTTACTTCGACATTTGTTGATAACTTGTATTTGTAAATGCTTGTTTATTACAGTTAGTTTCTCCTTCCTTACTTCGACATCTGTCGATAACTTGTAGTTGTAAATGCTTGTTTATTTAAGTTAGTTTCTCTTTTAAACTCTATTTTGGTTTATTACCATTGAATTTGTAAATGCTTATTTGTTAACAGTTCGTTTCTCCTTTAAACTTGGCCTTCGTTTATAACTTTGACATTTGTAGATACTTGCTTTTTTAAAGTTCGTTTTTTCTTTGACTTTAATATCTTAAACAAGAACCTTGTAAACATAAGGTTAATTCAAACATTAACTCTGTAGCCTTGCCGACTTCCACGGGAACGGTCTACTATCAAACTCTTCGAATATACCTTGACAATATTTATCCGTTTTCTGTAATATAATCTTCAAATGTAATTTTACCTCACAGGAGTTTCTGTTCTGAAGCGCGCTCTTTCTCCACACAGCTGATTCCTGTCAGACCTCAGCTGAAGTGCAAGGCTTCCAGCTGGAGAGCTCGTAACCTAGCAACCAACCGATTGCAAGACTAGAACTGTAACTAACCTTCAGGACACACAGCGGCCATCTTGGATCTTCTCTTCTTGATTCTTCCTTTAAAATAAGCGCAAGATTACTCTGCAAACCTTCTTCCAGTTTGGGCTTTGCTGTCTCCACTGAGGATATCTCTTTTCTTTTCTCATGCACTTCTTTGATTTGACTTGGCAAGTTTGTGTGGTCATGACAGTACTCCCCCTCAAGGAACAGTTCTCCAATTTAGGTTTGCTTGGGTAGGTTCTATGAAAGTTTCTCACTAATCTTGAAGCATGTACATACTCGCGCGGCTCCCAGGATCGTTCCTCTGGACCATAACCTTTCCAATCAATTAGATAATAAAGCTGGCCATTACGGATTTTGGAATCTAAGATTTGATTGACCTCATACTCTTCTGCAGAGCTAATCTGGATAGGAATTGGAGGGGAGTTTTGACGTAAATTTGGAGGACTGTTCTTTAACAAGGAGACATGGAAAACAGGATGTATATTTAGATGAGCTGGCAACTGCAATTTAACTGCCACTGGATTGATGATCTTGTCAACTTTGAATGGGCCTATAATTCGTGGCTGAAATTTGCGATTTCCTTTGAGACGTAAATGACGAGTGGATAACCAAACTTTGGGGGTCATTCTGACTTCAGCGGGCGGCGGAGGCCGCCCGCCGAAGTTCCCCCGACAGAATACCGCAGCGCGGTCAAAAGACCGCAGCGGTAATTCTGAGTTTCCCGCTGGGCCGGCGGGCGACCGCCAGAAGGCCGCCCGCCCGCCCGCCCAGCGGGAAACCCCCTTCCACGAGGATGCCGGCTCCGAATGGAGCCGGCGGAGTGGAAAGGGTGCGACGGGTGCAGTTGCACCCGTCGCGATTTTCAGTGTCTGCTATGCAGACACTGAAAATCTTTGTGGGGCCCTGTTAGGGGGCCCCTGCAGTGCCCATGCCATTGGCATGGGCACTGCAGGGGCCCCCAGGGGCCCCACGACACCCGTTCCCGCCAGCAAGGTTCTGGCGGTCAAAACCACCAGAACCAGGCTGGCGGGAAGGGGGTCGGAATCCCCATGGCGGCGCTGCCTGCAGCGCCACCATGGAGGATTCCTCAGGCCAGGGGAAAACCGGCTGGAAACCGCCGGTTTCCCTTTTCTGACCGCGGCTTTACCGCTGCGGTCAGAATTGGCCTGGATGCACCGCCAGCCTGTTGGCGGTGCATCCGCGGTCCCCGGCCCTGGCGGTCTATGACCGCCAGGGTCGGAATGACCCCCTTTGTCTCCTTTCGAATAAATGGGGCTCTCTCTTCTTTTTCTATCAGCCTGAGTCTTATATGAGTCTTTTGCTTGAATGATGTTTTTTCTAGCCCTAACTAACGTGGTCTGCAAATCCCTCACCATCTCTTCTACTGCAGGCACTGAATCATCTTCTTTACCCAACATTACATTAGGATGTCTACCATGGTTCAGATAAAAGGGGGTGAACCCAGTGGTGGAATGAACAGCATTATTGTAAGCAAATTCAGCTGCCCACATCAACTCGGGCCATTCCTTCTCTTTATCGAATAAATTGAGTCTTAAATACTGTTCTAACTCTTGATTCACTCTCTCTGTTTGCCCATCGGTTTCAGGATGGTAACTGGTAGAGTAACGAGAATCAATTCCTAATCTTTTACTAAAGGCCTTCCAAAAGCGAGAAACAAATTGGGACCCCCTGTCTGAAACTAGAATTTTTGGGATTCCATGGGTGCGTACTATGTGTTGTGTAAACAAATGTGCAACCTGTGGGGCTCGAGGGATTTCTTTCAAAGGAATGAAATGCGCCATTTTAGTGAAAGTGTCTACAAAAACTAGGATAGTGTTAAAACCTTTGCTACTAGGGAGGTCCACTATAAGATCCATAGTAACAGTATGCCAGGCATGGGGTGCAGTGGGCAAAGGTCTTAACAGACCTTGTGAAGCTGTTCTATTTGATTTCCCTCTTTGACATTTGTCACAAGTTGACACATATTGTCTTATCTGAGTTTTCATTTTTGGCCACCAAAATTCTTGTTGTATTAGATTTTGAGTCTTTTGAATTCCTTTGTGTCCAGCCAATTGATCGTCATGATAAGCCTGAAGAATTTTTTCTTGCAGATCCACAGTCGGAACATACAGTGCACCTTTAAAGTATGACAAACCTTTTTTGATTTCTCTTCCTTGGCCTTCTTTGGACCACTTCAGCATTCCTTCGAATGTTAAGTTTTCTTGAATTTCTTTGGTTAAATTTTCATACAATATGGCAGATATGAACTTCTCTTGTGGAATAATCAATTCTTTTTCTGGAGGCTCTTTAACTGCACCGGTATCAATTCGAGATAGAGCATCTGCTTTCCCATTTACTTTTCCTGGTCTGAAAGTGATAACAAATTCAAAGTCTGCAAAATATAGGGACCAACGCAGTTGTCTAGCTGTTAGAGTTCGAGCTGATTTTAAAAACTGTAAATTTCGGTGGTCCGTGTAAACGGTCACTTTATGCTTAGCTCCCAAAATGTAATGCCTCCACTCAAGAAAAATTTATTTGACTGCCAATAGCTCCTTATCCGCAATTAAATAATTTATCTCTGGCGGTGTTAATTTTCGAGAGAAATAGGCCACTGGATGTAATTGACCTGTATCTTTATGACGCTGGGAAAGGATACCTCCTATGGCAACATCTGAAGCATCTGCCTCCACATAATATGGCTCATCTGGATTGGGGTGGAGCAAGATTGGAGCTGAGACGAAGGAATTCTTCAAAAAATTAAAAGCATTTTCAGCTTCTTTTGTCCACTCAAACTTCACTCCTTTCTTCAACAATCGGGTAATGGGTGTAACTGTTTGAGAAAAATTGGATATGAATCTTCGATACAAATTAGCGAACCCCAAGAAACTCTGGATCTCTTTGACATTGCAAGGAGAAGGCCAATGTTGCACTGTCTTTATCATGGCAGGATCCATACTAACTCCTTCTGGTGACAAAATGAATCCTAAGAACTCAACTCGTTCCACATGAAATGCACACTTCTCCAATTTTACATAGAGATGGTTTTCTTGCAACCTTGTGAGGATGGATCGAACATGGGAAATGTGCTCCTGTAGATTGTCGGAAAAGATTAAAATGTCATCTATATAAACCACGGCAATCCGGTCGAGGAATTCTCGTAATATATCATTAACGAAATGCTGGAAGGCAGCGGGAGCATTGCATAACCCATAAGGCATCACTTGATATTCAAATAATCCGTATCGAGTCCGAAAAGCGGTTTTCCATTCATCCCCTGAAGCCACTCGAATCAAATGATATGCTCCTCGCAGGTCCAATTTGGTGTAGATTCTAGCATTCTTTACTTGATCTAATAAAACTGACACTAAAGGCAGTGGGTATCGATTCTTGATAGTAACCTGATTGAGGGCTCGATAATCAATGCAAGTTCGAAGACTCCCATCCTTCTTTGGTATGAAAAATAGTGGGGATGACACTGGAGATTCAGAAGGACGAATAAAACCATTAGCAAGATATTGATCCAAATACTCCTTTAAATGTTGATTCTCTGCTTCGGTCAATGCGTATATTCTGCTACATGGCAATATCGCACCTGGCTCCAGTTCAATTTTGCAGTCGTAGGGTCGATGTGGTGGCAATTTCTCAGCCTCCTTTTCATCAAAAACGGCGACTAAATCCTCATATTCTTTTGGGATTTCTGCTGTCTTTAGTGCACAGATCATTGAGGAGTGTGATGATAAACAGGCCGCTTGGGACTTGGTGGACACTTCCACTCCATCATGAAAGCAATTCTCTTTGCAGTAAGAGAAATTTATCTTGATCGTTCTTTTGCTCCAATCAATTTGTGGATTATGTTCTGTAAACCAGGGCAGACCCAAAATGAGTTGAAATTGTGGAGCATCTATCAACTTAAAGATTATCTGCTCCTGATGTCCACCAAAACCTTGCATCTGAATTGGTTCGGTCTCATGGGAAATGGGTCCTGAAGAAAGATTGGTTCCATCCACAGCTCTTACTACTTCCAAAGTAGATTTCTTGATGAATCGAATACCCATTTTACGAGTGTATTTGATATCACAGAAGTTGCCCGTAGCTCCAGAGTCTATCATAACTGAGATCCCTTGAATTTCCTTCTCAAGGGTCTTAACTGATACTGTTTGTACCAAATGTGGCGCTGCGGTTTGTAAGGTATTCGCCACTCGTTGATCTAAAGGAGTTGTCTTGGGTTCTGCTTTCATCAGGGCAACTCCCTCTACTGATGAATCTGGCATTTTCCCGACTGAAGAGCTTTGGGTTTCTTGGGACAGTTTTTAAGAAAATGCCCAGATGCACTGCAATATAAACATAGTTGATTCACTCTTCTTTTCTCTTTTTCTTCCTTAGATAAAGGACCTCGGATGGAACCAATTTGCATTGGTTCTTCTATCGTTATCCCTTCTCCGGCTCTCGTATGATAATTTCTTACACGATCAATTCTCAGGGGAAATGGTCGATACTCTCTTCTCTTTTCTGCTCTTCGTTCAGTTAACCGGTGGTCAATCTGTAACAGAAGATCAATTAACTCCGAAATTTCGGTGGGTCTATTTGGAACTTGTGCTAAGGCATCTTTCAATTCATCTCTCAGTCCACGATAAAATATGGCGGCTCTTTTTGACTCCGGCCAGGCAGTCTGTACAATGAGTTTATTGAAATGAGCCAGATAGGCTACTAGATCTTTATTACCTTGCCTGATTTCCAGTAGTTCATTGTCAGTGGCTTGAGTTGCAGTTCGCCGATCAAATATTCTTAAGAACTCTTCCTTGAAATTTTGGAAATTATATAAAACAGGATCATTTCTGGAAATTATTGGCATGGACCATGCGGCCACATCTCCTGTCAGATAAGACAATATAAATGCCACTTTGGACTGGTCTTCGGAAAAAATGACTGGTCTACATAAAAAATGCAATGAGCATTGGGTCAGAAAAATCTGCGCCTTATTTGGATCCCCACCGAAGCGCTCGGGTTGAGCCAAAGGAATAATAGGGGAAACTGCATGAATTACTTGAGTGGATATACCTGCAGACTGTGAAGGGCTAGGGATTTGTGAAAACACAGATTCATTTGATTTAGCAGTGTTCCCTAACTCATTTATTTGCTGTTTTATTTGGACTGTTTCTTCTATGGTGTTATTTAATTGTTTCTGTAACCCTTCCAAAACGGTGGCTAATGCTTTTATATCAATTCCTTCTGCGATTCTGCTCAGGAGGAAATCTGTTTTTTCCCTAAAATTAGGGTGAAGGCACTTCAATCTGTCAGGATACTTCAATTCGATTTCCTCAGAAGCAGAAGATAACTCCTCAGTCCCGACCCAAGCTACTCACAACGAATATTAATCCTTCGTGCTGAGTACCCCGGAGGGGGAAAGGGGAATGGGATGGTAGAGAGACTGCCACAGAGTTGATGAACGCCAGTACTCAGTCTGCCTCTTCACATCTAAGATTGGATACAGCACCTGCAAGAGTCACAGTCGCAATTACTAGGGACATACAACATCAGTTTTTCACTTTCTACTCTCAACACTTAATTCTCTTTAATTCTATTATTTCTTCACTCACCCTGAGTTCTCTGTAGCCTTGCTTCTCTCTATAAATGATAGCTCTTCTTAAAAAAATGCTTATTACTGATTCTGGAAGAACTTCTCAACCTTTGTTAGAGATTGGTTTTATGTTGCTATATATATATATGTATATATATATAGTTGGTGATAATGCGTTCTTCAAATCAGCTGATTTTATTTAATTTCTCCTGTCTTATTGTGACTTCTGTCAATACTTGTATTTGTAAATGCTTGTTTATTAAAGTTTGTTTCTCCTTTCTTACTTCAACATTTGTTGATAACTTGTATTTGTAAATGCTTGTTTATTATAGTTAGTTTCTCCTTCCTTACTTCGACATCTGTCGATAACTTGTAGTTGTAAATGCTTGTTTATTTAAGTTTGTTTCTCTTTTAAACTCTATTTTGGTTTATTCCCATTGAATTTGTAAATGCTTATTTGTTAACAGTTCGTTTCTCCTTTAAACTTGGCCTTCGTTTATAACCGTGACATTTGTAGATACTTGCTCTTTTAAAGTTCGTTTTTTCTTTGACTTTAATATCTTAAACAAGAACCTTGTAAACATAAGGTTAATTCAAACATTAACTCTGTAGCCTTGCCGACTTCCACGGGAACGGTCTACTATCAAACTCTTCGAATATACCTTGACAATATTTATCCGTTTTCTGTAATATAATCTTCAAATGTAATTTTACCTCACAGGAGTTTCTGTTCTGAAGCGCGCTCTCTCTCCACACAGCTGATTCCTGTCAGACCTCAGTTGAAGTGCAAGGCTTCCAGCTGGAGAGCTCGTAACCTAGCAACCAACCGATTGCAAGACTAGAACTGTAACTAACCTTCAGGACTCACAGCGGCCATCTTGGATCAGGCCTTTTCCCCCTCCTGTGCCAGGCCTTTTTTTGCCTATTTGGGGCAGTTCGCGCTTAGGCCTGCATAACTTTTTGTCCACATAAGCTAACCAAGCCAAATTTGCGTCCTTTTTTTCCAACATCCTAGGGATTCTGGAGGTACCCAGACTTTGTGGGTTCCCCTGAAAGAGGCCAAGAAATTGGCCAAAATACAGTGAAAATTTTGTTTTTTTCAAAAAAATTGGAAAAAGTGGCTGCAGAAGAAGGCTTGTGGTTTTTCCCCTAAAAATGGCATCAACAAAGGGTTTGCGGTGCTAAACTCAGCAGCTTCCCAGCTTTCAGGAACAGGCAGACTTGAATCCGAAAACCCAATTTTTCAACACAATTTTGGCATTTTACTGGGGCATACCCCATTTGTGCAATTTTTTGTGCTTTCAGCCTCCTTCCAGTCAGTGACAGGAATGGTCATGAAACCAATGCTGGATCCCAGAAACCTAAACATTTCTGAAAAGTAGACAAAATTCTGAATTCAGCAAGGGGTCATTTGTGTAGATCCTACAAGGGTTTCCTACAGAAAATAACAGCTGAAAAAGAAAAATATTGAAATTGAGGTGAAAAAAACATCAATTTTTCTCTACTTTTTACTCTGTAACTTTTCCCTGCAATGTCAGATTATCGAAAGCAATATACCGTTACGTCTGCTGGACTCCTCTGGTTGCGGGGATATATAGGGTTTGTAGGTTCATCAAGAACCCGAGGAACCCAGAGCCATAAATGAGCTGCACCCTGCAGTGCGTTTTCATTCTATACCGGGTATACAGTAATTCATTTGCTGAAATATAAGGAGTAAAAAATAGCTATCAAGAAAACCTTTGCATTTCCAAAAAGGGCACAAGATAAGGTGTTGAGGAGCAGTGGTTATTTGCACATCTCTGAATTCCGGGGTGACCATAGTAGCACGTGAATTACATGGAATTTCTCAAATAGATGTCTTTTTTACACACACCCCTATATTTGGAAGGAATAAATGTAGAGAAAGACAAGGGGCAATAACACTTGTTTTGCTATTCTATGTTCCCCCAAGTCTCCCGATAAAAATGATACCTCACTTGTTTGGGTAGGCCTAGCGCCCGCGACAGGATATGCCCCAAAACACAACGTGGACACATCACAGAAAACAGAGCTGTTTTTAGCAAAGTGACTACCTGTAGATTTTGGCCTCTAGCTCAGCCGCCACCTAGGGAAACCTACCAAACCTGTGCATTTCTGAAAACTAGAGACCTAGGGGAATCCAGGGAGGGGTGACTTGTGTGGCTCGGACCAGGTTCTGTTACCCAGAATCCTTTGCAAACCTCAAAATTTGGCTAAAAAAACACATGTTCCTCACATTTCTGTGGCAGAAAGTTCTGGAATCTGAGAGGAGCGACAAATTTCCTTCCACCCAGCATTCCCCCACGTCTCCCGATAAAAATGATACCTCACTTGTGTGGGTAGGCCTAGCGCCCGCGACAGGATATGCCCCAAAACACAACCTGGACACATCACAGAAAACAGAGCTGTTTTTAGCAAAGTGACTACCTGTAGATTTTGGCCTCTAGCTCAGCCGCCACCTAGGGAAACCTACCAAACCTGTGCATTTCTGAAAACTAGAGACCTAGGGGAATCCAAGGAGGGGTGACTTGTGTGGCTCGGACCAGGTTCGGTTACCCAGAATCCTTTGCAAACCTCAAAATTTGGCTAAAAAAACACATGTTCCTCACATTTCTGTGGCAGAAAGTTCTGGAATCTGAGAGGAGCCACAAATTTCCTTCCACCTAGCGTTCCCCCACGTCTCCCGATAAAAATGATACCTCACTTGTGTGGGTAGGCCTAGCGCCCGCGTCAGGATATGCCCCAAAACACAACGTGGACATATCACAGAAAACAGAGCTGTTTTTAGCAAAGTGACTACCTGTAGATTTTGGCCTCTAGCTCAGCCGCCACCTAGGGAAACCTACCAAACCTGTGCATTTCTGAAAACTAGAGACCTAGGGGGATCCAAGGAGGGGTGACTTGCGGGGCTCGGACCAGGTTCTGTTACCCAGAATCCTTTGCAAACCTCAAAAGTTGGCTAAAAAAACACATGTTCCTCAAATTTCTGTGGCAGAAAGTTCTGGAATCTGAGAGGAGCCACAAATTTCCTTCCACCCAGCGTTCCCCCACGTCTCCCGATAAAAATGATACCTCACTTGTGTGGGTAGGCCTAGCGCCCGCGACAGGATATGCCCCAAAACACAACGTGGACATATCACAGAAAACAGAGCTGTTTTTAGCAAAGTGACTACCTGTAGATTTTGGCCTCTAGCTCAGCCGCCACCTAGGGAAACCTACCAAACCTATGCATTTCTGAAAACTAGAGACCTAGGGGAATCCAAGGAGGGGTGACTTGTGTGGCTCGGACCAGGTTCTGTTACCCAGAATCCTTTGCAAACCTCAAAATTTGGCTAAAAAAACACATGTTCCTCACATTTCTGTGGCAGAAAGTTCTGGAATCTGAGAGGAGCCACAAATTTCCTTCCACCCAGCGTTCCCCCACGTCTCCCGATAAAAATTATACCTCACTTGTGTGGGTAGGCCTAGCGCCCGCGACAGGATATGCCCCAAAACACAACGTGGACATATCACAGAAAACAGAGCTGTTTTTAGCAAAGTGACTACCTGTAGATTTTGGCCTCTAGCTCAGCCACCACCTAGGGAAACCTACCAAACCTGTGCATTTCTGAAAACTAGAGACCTAGGGGAATCCAAGGAGGGGTGACTTGCGGGGCTCGGACCAGGTTCTGTTACCCAGAATCCTTTGCAAACCTCAAAATTTGGCTAAAAAAACACATGTCCCTCACATTTCTGTGGCAGAAAGTTCTGGAATCTGAGAGGAGCTACAAATTTCCTTCCACCCAGCGTTCCCCCAAGTCTCCCGATAAAAATGATACCTCACTTGCGTGGGTAGGCCTAGCGCCGGCGACAGGAAACACCCCAAAGCGCAACGTGGACACATCCTAAATTTTGGAAAAAAACAGAGCTGTTTTTAGCAAAGTGCCTACCTGTAGATTTTGGCCTCTTGCTCAGCCGGCATCTAGGGAAACCTACCAAACCTGTGCATTTCTGAAAACTAGAGACCTAGGGGAATCCAAGGAGGGGTGACTTGTGTGGCTCGGACCAGGTTCTGTTACCCAGAATCCTTTGCAAACCTCAAAATTTGGCTAAAAAAACACATGTTCCTCACATTTCTGTGGCAGAAAGTTCTGGAATCTGAGAGGAGCGACAAATTTCCTTCCACCCAGCATTCCCCCACGTCTCCCGATAAAAATGATACCTCACTTGTGTGGGTAGGCCTAGCGCCCGCGACAGGATATGCCCCAAAACACAACCTGGACACATCACAGAAAACAGAGCTGTTTTTAGCAAAGTGACTACCTGTAGATTTTGGCCTCTAGCTCAGCCGCCACCTAGGGAAACCTACCAAACCTGTGCATTTCTGAAAACTAGAGACCTAGGGGAATCCAAGGAGGGGTGACTTGTGTGGCTCGGACCAGGTTCGGTTACCCAGAATCCTTTGCAAACCTCAAAATTTGGCTAAAAAAACACATGTTCCTCACATTTCTGTGGCAGAAAGTTCTGGAATCTGAGAGGAGCCACAAATTTCCTTCCACCTAGCGTTCCCCCACGTCTCCCGATAAAAATGATACCTCACTTGTGTGGGTAGGCCTAGCGCCCGCGACAGGATATGCCCCAAAACACAACGTGGACATATCACAGAAAACAGAGCTGTTTTTAGCAAAGTGACTACCTGTAGATTTTGGCCTCTAGCTCAGCCGCCACCTAGGGAAACGTACCAAACCTGTGCATTTCTGAAAACTAGAGACCTAGGGGGATCCAAGGAGGGGTGACTTGCGGGGCTCGGACCAGGTTCTGTTACCCAGAATCCTTTGCAAACCTCAAAATTTGGCTAAAAAAACACATGTTCCTCAAATTTCTGTGGCAGAAAGTTCTGGAATCTGAGAGGAGCCACAAATTTCCTTCTACCCAGCGTTCCCCCAAGTCTCCCGATAAAAATGATACATCACTTGTGTGGGTAGGACTAGCGCCCGCGACAGGATATGCCCCAAAACACAACGTGGACACATCACATTTTTTTATAAAAAGCAGGGCCTACCTGTGGATTTTGGCCTGTAGCTCAGCCGACACCTGAGGAAACCTAGCAAACCAGTGCATTTTTGAAAACTAGAAACCCAGGGGAATCCAAGATGGGGTGACTTGCGGGGCTCAGACCAGGTTATGTTACCCAGAATCCTTTGCAAACATCAAAATTTGGCCCAAAAAACACTTTTTCCTCTCATTTCGGTGACAGAAAGTTCTGGAATCTGAGAGGAGCCACAAATTTCCTTCCACCCAGCGTTCCCCTAAGTCTCTCGATAAAAATGGTACATCACTTCTGTGGGTAGGCCTAGCGCCCACAAAAGGAAATGGCCCAAAACACAACGTGGACACAACATATTTTTTCACAGAAAACAGAGGTGTTTTTTGCAAGGTGCCTACCTGTGGTGTTTGGCCTGTAGCTCAGCCGGCCCCAGGGGGGGGGGGCAGAAATGGCCTAAAATAAATTTCCCCCCCAACCCCCGCCGGGAGCGACCCTTGCCTACGGGGTCGCTCCCCCTGCGTGACATTGGCACCAAAAAACAAATCCCCGGTGCCTAGTGGTTTCTGCCCCCTTGGGGGCAGGTTGACCTAAACTCAGCCAATCTGCCCCCAAGGGGGGCAGAAATGGCCTAAATACAATTTGTCCCCCAGGGGAGCGACTTTTGCCTGATGGGTCGCTCCCCATCTCTAAGAAAAAAAAAACAAAGAAAAAAAAGAAAAATTCCCCTGGCGCCTAGAGGTTTCTGCCCCCCCCCCCCCGGGGGCAGATCGGCCTAATAATAGGCCGATCTGCCCCCCGGGGGGGCAGAAATGGCCTAAAATAAATTTGCCCCCCCAACACCCACCCCCCCCCTGGAGCGACCCTTGCCTACGGGGTCGCTCCCCCTGCGTCACATTGGCGCCAAAAAACAAATCCCCGGTGCCTAGTGGTTTCTGCCCCCTTGGGGGCAGATTGACCTAAAATTGGCCAATCTGCCCCCAGGGGGGCAGAAATGGTCTAAATACAATTTGCCCCCCCAGGGGAGCGACCCTTGCCTGATGGGTCGCTCCCCATCTCTAAAAAAAGAAACAACAAAAAAAAAAAACACAAAAAAAAAAATTGCCCTGGCGCCTAGAGTGTTCTGCCCCCCCCCCCGGGGGGCAGTTCGGCCTAATAATAGGCCGATCTGTCCCCCGGGGGGGGCAGAAATGGCCTAAAATAAATTTGCCCCCTCAACCCCCACCCCCCCCCCGGAGCGACCCTTGCCTACGGGGTCGCTCCCCCTGCGTGACATTGGCGCCAAAAAACAAATCCCCGGTGCCTAGTGGTTTCTGCCCCCTTGGGGGCAGATTGACCTAAAATTGGCCAATCTGCCCCCAGGGGGGCAGAAATGGTCTAAATACAATTTGCCCCCCCAGGGGAGCGACCCTTGCCTGATGGGTCACTCCCCATCTCTAAAAAAAGAAACAACAAAAAAAAAACACACAAAAAAAAAATTGCCCTGGCGCCTAGAGTGTTCTGCCCCCCCCCCGGGGGCAGTTCGGCCTAATAATAGGCCGATCTGTCCCCCGGGGGGGCAGAAATGGCCTAAAATAAATTTGCCCCCCCCAACCCCCACCCCCCCCCCCCGGGAGCGACCCTTGCCTACGGGGTCGCTCCCCCTGCGTGACATTGGCGCCAAAAAACAAATCCCCGGTGCCTAGTGGTTTCTGCCCCCTTGGGGGCAGATTGACCTAAAATTGGCCAATCTGCCCCCAGGGGGGCAGAAATGGTCTAAATACAATTTGCCCCCCCAGGGGAGCGACCCTTGCCTGATGGGTCGCTCCCCATCTCTAAAAAAAGAAACAACAACAAAAAAACACACAAAAAAAAAATTGCCCTGGCGCCTAGAGTGTTCTGCCCCCCCCCCGGGGGCAGTTCGGCCTAATAATAGGCCGATCTGTCCCCCGGGGGGGCAGAAATGGCCTAAAATAAATTTGCCCCCCCAACCCCCAACCCCCGCCCCCCGGGAGCGACCCTTGCCTACGGGGTCTCTCCCCCTGCGTGACATTGGCGCCAAAAAACAAATCCCCGGTGCCTAGTGGTTTCTGCCCCCTTGGGGGCAGATTGACCTAAAATCGGCCAATCTGCCCCCGGGGGGCAGAAATGGTCTAAATACAATTTGCCCCCCGGGGGGCCGACCCTTGCCTGATGGGTCGCTCCCCATCTCTAAAAAAAAGAAAGAACAAAAAAAAAAAACACAAAAAAAAAAATTGCCCTGGCGCCGAGAGGTTTCTTCCCCCCCTGGGGGCAGATCGGCCTAATAATAGGCCGATCTGCCCCCAGGGGGGGCAGAAATGGCCTAAAATAAATTGCCCTCCCCCCCAGGGAGCGACCCTTGCCTAAGGGGTCGCTCCCTTTGCGTGAAATTCACGCAAAGAAAAAACTCCCTGGTGTCTAGTGGTTTCTACCCCCCTTGGGGGCAGATTGGCCTCATCAAAATAGGCCAATCTGCCCTCAAGGGAGGCAGAAATGGCCAAAATATAATTTTCCCCCAAGGGGAGCGACCCTTGCCTAAGGGGTCGCTCCCCACCAAAAAAAAACTAAAATGAAACAAAAAAAAAAAAAAAAGGTCCCTGGTGCCTAGAGGTTTCTGCCCCCCCTGGGGGCAGATCGGCCTAATAGTAGGCCGATCTGCCCCCAGGGGGGGCAGAAAAGGCCTTCCCGAAAATATGCCCCCCCTGGGAGCAACCCTTGCCCAAGGGGTCACTCCCTTTTGTCAATAACAATAATAAAAATAAAAAAAACCCTGGTGTCTAGTGGTTTCTACCCCCCTTGGGGGCAGATTGGCCTCATCAAAATAGGCCAATCTGCCCCCAAGGGGGGCAGAAATGGCCAAAATATAATTTTCCCCCAAGGGGAGCGACCCTTGCCTAAGGGGTCGCTCCCCACCTCAATAAAAAAAAAATGAACCAAAAAAAAAAAAAAAAAAAATGGTCCCTGGTGCCTAGAGGTTTCTGCCCCCCCTGGGGGCAGATCGGCCTAGTAAGGCCGATCTGCCCCCAGGGGGGGCAGAAAAGGCCTTTTCAAAAAAATGCCCCCCCTGGGAGCGACCCTTGCCCAAGGGGTCGCTCCCTTTTGTCAATTTCAATGAAGAAAAAAAAAAATCCCTGGTGTCTAGTGGGGTTTCAAAAGCCGGATTGCAAGCAATCCGGCTTTTGAAACCCTCGGAGGGACTTCAAAGGGAAGGAAATACTTTTCCTTCCCTTTGAAGCCCCTCCGGGCCTCCCAAGTGATTGAAAAAGAAATGCTCGCGACTAGGGAGGCCCCTGTGACAAATCAGCGCGCGCTCGCGCGCTGACGTCACAGGGGGGGGTGGGGGGGGTCGGGGGTGGAAGGGGAAGGGATTCCCCGGTCAGCCCTGACCTGGGGGGGTGGGGGGGCGTCCCTCGGGAGGAGCGCTAGCGCTTCTCCCGAGGGAAGCATTCAGGACGTAATGGTTACGTCCATGGCGCCACACGGGCGCTGCCATGGACGTAACCATTACGTCCGTGGCGGGGAAGGGGTTAAAGTTTGTTTTTTCTTTGACTTTAATATCTTAAACAAGAACCTTGTAAACATAAGGTTAATTCAAACATTAACTCTGTAGCCTTGCCGACTTCCACGGGAACGGTCTACTATCAAACTCTTCGAATATACCTTGACAATATTTATCCGTTTTCTGTAATATAATCTTCAAATGTAATTTTACCTCACAGGAGTTTCTGTTCTGAAGCGCGCTCTCTCTCCACACAGCTGATTCCTGTCAGACCTCAGTTGAAGTGCAAGGCTTCCAGCTGGAGAGCTCGTAACCTAGCAACCAACCGATTGCAAGACTAGAACTGTAACTAACCTTCAGGACTCACAGCGGCCATCTTGGATCTTCTCTTCTTGATTCTTCCTTTGAAATAAGCGCAAGATTACTCTGCAAACCTTCTTCCAGTTTGGGCTTTGCTGTCTCCACTGAGGATATCTCTTTGCTTTTCTCATGCACTTCTTTGATTTGACTTGGCAAGTTTGTGTGGTCATGACAATGCCACTCTACTCATAACCACTGCACTATACATAAATACACTCTGTCGCTGGACTCTATGCCACTGCTCTCTACGCCACTCTACTCTGCAGTACTCCACTGTATGCTACTCCACTCTCATCCACTACACTCTATGCCACTGCACTCTACCACACTATAATATTGTAGAGCACTCTATGCTATTTTACTCTGCACCACTCTATGCCAGTATACTCCATGCCACTCAATTCTACTATGCACTCCATGCCACTCCACTGTGCACCACTCTATGCCTCTCTACTCTACACCACTGCACTCTACGCCACTGCACTCTATGCCACTGCACCCTGCACCTCTCTACTTTACTCTACTCTGCACCACTCGACTCCATACCACTCCACCATGTGTTGGTGTGGAAGGCAAACAAGAGGATTCTGTCAAGACGTGGTGCCTTTAGCAGTCTTTGCTTTTTGCAGTTCCAGTAACTTCTTTTTCCATAAATTCATTTTTTGTTCCAGACTTATGCAATCATATATATTAGGGTCCACTTCTAGTGTTGGGTCGGAGTTGCTGACTTTTATGTATAGCGAGGAAAAATGCTTGGCATACTCAGCTGAGCAGACTCCTGTGCCCATATTTGTTGCATGTCCCTCACAGCCCTATCTACACAGCTTCCGACATTTTTTAGAATTCTTTAATTTTAGGGAAATTTTACATGCCTCCCAACCATTTATATATTTTCCCTAGGCTTTCAAAAGTCTTTACTTCCATCGAACTCAGATGCCTAATTTTTAAATCTTCTTTAATGTCTGTTTACACCTTAAACATAAACGTCTGTTTACATCATCAAACCACTGTCATGTCTTTGTAAATTATTTGATTACAACATCTTTTGAGGGGCCAAGTGAAGTTAATCTTAGTATGTCTTTAAGTTATGAATTGCTCCCATGTTAAGTGTGTCTTCTTGATTAAGTATTTCTCTGCATTTATACTTCCAGAACTCATTTGCTTCATAGTTTTGTGGCTTTATAAGGTTTATGCTCCCATATGAGTATTTTCTGGCTAGGTTTGAGTGTCAGATTAGCAGATATCCAGTGTTGTTCAAGAGTGAAGGACGAGGGATCGACAGGAGGCAAGTGGAGTTTAGAAATTAAGGAGTCATGGTCAATTTCCTTTGTACAGTCATGTAAGCAACAAAGTGCAATAACTGTATGTAATCAATTAAGCTGGCACGACTGCCAGCTCAACCAGTTCTCTTTGTGGGCACCTCCGACGGTGAACATCCATTGAGGGTACACACAGCACATGCTGCCCTTAATGTGGTGAATGGCAACCTAGTTTTGTTCTCCGAAGGTCCTTGGACACACTTGGAAATACCCTTTACAGTCTCCTCATTGCATAATTCTCACTCCTGCATCATTGGGTGTGGTCTAATATTAGTGTCACCATAGACAAGTATTGGATTGGTTTTGAGTTTTCTTTTTGTTTCCTTTCTACAACATGTTGATATATGTCTTACGTTAGTCATAGTAGACTCTGAATGTTTAAATAGAGAACATCTGCTACCCATATCACCAGGACGATGGTATACTTTAAAGATTTCCATTAACCAAGTATTTATTTTTAACATTGTGGGATGTAAGTTGCTATTGGTGATGCTGCATGCTTGGACATTAACTGCAAGGGATGTAGAGACCCAGATGGTTAATCCACTCTTGGGTCTATCCTTTTGTGACTTTGTCGTTGGGATGCAGAAGGGTGTGTTGCAGCTGATATGCTAATATGAGAATATTCTAATGATTTGCGTATACTTACTAATGAGAAAATGTGACATTTGAATATCAGCAATTGAAAATAACGTGTAAGGTGCAAAATGTGCCCACGGGGAGTGGTCACCATCTGTGTTAACAGTACTAAATAATGTAAAAGTTTTAATATGATGCATTAATATGTTATAATGAATGATATAAACGTATATGTCATGATGCTTCGTGTTCTTAACTTAGCTGAACTAGAGGCCTGGTCAGCGCCGGTGCCTTACTTGCTTAAACGTGGAGACACGATGAGCTGCCGAAGACTGGAACTGGAGAAGAGAACCTTGAACTGTACAGAGTTCAAATTGAGCTCTGCTAGAAAAATCTTCAAACTCACCAGCGGACAGGAGATGATCAGAACAAATTGATACAATTATGTGTAGAGTAGGCTAAATGTACTTTCCCAGGACTTGTACAATGGAGCTACTGACTAAGAGCTGGGGGCAACAATTTTGTTACCTGAAGAGCCGGATGATGTTCTCATCGACAGAAGGACCAATCATGTTAATGGAACTTGATTCTCAAAATAACATAGACAAGTGGTAAACAAAAACTATAGGTCAGAGTCATAACCTCTGATAAGGGTCACCAATTGGCAAATTGTGGGACGGACTGAGAGACCCTACTAAAAAGTAATGACATGAGAGGAGAAATTAGAACGGAGAGGTGAAAGTTGATGACGTCAGGAGACGATGTCCGAAGTGCTGAAATTTGGGCTTGCTCCCTGTGAGCCCGAGCCTAGCTGATGACTGATGACCTGGAGATGAAGACTGACTCGTTGCTGATCTATCTTGGATAGGTAGCTATAATTCAACTGACAATGCGTGCTTTTTCTTCTAAGTACAAACTGCGCTGTTTTAAAATGTTTTCCTTTTTTAGTTAGATTTTTCCAAATTATTGTTTTTTGACTAAATTGTTTTCGCATGAAGACCCACATGCGGATGCTAATCTGAGTTAGGTAGGCTGACATGGGGGACTAATGGTGATGCTGACTTAGACTGACGGACTCACATTGCTGAATTATTCAGTGCTCAGGAATTGCTATGCTTGGATTAATGTTGTTTGCATATTAATAAAATCTTGATAATAATTTCCCACGTTGCTAATAAAGTTTGGTAATCATGTATTTGTTGAATAAAGGTTTTTTTATTAGAACTGTAATAAATAGGGAACAAAACAAACTAACCTTCTTTTGAGTGATGGTATTTCCTTATTGGACTAGTTTTTGGTATTATGTGTTGATTAAAATTATTAGTGTGGATGTTTTTTTTTACTCACAACACTTGACTAGGATACCCTATGCGATCCAAAAGATTCATCGACCTATACGCGTCCCCTTTTAAGTTTACTTACTAAGGACAAGGCACGCTAGCAGGTGTATAGCCCTCCAGTGAGTTCCTTCCATGGCCTACATTTCTTAAAAGCAGCATGTGTAATGGGAGTTTATGAAGGAAACCCAGTCCTTATATTTTTTTTTAAAATTTTAGCCAACGTATCAGATGAGTATAGGACATAATGTTGATCCAGGCTCAGTAAACATAATTCTGCATGGCTGATTTCCTATTGTGGTTGATATAATTGCTGGTAGCCAGCACCAGTCCTCAGCATTTTTTGGGCTAGAGGATATGTGTTGTTAAATTCAAACGGTTTCCTTCTCTCCTTTACATTGCTGAATTTTGCTCTTCAAATAAAGTAGATATAGTTTCCTCCTGGAATTTTTGATCGTATTATGCAGTTGTAGCCTTTACATTTTCTTGAGGTGGTGTTTAGCAGTCTTATCTTGGATGGTCTCTTCATGATCTACCTCCATTATTTTCACAATAGTGATACATTTTGATTGACCTATATCACTTTTGTTTACAGATTAGACTTCAAATGGATGGTATGATTATCGTGCCTTACGTATCGCAACTGAAATACTTAGCAATGTTTGTTGGGTGGATGTACTCCTCTTGCAATCTATCATCATATTGTGAATACCCTCAGGTTCTTCTCCTAGCTTACAGTGAATTGCTGAGCGATTGCAGGAGTCATTTTCAAAAGGCAGTTTTTCACTGTTTCCACCACCGCCTCCTCCTTCACCCAGTGGATAATTAGGTACCTTGGATTGGGACGGAATCTTAATCCTTATTTTGCAACATAAGTTGATTCACAAAAAAAGTTTCTGGTTGCACTAAGATGGGTCCAAAAATCTCTATCACTTTTTGCAACAGATTTTTTGTTCATTGGGGTGCTCAGTCATTGCAGAAGATGTTTGAAGCTTCATATCCAGATTGGCTGCAGACTAATGTGGCTGGAACAAAGGTAAGTCCTCACTGATTTCTTGATGTGATTTATCTTCTTGAGGAGTCCAATGTGATTTTTATCATTGGACTGATTTTTACTGCACAAATATGGTTTTGCAGTTTTATGAAGATTTATTGCCAGAGATAGCTAGTCTCTCATAATAGAACTTTATAGACACTGCAGTCTTTATAGACGATTTGCAACATGATCTCAATTGTGAGCTTCCTCCATGAACTCAGGTTCTCCAGTGCCAACAGTGCTTGTCAGCCTTGGCCACTTCAGAGGCTTAAAATAAAAAAAGAAAACTGCACTAAGAGGTCTGGAGTCCAGCACAAATGAAAAGGATGGTCCTACATGGAGCATTCAATGATTGCTCACCTGGTACAGCTGGTTCTAGTTGAATACAAAATGGAAAGATTTGTCTTTCTGATGTTTCCTGAATTGGAGATAATCGCTTTCAGATGCCAGATGAGAGATGGCTGAGGTTCTGTCAAAATTGTATGTTATCAGTCTTCTTAATCAAGTTGCTAAGCACAGCTTTTTACAGATGCAGTAGCAGTCACCTGTTGTGGTACATAAATGTGAGCTGGCAGTGGAGTTTCCCTACTCGGTGCAATATCCTACTGTTTTCTGGATGGGGGAAGGGAAGTTGGGGAGAGAGGTATCTGAATAGTAAATAGGGGGAGCACATTAAGAACTTGTGAGAAGTGCATTCTTTCACTTTCACTTTTCCCTTTTTACACATCATCTGCACTGGAAGAACCAACTTGTAATGGATTGCCTCTTTTTGCATGATCATCTCCAAACGTTTGAACTGATGCTGCTGGTTTTTCGACTCAAAAGGTGCACTGACTTCAGTTTTAGTGCTCTGACTCTTAAAGGTGTATGTGTAATTGGCTTACACCCATTTGGTATAGGTTCACTTACTTATAAGTCCCTAGTATATCACAATAGGCGTGCCCAGGGCCTGTAAGTTAAAGTGTCCCCTATTGTGCCACCGTGAATGTGACAGAGTAAAACATGTCTCCAAACATACAACTACAGACTGGTCAAGCAGTTTTAAACTGTTAACTCAAATTTGCCATTTTAGCTAATGACAAAGTCCAGATATAAGTCACCCCTAAGATAGGCCTGTTCAGCCCTGAGGCAGGGTGCTGTATACTAACAAGTATAACACATGTTTGTATATGCCCTAATAGTTAAACCACCAAATTGTCAATTTTATTGTAGAAAGGCTAATAGCCCAATTGGCAAGTACAGAGTTACACAATGACCACTCAGAGATGCTATCTTCTGAACTGGACTGCTAAAGTTGTTACTTAAAAGTCTCAAAAGAATTGGATAATTAAACCCAGCTTGAAGCCCAAGTCAAATTTAATGTAACTTTTGACTGAAAGGCAGCTTTATAAAGTTGCCACTCAGTTGTCCAAGAAATTTAAAGGCAGTTTATGGTTGTTGGCCACAAGACAGCCTTCTGCCCTCCTAGGGAGGTATGTGAACGACTCCCAGGAAAGGACACCATAGAGGCCTACCACTGGAAGAGGGGCTATCTCTTCCGGGCAGGAAGCCACAGAGTGTGTGAGTAGAAAAGGCGAGCGTCAAAGGGGAACAACCGGGCAAATGGTGGACATACACAAGAGAGGCTGCTCTTTTGTTCTGGTAAGCAGATTGACATTGAGGACAGAGAAAGGAAAACAGTTGGACAAACCAATTATCCTGTGGGCATGTAGGACACCCAAGCCCCAAGCACCGGGAGAAGGGTTCTGCCATCTTGAAAGTGTGCAGAATATCGCACTGTATCATAGCTAGAGGCCACACTTTGCAGCATGTCGCCTTCAGGTAGAGGGTAGACCATTGTCTAGTAGTCACAGCATCCCCAAGGTCAAGTTGTGGGCATAAAGCTGACACCCTGGCACCAGAACTCAGATCACATCTGCACTGGAGAGACGGTCAAAGAAGGACTGCTATGGTGATTCCTGGACCCGGCAAAGAGAGGTGCACTAAAGACTGGACTGCATATGCTGATTCTTCGGCTAGCAAAGAGAGTTCTGTGCCTGTGGTGCCCTGTTAAAGGAAAGTCATCCCCAAGCCACAAACAGAAGAAATGAACTCCAAGAGCCAGTTGGCTGACTGTATGTTACAACTCTAGGACCACAAAAGCTGAAGAATCCTCCCTTCACGAGTGTCATGACCACACAAACTTGCCAAGTCAAATCAAAGAAGTGCATGAGAAAAGCAAAGAGATATCCTCAGTGGAGACAGCAAAGCCCAAACTGGAAGAAGGTTTGCAGAGTAATCTTGCGCTTATTTCAAAGGAAGAATCAAGAAGAGAAGATCCAAGATGGCCGCTGTGAGTCCTGAAGGTTAGTTACAGTTCTAGTCTTGCAATCGGTTGGTTGCTAGGTTACGAGCTCTCCAGCTGGAAGCCTTGCACTTCAACTGAGGTCTGACAGGAATCAGCTGTGTGGAGAGAGAGCGCGCTTCAGAACAGAAACTCCTGTGAGGTAAAATTACATTTGAAGATTATATTACAGAAAACGGATAAATATTGTCAAGGTTTATTCGAAGAGTTTGATAGTAGACCGTTCCCGTGGAAGTCGGCAAGGCTACAGAGTTAATGTATGAATTAACCTTATGTTTACAAGGTTCTTGTTTAAGATATTAAAGTCAAAGAAAAAACGAACTTTAAAAGAGCAAGTATCTACAAATGTCAACGTTATAAACGAAGGCCAAGTTTAAAGGAGAAACGAACTGTTAACAAATAAGCATTTACAAATTCAATGGTAATAAACCAAAATAGAGTCTAACAGAGAAACAAACTTAAATAAACAAGCATTTACAACTACAAGTTATCGACAGATGTCGAAGTAAGGAAGGAGAAACTAACTGTAATAAACAAGCATTTACAAATACAAGTTATCAACAAATGTCGAAGAAAGAAAGGAGAAACGAACTTTAATAAACAAGCATTTACAAATACAAGTATTGACAGAAGTCACCATAAGACAGGAGAAATTAAATAATATCAGCTGATTTGAAGAACGCATTATCACCAACTATATATATATATATATAGCAACATAAAACCAATCTCTAACAAAGGTTGAGAAGTTCTTCCAGAATCAGTAATAAGCATTTTTTTAAGAAGAGCTATCATTTGTTGAGAGAAGCAAGGCTACAGAGAACTCAGAGTGAGTGAAGAAATAATAGAATTAAAGAGAATTAAGTGTTGAGAGTAGAAAGTGAAAAACTGATGTTGTATGTCCCTAGTAATTGCGACTGTGACTCTTGCAGGTGCTGTATCCAATCTTAGATGTGAAGAGGCAGACTGAGTACTGGCGTTCATCATCTCTGTGGCAGTCTCTCTACCATCCCATTCCCCTTTCCCCCTCCGGGGTACTCAGCACGAAGGATTAATATTTGTTGTGAGTAGCTCGGGTCGGGACTGAGGAGTTATCTTCTGCTTCTGAGGAAATCGAATTGAAGTATCCTGACAGATTGAAGTGCCATCACCCTAATTTTAGGGAAAAAACAGATTTCCTCCTGAGCAGAATGGCAGAAGGAATTGATATAAAAGCATTAGCCACCGTTTTGGAAGGGTTACAGAAACAATTAAATAACACCATAGAAGAAACAGTCCAAATAAAACAGCGAATAAATGAGTTAGGGAACACCGCTAAATCAAATGAATCTGTGTTTTCACAAATCCCTAGCCCTTCACAGTCTGCAGGTATATCCACTCAATTAATTCATGCAGTTTCCCCTATTATTCCTTTGGCTCAACCCGAGCGCTTCGGTGGGGATCCAAATAAGACGCAGATTTTTCTGACCCAATGCTCATTGCATTTTTTATGTAGACCAGTCATTTTTTCCGAAGACCAGTCCAAAGTGGCATTTATATTGTCTTATCTGACATGAGATGCAGCCGCATGGTCCATGCCAATAATTTCCAGAAATTATCCTGTTTTATATAATTTCCAAAATTTCAAGGAAGAGTTCTTAAGAATATTTGATCGGCGAACTGCAGCTCAAGCCACTGACAATGAACTACTGGAAATCAGGCAAGGTAATAAAAAACTAGTAGCCTATCTGGCTCATTTCAATAAACTCATTGTAGAGACTGCCTGGCCGGAGTCAAAAAGAGCTGCCATATTTTATTGTGGACTGAGAGATGAATTGAAAGATGCCTTAGCACAAGTTCCAAATAGACCCACCGAAATTTCGGAGTTAATTGATCTTGTGTTACAGATTGACCACCGGTTAACTGAACGAAGAGCAGAAAAGAGAAGAGAGTATCGACCATTTCCCCTGAGAATTGATCGTGTAAGAAATGATCATACGAGAGCCGGAGAAGGGATAACGATAGAAGAACCAATGCAAATTGGTTCCATCCGAGGTCCTTTATCTAAGGAAGAAAAAGAGAAAAGAAGAGTGAATCAACTATGTTTATATTGCGGTGCATCTGGGCATTTTGTTAAAAACTGTCCCAAGAAACCCAAAGCTCTTCAGTCGGGAAAAGGCCAGCTTCATCAGTAGAGGGAGTTGCCCTGATGAAAGCAGAACCCAAGACAACTCCTTTAGATCAACGAGTGGCGAATACCTTACAAACCGCAGCGCCACATTTGGTACAAACAGTATCAGTTAAGACCCTTGAGAAGGAAATTCAAGGGATCTCAGTTATGATAGACTATGGAGCTACGGGCAACTTCTGTGATATCAAATACGCTCGTAAAATGGGTATTCGATTTATCAAGAAATCTACTTTGGAAGTAGTAAGAGCTGTGGATGGAACAAATCTTTCTTCAGGACCCATTTCCCATGAGACCGAACCAATTCAGATGCAAGGTTTTGGTGGACATCAGGAGCAGATAATCTTTAATTTGATAGATGCTCCACAATTTCAACTCATTTTGGGTCTGCCCTGGCTTACAGAACATAATCCACAAATTGATTGGAGCAAAAGAACGATCAAGATGAATTCCTCTTACTGCAAAAAGAATTGCTTTCATGATGGAGTGGAAGTGTCCACCAAGTCCCAAGCGGCCTGTTTATCATCACACTCTTCAGTGATCTGTGCACTAAAGACAGCAGAAATCCCAAAAGAATATGAGGATTTAGTCGCCGTTTTTGATGAAAAGGAGGCTGAGAAATTGCCACCACATCGACCCTATGACTGCAAAATTGAACTGGAGCCAGGTGCGATATTGCCATGTAGCAGAATATACGCATTGGCCGAAGCAGAGAATCAACATTTAAAGGAGTATTTGGATCAATATCTTGCTAATGGTTTTATTCGTCCTTCTGAATCTCCAGTGTCATCCCCACTATTTTTCATACCAAAGAAGGATGGGAGTCTTCGAACTTGCATTGATTATCGAGCCCTCAATCAGGTTACCATCAAGAATCGATACCCACTGCCTTTAGTGTCAGTTTTCTAAGATCAAGTAAAGAATGCTAGAATCTACACCAAATTGGACCTGCGAGGAGCATATCATTTGAATCGAGTGGCTTCAGGGGATGAATGGAAAACCGCTTTTCGGACTCGATACGGATTATTTGAATATCAAGTGATGCCTTATGGGTTATACAATGCTCCCGCTGCCTTCCAGCATTTCGTTAATGATATATTACGAGAATTCCTCGACCGGATTGCTGTGGTTTATATAGATGACATTTTAATCTTTTCCGACAATCTACAGGAGCACATTTCCCATGTTCGATCCATCCTCACAAGGTTGCAAGAAAACCATCTCTATGTAAAATTGGAGAAGTGTGCATTTCATGAGGAACGAGTTGAGTTCTTAGGATTCATTTTGTCACCAGAAGGAGTTAGTATGGATACTGCCAAGAGAAAGACAGTGCAACATTGGCCTTCTCCTTGCAATGTCAAAGAGATCCAGAGTTTCTTGGGGTTCGCTAATTTTTATCAAAGATTCATACCCAATTTTTCTCAAACAGTTACACCCATTACTCGATTGTTGAAGAAAGGAGTGAAGTTTGAGTGGACCAAAGAAGCTGAAAATGCTTTTAATTTTTTGAAGAATTCCTTCGTCTCAGCTCCAATCTTGCTCCACCCAATCCAGATGAGCCATATTATGTGGAGGCAGATGCTTCAGATGTTGCCATAGGAGGTATCCTTTCCCAGCGTCATAAAGATACAGGACAATTACATCCAGTGGCCTATTTCTCTCGAAAATTAACACCACCAGAGATAAATTATTCAATTGCCGATAAGGAGCTATTGGCAGTCAAAGAAACTTTTCGTGAGTGGAGGCATTACATTTTGGGAGCTAAGCATAAAGTGACCGTTTACACGGACCACCGAAATTTACAGTTTTTAAAATCAGCTCGAACTCTAACAGCTAGACAACTGCGTTGGTCCCTATATTTTGTAGATTTTTATTTTGTTATCACTTTCAGACCAGGAAAAGTAAATGGGAAGGCAGATGCTCTATCTCGAATTGATATCGGTGCAGTTATAGAGCCTCCAGAATAAGAATTGATTATTCCACAAGAGAAGTTCATATCTGCCATATTGTATGAAAATTTAACCAAAGAAATTCAAGAAAACTTAACATTCGAAGGAATGCTGAAGTGGTCCAAAGAAGGCCAAGGAAGGGAAATCAAAAAAGGTTTGCCATACTTTAAAGGTGCACTGTATGTTCCGACTGTGGAGCTGCAAGAAAAAATTCTTCAGGTTTATCATGACGATCAATTGGCTGGACACAAAGGAATTCAAAAGACTCAAAATCTAATACAACGAGAATTTTGGTGGCCAAAAATGAAAACTCAAATAAGACAATATGTGTCAACTTGTGACAAATGTCAAAGAGGGAAATCAAATAGAACAGCTTCACAAGGTCTGTTAAGACCTTTGCCCACTGCACCCCATGCCTGGCATACTGTTACTATGGATCTTATAGTGGACCTCCCTAGTAGCCAAGGTTTTAACACTATCCTAGTTTTTGTAGACACTTTCACTAAAATGGCGCATTTCATTCCTTTGAAAGAAATCCCTCGAGCCCCACAGGTTGCACAGTTGTTTACACAACACATAGTACGCGCCCATGGTATCCCAAAAATTCTAGTTTCAGACAGGGGGTCCCAATTTGTTTCTCGCTTTTGGAAGGCCTTTAGTAAAAGATTAGGAATCGATTCTCGTTACTCTACCAGTTACCATCCTGAAACCGATGGGCAAACAGAGAGAGTGAATCAAGAGTTAGAACAGTATTTAAGACTCAATTTATTCGATAAAGAGAAGGAATGGCCCGAGTTGATGTGGGCAGCTGAATTTGCTTACAATAATGCTGTTCATTCCACCACTGGGTTCACCCCCTTTTATCTGAACCATGGTAGACATCCTAATGTAATGTTGGGTAAAGAAGATGATTCAGTGCCTGCAGTAGAAGAGATGGTGAGGGATTTGCAGACCACGTTAGTTAGGGCTAGAAAAAACATCATTAAAGCAAAAGACTCATATAAGACTCAGGCTGATAGAAAAAGAAGAGAGAGCCCCATTTATTCGAAAGGAGACAAAGTTTGGTTATCCACTCATCATTTACGTCTCAAAGGAAATCGCAAATTTCAGCCACCATTTATAGGCCCATTCAAAGTTGACAAGATGATCAATCCAGTGGCAGTTAAATTGCAGTTGCCAGCTCATCTAAAGATACATCCTGTTTTCCATGTCTCCTTGTTAAAGAACAGTCCTCCAAATTTACGTCAAAACTCCCCTCCAATTCCTATCCAGATTAGCTCTGCAGAAGAGTATGAGGTCAATCAAATCTTAGATTCCAAAATCCGTAATGGCCAGCTTTATTATCTAATTGATTGGAAAGGTTATGGTCCAGAGGAACGATCCTGGGAACCGCACGAGTATGTACATGCTTCAAGATTAGTGAGAAACCTTCATAGAACCTACCCAATCAAACCTAAATTGGAGAACTGTTCCTTAAGGGGGAGTACTGTCATGACCACACAAACTTGCCAAGTCAAATCAAAGAAGTGCATGAGAAAAGCAAAGAGATATCCTCAGTGGAGACAGCAAAGCCCAAACTGGAAGAAGGTTTGCAGAGTAATCTTGCGCTTATTTCAAAGGAAGAATCAAGAAGAGAAGATCCAAGATGGCCGCTGTGAGTCCTGAAGGTTAGTTACAGTTCTAGTCTTGCAATCGGTTGGTTGCTAGGTTACGAGCTCTCCAGCTGGAAGCCTTGCACTTCAACTGAGGTCTGACAGGAATCAGCTGTGTGGAGAGAGAGCGCGCTTCAGAACAGAAACTCCTGTGAGGTAAAATTACATTTGAAGATCATATTACAGAAAACGGATAAATATTGTCAAGGTTTATTCGAAGAGTTTGATAGTAGACCGTTCCCGTGGAAGTCGGCAAGGCTACAGAGTTAATGTATGAATTAACCTTATGTTTACAAGGTTCTTGTTTAAGATATTAAAGTCAAAGAAAAAACGAACTTTAAAAGAGCAAGTATCTACAAATGTCACAGTTATAAACGAAGGCCAAGTTTAAAGGAGAAACGAACTGTTAACAAATAAGCATTTACAAATTCAATGGTAATAAACCAAAGTAGAGTTTAAAAGAGAAACGAACTTAAATAAACAAGCATTTACAACTACAAGTTATCAACAGATGTCGAAGTAAGAAATGAGAAACGCACTTTAATAAACAAGCATTTACAAATACAAGTATTGACAGAAGTCACAATAAGACAGGAGAAATTAAATAATATCAGCTGATTTGAAGATCGCATTATCACCAACTATATATATATATATATATATATAGCAACATAAAACCAATCTCTAACAAAGGTTGAGAAGTTCTTCCAGAATCAGTAATAAGCATTTGTTTAAGAACAGCTATCATTTATAGAGAGAAGCAAGGCTACAGAGAACTCAGGGTGAGTGAAGAAATAATAGAATTAAAGAGAATTAAGTGTTGAGAGTAGAAAGTGAAAAACTGATGTTGTATGTCCCTAGTAATTGCGACTGTGACTCTTGCAGGTGCTGTATCCAATCTTAGATGTGAAGAGGCAGACTGAGTACTGGCGTTCATCATCTCTGTGGCAGTCTCTCTACCATCCCATTCCCCTTTCCCCCTCCGGGGTACTCAGCACGAAGGATTAATATTCGTTGTGAGTAGCTCGGGTCGGGACTGAGGAGTTATCTTCTGCTTCTGAGGAAATCGAATTGAAGTATCCTGACAACGAGTTGGTTGCCACAATTGTTTGATCTGCACTGGTTGCTGAAGCACAGCCTGGGAGACTGGGTCTTGATACTCTAAAGGGGCACCTGAGACTGCTGGATGCAGCTGAGTCACTGGACTGCTGTTTTGTTGCCCAAGATTGACACTAACCTCAGTTAAAGGGAACCACTGGTTTCACTTTTAGTGGAGAACAGCAGACCAGTTGCCTCTGGTTTTTGGTTGGACTTGATCGGGACTTTGAGGGAATCGACCTCTGTGGCCAAAGTTGATCCACCATGTTCATGGACCCAGGGGTGGCACCATGAAGACCCCTAACAACTAGATCAGCATCAACAGCATCCTTTAGCATCTTCAGCAATCAATATCCATTGGGCAGGACCACTCCATTGATGTCTTTGGTGGGTCGCCCATAGAGCCTGGAACTGTTCTGGTGACTGTTCCGACTGCAAAAGAACTGTCCTGCTAAGCCTTATTGCCCCTGTGACTTGCTGCCTGCCAGAGCTGCCCAAAGCATGCCGGAGTGAGCGAATACAAGTTTACAAAAGTTTTCAAAGTAACTGCTAACTGCAGTAGTTGCCAATGCTCGCTTGCGATTGAAGTGAAAAGCAGTGAATAAAGATTTGCTTAATAATTTACATCTCTAGAACCCTTTGGTGGATTTTGTTCATTTTGTTGTCTAAAATTAATACAAATAAGATATATATGTGTAAATTGGTGTTGGATTTCCTTTGTGTCGTGTTTCTTATTTGATTTTTTTGGTACTTCTAACTGCTTTGCCCTCATTCCTGTGTTAACGCCTGACTGCTCAAAGCCCCGGCTACCCAGGGTTGAGTTAAGCTTTTACAAATGAGCCTGACTGGACCCAAGATGGATTAGCAAGTTTACTGAATGTTGATGTGGCACAACCACTCCATTTGATAAACCAATAATAAACACAACTCTAACATCATTCTTTCCAGGTCTCTCTATAACAGCATTCAAGATGAGTAACCTAGAAATGGTGATTTCCCTCTCTGCAGGAATCATTTTGACAGAATGCCAGATATCCAGCACTATGTTATGGAAAGTCTTCATGGATTTTCTTTGTTGGGTGCTATCTTTGCGGTCTGTTCTGATACCATTTGAGAATCCTAAAGCTTCTCCTGCTAGAGTAGAATGCTATTTGTCTTTGAGATTGAGCCCCTGACAAACAAACTATTAGACCTGACAGCCTTAAGGTGGTCTCCCCTCAATCCTTTTGCCTGTTTGCCTCAGATTTGTGCTGTATCTTTTTGTTGGCCTTATGACAGTGAGCACTTTACATGTACTTCTCTCCTAAAATATGGTATACACAATTGGCATATTTAATTTACTTGTAAGTCCCTTGTAAATTGGTATACCATATACCCAGGGCCTGTAAATTAAATGCTACTAGTGGGCCTGCAGCACTGGTTGTGGCACCCACACCAGTAGCCTTTCAATCCTCTCAGGCCTGTCATTGCAGGGCCTATGTGTGCACTTTTTTCTGTCACTTTGACTTGGCATTCAAAATACTTAAACTCCACTTTTATTACATATAAGTCACCCCTAAGGTAGGCCCTAGGTAGCCTATATGGCATGGTGCCATGTAAGTAAAAGACAGGGCATGTACTTTTAGGTCTTACATGTCCTGGTAGTGAAAAACTCCCAAAGTTGTTTTTAACTACTGTGAGGCCTACGTCTCTCATGGGTGGGCACTGAGAATTCCTTAATATACTTTAAAACTGTAATTCTGATCAGAAAGGAGTAGCTACATTATGTTTCATATCATTGGAATGTTAATGATACATCCTCTTTACTGGTAAAGTCAGATTTAACTATTTTAGGAATGCCACTTTTAAAGAAAGTGGGAATTTCTCTGCTCTTACTACTCTGTGTGCCTTACGGCCAGTCTCTAATACATGTCTGGGTAGGTGACACACTGTGCATTCCCTGGAGACATCCACAAACACAGGAAGGGTAAGTGTGACAAAGCATTCATCCGCATTCTAATTGGGCCTTCCTGGGCAAGATGGGGGGAGGGGAGCAAGCAGACACACTTCAATAGGGAAGTGCCTATCCCCACACAAAGGACACATTACACCCTACTGATAGTCTGGAGCCAGAACTGGGATGAATGGAGGATCTGTGAATTTCAAGGAGCTACTTTGAAGGCACCCTCACTTCAAAAGCACATTTAGCTATAGATAACCGGGCTCTGACCCTACCACATCAGTACACTACTGGACCTGGGAAGAACTCTGCTGGCGTAAAGACTGCTGTGCTGTAAGGATTGACACTTTGCCTGGACTGACTGTTCCAAGCAACTGCTTCCTGCTTTGCTGAGATGCCCTGCTGCCTGCTGATCTCTGCCCTGCTGAGAACAAGTATTGGATCCATCTCACTTGAACCCAGAGTGACTCCAAAGACTTGCTGGCTTGCCCCCTGTTCTTCTGCAGTCTAAGGGACATCAAAGACTGCCTGCAACTCTCCTGGTGCTGCTGAACTCTGCCATCTGTGAGTCCTACCCTTGCCTGAGGTGCCCCATCCAGTCCTGGGCCTCAGAAGTAGGTTTTGCAGATGCTTCCAGCTAAAAAAAAACGATGCATCATCACCACTGTGCCTGTCGGATCAAACAAATCGCCCCTTCGATGCCGATGCAGTGGCTGTTTGATAACAGCAGATTCACAGCCTGTGCAGCCCGACAATGACGCTCTGCGTGGCTTGACGATGATGCATTGCAGTCATCTATATGGAGCTCGACACTGACGCGGAACCCAACTGCATAGACAATATCACTGCATCGCCTTCGCATTTGCTGCACAACATCAATCAATCAAGGATTTGTAGAGCATGGCTAATCAGCCATAGGGTCTCAAGGCACTGTATGTCGGAATGCTGCTCAGTCAAAAGGCCAGGTCCTAAGGTCCTTTATGAACTGCTTCAGTGATGCGGTCTGCCTGAGCTTGAGAGGTAATGCGTTCCATGTCCGGGCTGCTTGGTAGGAGAAGGATCTTCCTCCGGCTGTACTTTTCCGGATCTTGAGGACGGCTGCAAGGGTCAGATGGAAGGAGCAGAGACGTCTGTTGGGTAAGTAGAAAGTGAGGCAGTGCCTTGTAGGCATGGATCAGGAGTTTGTATGTCATGTTCTTGTTGACGGGGAGCCAGTGTAGGTCTCTGAAGTGGGAGGAGATGTGGCTATTTCGGGGGATGTCCAGGATGAGCCTGGCTGCTGCATTCTGGATTTTTTGTAGTCTTGATTGAAGTTTCTTGGTGATGTCAGCATAGAGTGTGTTGCAGTAGTAGAGTTTGCTAGTGATGAGTGCATGGATGACTGTCTTCCTCGTGTCAGAGGGAATCCATTTGAAAATCTTCCGCAGGATTCGTAGGGTGTGGAAGCTTGACAAAGAGACGACATTGACGTGGTGGGTCATCGAAAGAGAGGAGTCTAGGATGATTCCCAGGCTGAGCGTATGGTCAGTGGGGGTGGAGGCATTACCCAGAGCAGTGGGCTACCAGGATTCATTCCAGACTGAAGGGGTGGAGCCGATCATGAGGATCTCTGTCTTGTCCGAGTTGCGCTTGAGGCAGCTGGCCTCCATCCAGGCAGCGACTGCTCTCTTCACGTTGTTGAAATTCCTCTTGGCTTGAGCAGAGTCCTCGGACAGGGAGAGGATCATTTGGATGTTGTCGGCATAGGATACTATGTTTAGCTTGTGTTGTTTGGTGATCTTGGCAAGCGGGCCATGTAGATGTGTAACTCCCTGACTGGGTTCTGGCCAGGAGTTTCACTTGGCTCCACCAGCCTGCCTCCGTACCCCTGATACTGTCGACTGCCGCCTGGACAGCAGTTCGAGGCCCTCCTCTACCTGCAGGCACCCGCCTGCGCCTCATCCCTGGAGCCTATTGGTAGGCTTTTCCTGCAGTCATCGCATGAGTAATCCTTCTGTGTTGCCATAATCTGTTTCTGCCATTTGTATTGCCGTTTGTTTTACTGTGTTTTCCCTTCCCTGAGTAATCCTTCTGTGTTGCCATAATCTGTTTCTGCTATTTGTATTGCTGTTGGTTTTACCATGTTTTCCCTTCCCTGAGTAATCCTGCTGTGTTGCCACAATCTGTTTCTGCTATTTGTATTGCCGTTGGTTTTACAGTGTTTTCCCTTCCCTGAATAATCCTTCTGTGTTGCCACAATCTGTTTCTGATATTTGTATTGCTGTTGGTTTTCCTGTGTTTTCCCTTCCCTGAGTAACCCTTCTGTGTTGCCACTATCTGTTTCTGATATTTGTATTGCTGTTTGTTTCACTGTGTTTTCCAACGCGTCTCTGCCCCCCTGGCCACCGCTTATCTCTCGTTTTACCTGGTTCCACCGCCCGTTTGTTTTGCTACCACCTCCGGCCAGTCACTATTTCCCCTGCTGCTGCCTCCCCTGCGGCCCGCCCCCTCGCACACCAATTGGCCCTCCCTCCCAATTCCCAGCTGCAACCCTCCCACCCCACCCTCTTAATGGCGGCCGCTGCGCGGAGCCCCGTGTCACTCTCTGACCGGGTTCTGGCCAGGAGTTTCACTTGGCTCCACCACATTGCCCCCGTACCCCTGATACTGTCAACTGCCGCCTGGACAGCAGTTTGAGGCCCTCCTCTACCTGCAGGCACCCGCCTGCACCTCATCCCTGGTGCCTAATGGTAGGCTTTTACTGCTGTCTTCGAATGAGTAATCCGTCTGTGTTGCCATAATCTGTTTCTGCCATTTGTATTGCCGTTTGTTTTACCGTGTTTTATCTTCCCTGAGTAATCCTTCTGTTTTGCCACAATCTGTTTCTGCTATTTGTATTGCTGTTGGTATTTACTGTGTTTTCCCTTCCCTGGATAATCCTTCTGTGTTGCCACAATCTGTTTCTGCTATTTGTATTGCCGTTGGTTTTACTGTGTTTTCCCTTCCCTGAGTAATCCTGTGTTGCCACAATCTGTTTCTGCTATTTGTACTGCCGTTGGTTTTACCGTGTTTTCCCTTCCCTGAGTAATCCTTCTGTGTTGCCACAATCTGTTTCTGATATTTGTATTGCTGTGTGTTTTGCCCCCCTCGCACACCCATTGGCCCTCCCTTCCACCCTCCCAGTTGCTCCACCCTCCCAGCTGCTCCACCCTCCCAGCCCACCCTCTTAATGGTGGCAGCGCCGCTGGCGCGCCAGAGGCAAGCCTGTCTGCGCCCATCCGTGCCTGGACTGTGCCCAGCACCAGTCCCCCTGGTCCCCCTAACCCAGGCCCGCCCAGACTGCACTACTCCACAACCACACTCCACTCCCTCAACCCAGGACTACTCCCACCTGCACCCAAGCCAACCCCAAACACATGCAGGGACCTTTCACCTGCTATGCCTGCCGATTCTCCTGCGCCCCCACAAACACCAGAAGCACCCACACGCCCCACACCAACCCCAACGCTCCCCACAACAAACACCACAACTTTGACGCAGAAGACTCCCACACAGCCCCCACCTACCCCAACAGACCCTACCCCCACAAGCCCCACAACCAGAACACACTCCACAACAACACCACCACAACCCACAGCAACACCAAAACCCCCCGCACCAACACCATTGCGCACCACAACAACAACAGCCCCCACAACTACCATAACTGCATACTCCTAAACACCCGCTCCCTACCCAAGCATGCCATCGAACTCTGGGACCTTATCACATCACACTCACCAGACATTGTCTTCCTCACGGAAACTTGGATGAACCACTCATCTGAGCCAGACATAGCCACAGCCACCCCTGATGGATACAAACTCCATTGCAGAGACCGCCTAAACAAACCAGGAGGTGACATCGCAATTACACACAAAAACACCATTAAGGTCACCACCAACACACACGACACCCTAGACAGCGCAGAAAACATGCATTTCCTAATTCACATAAACAACAACACCACCCTCAGAGGAACCCTCATTTACAGACCACCTGGGCCTCACCCCCCCTTCTGTGACGCCATCGCTGACACCATCAGCCCTCATGCCCTCACCTCCACAGACTACATTCTCCTTGGTGACTTTAACTATCACCTGGAGAACCCGCACAACCACAACTCCACATCCCTTCTAGATAACCTCACGAACCTCGGACTCAAACAACTAGTCACAGCACCCACCCACTCATTAGGACACACACTACACGAAATATTCACCTTGAGCAACCACATAACCTACACCCACACCACAGAACTCCACTGGACTGACCACCACTGCGTCCACTTCTCCTTCTCCAAACCCCCCACACACCACCACCAACACACCACACCCTACCGCATGTGGGACAAGATCCCCACAGAACACCTGAACTCCCAACTCGCGTAGAACCCCCCCCACACCAACGACCCCAACATTGCTGCTCATAACCTCACACAATGGATCACAACCTGTGCAGACTCACTTGCCCCTCTCAGAAGAAACATCACCACTGCAAAATCAAGAATGCCCCCTGGTTTACCACTGAACTCCAAGTCTCCAAGCGGAAATGCCGCAAAGCAGAGAAAGCTTGGCGACAGGAACCCTCAACCACTAACTTCTCCACCCTCAAAACCACCACTTGCAAATACCACCAACTCATATGCACCACCAAAAGAGCATACTACAAGGAACGCATAGACAGTAACTCTCACAACAAAAAGGAACTCTTTACCATCATCAAAGAGCTTTCCAAACCTAAAGCCAGCAACATAGACCCCACACACACACAACTCCTCTGCGACTCCCTCTCAACCATTTCCACTGCAAAATCTTAGGCATACACAACAGCTTCACACCACACACACCCGCCACACACACCACCGACTAGACCAGCAAAGACCCTCCCCCCCCCAACCTACTACTCACTTGGGCCCCTACCAACGACAAAGAAACTGAAAAAGCGATGAATTCCATCCACTCAGGCTCCCCCTCGGACCCCTGCCCTCATCGCATTTACAACAAAGCCAGCCCAACCATCGCCCCCAAGCTTCGTGACATAATTAACAGCTCTTTCGATGCCGCCACCTTCCCAGACCCCTGGAAGCACGTAGAAGTCACTGCACTCCTGAAAAAGCCCAAAGCTGACCCTGATGACCTCACCAACTACCGCCCAATTTCACTCCTCCCCTTCCCCGCCAAGGTCGCTGAGAAACTAGGGAACACCCGCCTGTCCCACTTCCTAGAGGAAAGCAACACACTTGACACCTCCCAGTCTGGGTTCCGCAAGAACCACAGCACTGAGACCGCCCTCATTGCATGTACTGACGACATCAGAACCAGAGTCGACAATGGCGAGACCGTCGAACTCATCCTCCTGGACCTCTCCGCTGCCTTCGACACTGTCTGCCATCAAACACTCCGCACATGCCTTCACAACGCAGGTATTCGACACAAGGCCCTAGACTGGCTGACCTCCTTCCTCACCAAAAGAACCCAGAAAGTCTGCCTCCCTTCCTTCCACTCCACAGCCACCCAAATCATCTGCGGATTCCCCCAAGGGTCCTCCCTCAGCCCTACCCTTTTCAACATTTACATGACCCCGCTCGCCAACATCCTCTGACCTCACAGAATCACCATCATATCCTACGCAGACGACACCCAGCTCATCATCTCCCTCACCCCTAACCCTACCACCGCCAAAATCAACCTCCACACTGCACTCCTTGACACCGCCACATAGATGACAGCAAACCACCTCAAGCTCAACTCCTACAAAACCAAAATCATAATTTTTGGCCCCAACAAAACTATATGGGACGACTCCTGGTGGCCCACTGCCCTAGGCTTCCCACCAACCCCCTCAAACCACGTACGTAACCTCGGCATCATCCTGGACCCCTCCCTCTCCATGACCCAGCAAATCAACGCCATCACCTCCTCCTGTTTCAACACTCTCTGCATACTGCGAAAAACCTTCAAATGGATTCCCATTGAGATCAGAAAGACCGTCACCCACGCACTCATCAGCAGCAGGCTAGACTACGGGAACGCCCTCTAAGCCGGCACCACACTCAAACTCAAACGCAAACTTCAGAGGATCCAGAACGCAGCCACCCGCCTCAACCTAGACCTCCCACTCCATGAACACATCTCCTCACACCTCAGATCCCTTCATTGGCTCCCGATCGACAAGAGGATCACCTTCAAAATCCTCATCCACGCAACAAATCCCTCCACAACACTGGACCAACCTACCTCAACGAAAGAGTGAACTTCCACACTCCCACTCGCCACCTCCGCTCCCCCGACCTCGCACTCGCTACAGTCCCCCGCATCCAATGCGCCACCACCGGAGGCAGATCCTTCTCCTACCTCGCCCCCAAGGCCTGGAACTCCCTCCCCACCAACCTCTGCAAGACTCAGAACCTCCTGCTCTTCAGAAAAAACCTCAAGACATGGCTGTTCGAACAGTAATCCACCTCGCCCCCTGCCTCCTCCACCAGCGCCTTAAGACCCTCACGATTGAGTAGCACGTTCTATAAATTTTTTGGTTGATTGATTGATAGATGTTGAAAAGTGTTGGGCTGAGTGAAGTTCCTTGGGGCACACCACAGCAAGTGTCTTTAGGTTCTAATGTGAACGGCAGTAGTCTGACACTCTGTGTTCTTCCAGTAAGGAAGGACCTGATCCAATCTCGGATGCCGCAGAGGATGAAGTGGAAGATGGTGTCAAATGCGGCAGAGAGGTTGAGGAGTACGGCCGTGCCTCCGCGGTCCAGTATGATGTGTGTGTCATCAGTGGCTACTAAGAGTACGGTTTCAGTGCTGTGGTTGCTTCTGAATCCGGACTGGGATGGGTCTAGGATAAGGAGTGTCTCGAGGAATTCGGTGAGTTGCTGGTTGACGGCTTTCTCCATTACCTTAGCTGGGAAAGAGAGCAGAGAGATGCGTATGTAGTTCTTCAGCTCCCTAGGGTTGGCGTGGATTTCTTGAGTAGCGGGCTGATTTTGGCATGCTTCAGTCTGAGGTGAATGTGGCAGTCTCAAAGGATAGGTTGATGGTTCGGTAGAGTTCCGGTGCTATGGTGGCGCTGGCCAGGTTGAGGATATTATGAGGGCATGGATGCGAGGGTGCTCCCGAGTGGATGGAGTTCATCAGTCTTTAGATGCCTTCCATGGTGATGGGGGTCCAGGAGTTCAGTATCTGGTGAGGTGCTAGGTCCGTGGTGGTGAGCGGTGCTGGTGGGATTTGGTTCCTGAAGCCTTCGTAGATATCCTGGATCTTATGGTGAAAGAAGGTGGTGAGGTTGTTGCAGAGGTCTTGGGAGGGAGGGATGGAAGAGGTGTCTGTCCCAGGATTCGTGAACTCGTTGATGATGGGGAAGAGCTCTTTGCTGTTGTGAGCGCTGGTGTTGAGGCATGCTTGAAAGGCAGCTTTTCTGATGGCTCTAATGTTCTGGTGTTGAGTGGTGACTGCATTTTTGTAGGCTGTGCGGTCTTCAGTTGATTTGCTGATCCTCCATTCATGTTCCAGTTGTGTGCAGGAGCTGTTGGATTCCGGTATGTCTGGGTGTTTTGCTCTGTCGATTCCCTGCTGTTTTCCTTAGGGTGACTACGTTGCCTGCGCAGTTTTAGAGCCAGCGGTGTAGGTTGCTTGTGGCTTCATTTGCGTCCACTGCGTCTGGTGGGAGGGAGTGGTTGAGAACGTTGGTGAGTTGTGCTTCTGTGACTTTGCCCCAGTGTCTGCCGGTGGGGCAGAGGGGTATAGTGGCGTGCAGTGTTCTTTGTAGAGGTAAAGTGGATGCACTTGTGGTCAGTCCAATGGTGTTGGGATGTGTGGGAGATGGTGATGTTGTCCGCTGCTGAGAAAATGGGGTCAAGAATATGTCCGGCTCTGTGGGTGGGGACACTGACAAGATGTTTGAGGCTGAGAGTTGTGAGGTTGTGCAGGAGGTTTTAGGTGTTGAGGTCATTGTGGATATCAAGATGGCCATTGAGGTAGCCGAGTAGGATGTAGTCAGAGGAGGTGAGTGATTGGGGGGCAACGAAGTCAGCGATGTCTTCGCAGAACTGGGGTCGACGTCTGGATGGCCTGTAGGTGAGGGTGCCACATAGGGAGGTGTTTGGGTTGGTCTGGATCTGGGATTGTAGGTGCTCGTGAGTTAACTGAGACTGCAACTCGATGGTGGGATTCAGGCAGAGGTGGTCATGTAGATTATGGCAATGCTTCCTCCAGGCCGGTTGGCTCTATCCTTGTGGATGATTTTGTAGTTGTCCGGGATGGCTGTGGCGATGTCTGGGGCAGCTGTGAAGGTCATCCAAGTCTCCTTGAAGAAGCCGATGTCCAGGGCTGTTGAGTCGAGGTAGTCCCAGACTTCTACAGCGTGCTTGACGAGGGAGCATGTGTTGAGTAGTATGCACTTGAGGTGGCTGTCCGTGCTTGGTGCAGGATCATGGGTCAGTCCTTGGAGGGTGCTGGAGAAGGTGTGGCAAGAAAAAGGTCCATGTGTGTTCTTGGGGTCGGCTTGGTGGCAGGCTGATGATTTTCCCGGGTTGAGGGCACGTAGAGTGTTGGCTTCGAACCGGCAGATGGGGCGAGAACCAGGGTCCGTGTCGCTGGGCGCAGCCCAGGCGCGGATGGGAGCAGGTGAGCTTTTCTTTGGCTTGCCTTCACCGTGCCAGCGGCACGGCCGCCATTAAGAAGGTGGGAAGAGGGAGGTGGGGGGTCTGATCAGCTAAGAGACAGGAGGGTGGGAAAAACGCTTCACGGAGGGGGAGGAGGGGCCACAGGGGCAGCTGCGTTGTGGGAAAAAACACGGGAGGGAGAAAGAGACAAGAGGGAGAAAAATGAAAAAGAGACAGGAAAAGAAACAGAAGTAAAAAACAGAAGATACTTATTTGCAGATGTTCACTAGGCCACCAGGGATGAGTCACAGGCAGGAGCCTGCAGGTGGAGGTGGGCCTTTGACTGAGTCAGGCAGGCTTTCAGTTCGTCCCAAGCACAGGCAGCAGCAGGAGGAGCTGCACTGGGGAGGGCAAAAGACGCTGACCAAGAGGTCAGAGGAGACGCCCTCTCACAGCACTGTTTCCACCATTAAGAAGGTGATGGAGGCGGGGGTCCTGTCAGCTGGGAGGCAGGATGGCGGGGAAAGCGATTTGTCTGGGGGAGTGGGTGGGGCCACAGGGGCAGCAGCAGCATGGGGAAAAATGCAAGAGGGATCAAAATGAAAAAGAGACAGAAAAAGAAACAGAAGTAAAAAACAAAATTAAAGGCAGAAGTAAAAGGCAGGAGTAAAGAGAGACAGAAGATACTTGCAGATGGCCACTAGACCACCAGGGATGAGGACAGGCAGGAGCCCGTGGGTGGTGGTGGGCCCTAAACTGAGAGTCAGGCATGCTCTCAGTTTGTCCAAAGCAGAGGTAGTAGCAGGAGGAGCTCCATTGGGGAGGGCAACAGACGCTGATGAGGAGGCCCGCGAGTCGCCCTTTCACAGCGCTGCGACCGCCATTAGGAAGGGGAGGGAGGCGGGGTCGAGTCAGCTGGGAGGTCGGAGGGCAGGGAAAGCGCTTTGCCAGGGGGAGGGGATTGGGCAGCAGGGGCAGCAGCGGCGCGGGGAAAAACGCAGGAGGGGGAAAGAGACAAGAGGGAGAAAAATGAAAAAAGAGACAGAAAAAGAAACAGAAGTAAAAACAGAAGTAAAGTCAGAAGTAAAAGGCAGGAGTAAAGAGAGACAGAAGATACTTGGAGATGGCACCAGGCCACCATGGATGAGGACAGGCAGGAGCCTGTGAGTGGAGGTGGGCCTCGAACTGAGAGTCAGACAGGCTCTGAGTTCGTCCAAACCAGAGGAAGCAGCAGCAGCAGGAGGAGCTGCATTGGGGAGGGCAACAGACGCTGACCAGGAGGTCAGCGAAGTTGGCGCTTGCTCCGTACAAGGTACTTCTTCAGCAGACCCTATATGGATTCTATAACAGTCCTACCCTTCATCACGGTCGGCCTCAACTTTGGTTTGCATCGGACCCTTATGACCTCAAGTAACCTTTTGACTGCTAGTGACTTTTAAGCACTATTTTAGATTCTTTTCGGTTTTTTTCAGATAAATATTCACTATTTTTCTAAACCTGTGTGGAGTCTTTTTGTGGTGTCTTCATTGTGTTACTGTGTGTGTGTGTTGCACAAATACTTTAAACGTTGCCTCTTAAGTTAAGCCTGCCTGCTCGGTGCCAAGCTTCTAGAGGGTGAGCACAAGATCATTTAAAGTGTGTATCTGACTTATTCTGGCTAGGATTGTGGTCCCTACTTGGACAGGGTTGATATCTCTGCAAACTAGAGACCCCATTTCTAACACAAACCCAGGCAACAAGGGCATTTATTTACTATGGTAAATCGAGAAGCCTCCTTAGTCCTGCTTCACAAGTTACACGCCACTAAAAGGGTGCACACTCTGCACCAATTGTTACCAGTACTGTGGGATAACACCCCACCGGTACTGTGCCATCATGAGTTAATCTCCATGGAATGGGAAATAAGAGTTTGGATCTGGTTTTACAATTCATAAAGCAAAACAAAATTCCTAATTCTGTGGGGTTTATCATTCCCAATTGCTACCTGCTCTGAGTAGGTGGTAAATGGAAACAGGAGCTTCGGTGTGGAGCAGGGGTGGCGAGGATGTGGAGATTACAGAAAGTAAGGAGAAAACTTCCCTCCTCGCTCGAAGAATAGGTTCCTGCAGGTGGGGAATGTGGCTTGGCTGCTGCTGAAGTAAAAGCCTAAAGCCGTTTTACTTGCCAGTTTTCCAGCCAATCATGTCCCTTTTTCCTATACCCCGGAAAACCATAAGGGAAAACATCAGGCCATTTGTGATTAGGCAGAGTGGAATTCCATACCGGAATTCTGTTCCACCCATCTCTTAATGGTCCCCCACAGAATACAAGAAGACCATATTACACTCAGTAATATGCAATCTTTAACTAAAAAAGAAAGGGTGAAGCTCTGAAACCCCCTCATTGGCTGTTCCAATGAGGGTTAGCGCCCATGGGTAACCAGTATGTAGAATCGCTGGTCCAATTAAGGCTTTCTGCACAGCATTATGGGGGTCATTCTAACCCTGGCGGTAAAAACCGCCAGGGCGAACGACCGCGGTAGCACCGCCAACAGGCTGGCAGTGCATCGCTGGGCATTCTGACCGCGGCGGTTCAGCCGCGGCCAGAAACGGAAAGTCGGCGGTGTACCGCTGACTTTCCGCTGCCCTTGAGAATCCTCCATGGCGGCGGAGCGCGCTCCGCCGCCATGGGGATTCTGACACCCCCTACCGCCATCCTGTTCCTGGCGGTTCTCCCGCCGGGAACAGGATGGCGGTAGGGGGTGCCGCGGGGCCCCTGGGGGCCCCAAAAAGAATTTCAGTGTCTGCCTAGCAGACACTGAAATTCGCGACGGGTGCAACTGCACCCGTCGCACCTTCCCACTCCGCCGGCTCAATTCTGAGCCGGCGTCCTCGTGGGAAGGGTGTTTCCCGCTGGGCTGGCGGGCGGACTTTCGGCGGTCGCCCGCCAGCCCAGTGGGAAACCCAGAATGACCGCCGCAGTCTTTTGACCGCGGTACGGTCTTCTGGCGGTTCCCGCTTGGCGGGCGGCTACCGCCGCCCGCCAAGCTCAGAATCACCCCCTATGTGTTCTGGGAGGTCAATAAACACTTTGAGACAATAAAATGAGACCAATGAGTGGGATAGGTTGGAGTCCATTGAAAGATTCCCAGGGCTCTAGTGCAAGTAAATATAACCAGGTATCTATTGTGGGAAGAGATGATGGGACTGTGAAAAGGTGAGCCTATGCTTAAAACAGGAATGCAATCATTGATTATACGGAGGGATGTTCTAATCAAGGTAATCTAATTAAGGTAGTCTTCTTATACTACTAAACATTTCGTTATACAGGGATGTACAAAGACTTCGGAAACTGCCGAAATGAAATGCACTGATAAGAGGGAAGAAAGACCTGGGAAATATTATGTCACGACTGGCCTGTCCTTACTTCAGCTATAAAATGGAGACATATGCAGCTGAAAAAGTTGACAGCAGAGATACTGTGCGTGGTAGGAGCTTTTGTGGGCGGTGTGGTACCTTTTCCTCACTTGTGTTTGTGAACTTTTGACCCGTTCAATAGGAAATGGGAGACTGAGGAATCCTAGTCATCGCTTTCGGTGTAGGCAGCTTATCTGTAGTGATACGTGAAACTATGTGGTGTGAAGATAATGCTAATTACAGGCAATTAACTGATAAATGGTCTGCAGTCTGACAGATATTTATAGCTAATCTACTGCTGTAAAGTATTGATTGTTGCTACTGTAACCAATTCTTACCCAAGATTAATGCTTATAACTTGGGATGCGTGAGGTCACTGTTCTCGAAGCTGAAACCATCCACTTGAGGGGAAAACACACAGTTTCAGGTGATGAGATTTGCGCCTTGAACTGGCATTTACATTATTAGTTTATTAGGTCCATTATTCGTAGATTTGTTTGCACATCTCTGCATGCTTTCTGTGTAGTAGGCTAAGACTTGTGACCTAATTTTCCTTTTTGTTTTTGCTTTTTATGATTTTATTAACGTCCTACACATTAATTTAGATTTGTGTTTGTGTCTCAGTGTAATGATTCCACCTGATTGCACTCCTTGTCACTGGTTGGTGAGATAGCAAGGAATGTCATTGGTTGGCTGGGTGACAAATTTCAGAGTCCAAAGTTACACTGCCTTGCCTGTGGATGCCACTGCGAGGGCTGTGACTTATGGGTTCCCTGTATAGAATTGTATACATGGCTAACCAAGGAGTAGCAGTGTAAAGACACTATACAAATAAAGGGGATAACGTTGTCCAGGTCCCTTTTATACAATGTTTTCTGTAACTGAGAAATTCAGTGACGGGACATCGCTGGCGAGGGTGTTCCTCTACCTCATGCCAGGTGAGTTTAAGTAGAATACAGTACATTAAAAAAATCTACGCTTTCTTCCACGGTAGGTTTCACATATAATGAGGAGGGCCCTTATTATTAAGCGAAAGATTTTGGAAATACAATAATACTCTACCTAAATATTATCCAGTACATTTCTGAAATTAAATCAATTTTAAAAAAAATGTCTTCTTCCTCCAAGCAAAAAACAACTATACTTCCCTAAACATCAAGTTGTATTTGGCTGAAAGAAAAAATAATTTTACTAAAATACCAGCTTTACCTTTTTACCAAATACACACTTTTGCCAGAAATTATTGTTGTCCTTTACACGAAGTAATTTCTTTAACTACTATTTTCACTCTTTTTTTTTTCAGTACTTTTTTTTCACTTCTACTCTGCCAAGCCTTGTTGTGGAGGACCTATTGTCCATAAATACCAAAATAGGTTTCAGAAAATGTGGCTGTTCACAACCACTCCTTCCATTGCCTTTGGTTAGTCTCTGCTCACAAGATCTCAAAATAAGAGCCTCATTTAAGAGAAACTGGCGCATCATGATTGATGCGCCAGTTTTTTTGCACTGCCTTATGTCCCCTAACGATGCCATGGGAGTGCTGTATTTACAGTACAGTGCTCCATGGCACACACCATGACGCACATTGTCCACAGCTGCGTCAGAAATTCTGACACAGTTGTGGCGCTAAACCGTAGCATTGCTGGACTAGCGTCAAAATTTTGACGCTAGTCCAGCAGTGCTAGTGGGAGTCCCAATGAAAACAGCACATCGTTACTTTAAGGCCTGCCCTGAGCAGGCATTAAAAAAAAAGACACTGTTATGACACAGAATGGTGCCGTGAAATCTTGTAGATTTCACTACACCATTTCTGCAGCCCTTTTTGCGGGGGAATGCCTACCTTGCATACATTATACCTGGTGCGGGTATAATGTGGAACAAGGCTTTACAAACTGCCGCAATGGTACCATTGTGCCAGTAAATGTGGCGCTGTGTGGGGACTGTTTGTGGCACTATAGCATAAAAAATGATGCTACGGCAGGCTCAAGAGGCTTGTAACCGAGCCCCTTAATGTCATCTTCCATGCCCTGGTGAAAATAAAACAATCATTCAAGAACGCATAGATTTTCCATCATCCATCTGCACAGGAAGTGACACCACTGGATTTCTCATCATCCTTCTACAAAGAAATTACATCACTGTATTTGCTATCATTCAGTGGTACAGGAATTGCCATCACTGGATTTTCCATCATCCACCTGCACAGGAAATGACATGACTGTTTTCCCACCAAAATTGTCTTTAAAAGAATAAGCTAAGCAAGAGGACTCTTTTCCATCATCCATCTGCACAGAAACTGATGTCACTGGATTTCCCAAACATTCATCTGCACAGGAAGTGACATCACTCCACCCTATCCCACGATCTACCTAATGGTTGCCACAGTCTGGATGCGCAGTGAATGTGCACAGCAGGCATGCCACTGGTGTGCCAATGCCAAGCCCGTCAGCACCCATCTGTGTCTGGACCTCGCCCAGCATGGGAACCCTGGCCTCCCCCTTCCACCGCTACCTTGCTGCGACCCTCTGTGCCCTCAATCCCAGTCACCCCTACACACTCTGCTGCCTTTTTGCACCACATAACACTGAGGGAGCATTTCCTGTGCTTCCTGAAATTTTTCATGCACGTACTTACACCTAACACTCACTGCACCTTCACCAACAGCACCCAACATCCCACTTTTTTCCACTTACAGTCCTGCAACCACCCACACAACACTCCACACTCAGATGCATGTTCCTAAGCACCCGCTCACTCACCAGAAATGCCACAGTGACCTGGAACCGGCTGCATGACATTGTACCGAGCCTACTTTTCCTCACAGCAACCTGGCTGAACCATGCATCGGCATTTGACATCGCCACAACCATCCCACTAGGTTTCAAGATTGACAGGAAAGACGGACTTCACAAGCCCAGAGATGGAATCACCATCATCCACGAGAAGGCCATCAGCTGCATCACATCCATGGGCACGTCATCCTCCAACATGCAACATCTGTGGTTAAAGCTTCATGCCATAGCCAACTTCATCCTAAGCCACACTCTCATCCACAGACCACCGGAACCAGACACAAACTTCACCAACACCTTCATGGATTTGTTGCACCACTCGTCCTCGATGTCAGCAATTAAATTCTACTTGGACACCTGAACATCCACCTAGAAGACCACACTGATGCCAACTCAAGAACATTCATCAAAGACCTTGAAAGCCTGGGCCTCAACCTAACAAGTAAAGCAACCTACACACATTGCTGGACATCTGGACACCATTTTCACCAACTTCGACAACATCAGAGTGGACTAGACCACACCAGTCCTCTGGACAGAGCATGTCTTCACCAAGTTCAGCAGCCCTGTCCTGGTCCAACGCACATGCACCACAGCCAAACCAGCCCCCAGAAATAGCATCACTGACAAGGACTGGAACACAGCTTTCAACATCCACTGACCTGAACACAGCAATGGCATCCCCAAAGCCATCAAGAATTTTGACAATTGGATCACCTCCTGCACCTTCTAGCTGGCCCCCCTAAAGCTCAGCAATGCAACAGGATCAAAGCCCCAGGCCAGATGGTACATGGAGGAGCTCAGACTGATGAAGCGCCACTGCAAACAGCTGAAGTGCAAATGGAGAATGAGCCAGGACAATGAAGACAGTAGCATGTTCAATTCCACCCTAAGATACTACCACCAAGTGATCCCTATCATTAAACATTCTGCTCTGACAGACCACATTGAAGCCAGCACCAACAAAAGCAAAGAAATCTTCACTACTGTAAAAGATTTCACCACACCAGTGGCCACCTCCAACTCAATCACCCCCTCACAAGACCTCTGAAATATTTCTCTCTAAATTCTTCAGCAACAAATAATTATAGCAACTTCAACCCGCAACCAGACCTGACAGACCTCACTACATGCCTCCTAATCTTATCCAAAAAGTCAATGCTAACCATGCACTCAAGAGACCCATTGGATCCCTTTCCTCCCACACCTACTCCAGACAAATACGACCCAACATGTCCATGTTCACACCCTTTATGAATGCCTCCTTCTCTTCTGCAACCACCCAGATGCTAGGAAACTTGCAAACGTCCTCCCATTGCTGAAGAACCCCGTTAGGGGCCATTAATGCTCACCAATTATAGACCAATTTCTCTTCTACCATTCCTGGCCAAGGTCTTGGAGAAAATCATTAACAGACACCTCACTAAACACCTCAATGACCCCAACTCCTTGACACCACTAAATCTAGTTTCAGACCAACCACAGCATGGACACTGCCCTCATCATTGCCACGAATGACATTCACATGACTCTGGACAGTGGAGACAAAGTGGCCCTCATTCTCCTGGACCTCTATGCAGTATTTGACACTGTTTCCCATTACATGTTCATCCAACTCCTACAGGGCATTTAAATACAAGGACACGCACTCCAATAGATCTGCTCTTTTCATACTGGAAGGACCCAGACTGTCAGCCTGGCAATGTACACCTCGGATGCCCGCGACCTCATCTGCAGAGTTCCTCAGCCCAGCCCTCATCATTGCATACATGATCTGACTAGCCAGCATCATTGTCTCTCACAACATCAGAATCCTCCTTTTTGTTGATGACACGCAACTCCTTCTCTCCCTCACAGACAAGACGGATCAAGTTCAGTGCTTTAATGACTAAAACTGCCTACCGGATGAAGACCAACTGAATAAAGCTGTACACTGATAAGACCGGACTTGTGATCTTTCATGAGAGCACATCACCCTGGGAATCCATATGGTGACCAGCAGAGCTAGGACCGACAACCCCGCACCAAGAACCTCAAGATCATCATGAACAGCAAATTTGACTTAATCACTTCATACTTCCATACTCTGAAGGTCATATGGAAGATTTTCAAATGGCTCCCAATCAGCACCCAGAAAACGGTGACACTCGTCCTAGTCAAAAAGGCAAGGTGGACTACCAGAACTCTCTCTATGCCGGGATCAACAAAAAACTCACCGGAAAGCTGCAGACCATTCAGAACCCGGTGGCCAAATCACGCTCAACCTCACACACTACATTCACATCACACCCCACCTGATGCAGCACCACTGGCTCCTCATTCATAAATGAGCACAATTCAAACTACTCACCCACATTTTTAAGGCACTACATTACACTGGCCCAGCATATCTCATCAATCGCATCTGCTTTCACAAACCTTCCAGATAGGTCCACTTGACTGGACTCCTATTTGCACACATCCCAAGCATAAGGAAAACCAGATCAGGTGGCTGTGCCATCTCCTACATCGCTCCTGAAGCATGGAACTTCCTGTCACAACACATAAGACTCTCCTCCTCACTTCTTGAAGTCCACAAGAAGCTGAAGACCTGGCTTTTTGAGTAGTCCCACTACGCCGTAGGTGTGGTTAGACTCACGCCTGCTCAGCACCAGGATACCCTCCTTGGTGATAGTGTGCTCTAGAAACCTTCATAACATAACTAAATTTATCTTGACATCTGATATCGGAAGCCAACATTTTTCTTGGTGACATTAATCTGAATTCGGGCAATGACAAATCTGTCAATGTGATCTCTTTTGTCTCACTGATAATGAACTCCTAGTACACTGTTAAAAACCTTCACGCTGTAAAGGGGCCACTCTTGATCTTGCTGTCTCAAAGAATATCTTAATTGAGTGGTCTGATCGACTTCAGATACCATTCAGGTTGGCCCCTGTCCCTCAGAAAACCTCAGTTCAACAGAAAAAGGAGACAATGTAGTTTTGCAACACCAAAAATGTTGACATTAGCATTCTTAATACCTCTGGGTCTGAGCAATAAAATACAATAATGCCACAGTTGATGAATATAACAAGTGGATGAAGTACCTGATTGTGGAATTTGGCCCACTGAAAAACAAGGATAAAAGACTGAAACCCTCCATCCCTAGTTTGCCAGAAGATCTATGCAGTAAAATAACATCTCAGAAAAAAACTAAAAAGAATTGGAGACAATCACCCACTCCTTCTAATCTGACTTGACTAAGGACTGCCAGAGAAGGTACAAATCTAACATTTTCTGACTTAAGTCCCCCCCATCAAATTGCTTCTAGATGTCTCTAAGAATCTTTCAAAAAGCCTCCTCAAATGATTAAACAGTCAAATAAACTGACTTCAGATGACATTGTCCACGATCCAGAAACAAATGTGAAATTCTTTACTGAAAAAGTAAATTGTATAGAACTCCTCTTCCATCCCAAATTTTGCCAACCCTGTTGACCATAAGCTAAGCATAAGGCCTGCTCATAGTCAAGATAAACTTTCAGAATTTGAGTTATTTAACACTGTAACAAAGTTTAAACCATCAAATAACATTTATGGTGCAGTGCATGCAACCATCAGTAAAACCAAGCATCTGGTCATGGTCACTGTGAACGTCTCACTCCAGGTATCTTCCTCACCTGTCTGAAAATTGTCTAGGCTCTGTTTTTGGAAAAAAAAATCCCTCTCTTGATCTCAGTTCTGTCCTGCCTCAACAATTCGTTTCTAGGGAGAATGAAAGAAAGCTGTGTAGCCTCTGAACTCTGTCTTCATATATAAGCAAACAACCTCCTTCACGAGTTCCAGTCTGGATTTAGACATGACTGCATTCTACAAGTTATTGATGAGGTGCTCTGCTTAATTGACTTAGGGAGCTCCTGCCTACTGGTTCCTCTAGACTTTTCAACTGCCTTCAATATAGTAAACCGTGATTTGCTGGTTAACATCTTGAAAGAACATGTGAGTAACAAGGGAAAAAATCTAAACATAGTCACTTTCCATTAATTAACCCACCTCGAAGAGGTAGCTCTGGTTCTAGCAAAGGCATCCTACTAGCAGTGCTCCCTCATGGCTTGATTGAGAACCATACTCCACTTAAACTTTATCTGAAATCACTTGGAGTGATCATCAGAAAATCTGGTTCACCTTATCACCAAAATGAAGATGATACCCTGATCTATTTTAAGGTTCCCTCTATGAACAACATTAGCCTGCTCTCTAGCACCCAGGTCGAAATTCAGAGGTGAAAGTCAAACCACCATCTAAAACTGCACATAGCAAAAACAAAATTCGTATTAATCTCACTAAAAGAATTAGCCTTCCTGTCCAAGCTTATAGGAATACTAGCTTGCACTTCAGGAGAGCACATGAATCGTCATGGTCTCCCCTGAATTGCAAACCTTGCATTGTGGATAAGGCCACATCCCTGGGATTCATTCTCTCCAATTGGTATAATCTACAAAGGCAAATCTCTGCTATGACCAAGAAACACACTAGCAACCTAGGCTACTATGGGGCATCAGACAGTTCATCTCTGAACAGGACCTAAAATCTATTGACCAGAGCTAGCGCTCTCCCCGTTTAACTGTGGAAATTTACGTCTTCTCTTTAGCCTCCAAAAAGTTAAACTGTCCCCTTCCTACGTTGTTCTCTAAATGGCCACCCATTTTGTTTTTATGTTGAAGAAATGTGACTACACCTTCCAGTAATTTTAACTCTTTAATGGTGTGCCATTAAAACAAGAATAGAAATTAGGACAACTGCATCACTCACAAAACAATGCACAACTCTATTCCAACCTATGTGGTTAAATAATTGAAAATATCCTGCCCAGTGGGGGTTGAGGAATGCAAATCTTCCTTTTGTGAGCCTGTCACATTGAAACAAGAGTAGTATATGAAATAGTTGATCTACAGTAGTGCAACAAGGAGTAGAACTCCCTTCCACCTGCTTTGTGCCCAAACTCCTGTCTTGCTACGTTCAAAAAGAAACATAAACCCTCTCCTATTTGTAAACTCTTTGGTTCAGAATGCTTAAAGTCACCCAATCTCCATTGCTTTGAAGTGACTGTGTTATCTGATGTTCACTGTTTTACTTTTTTATTGTTATTTGACAATTAGCTTCCATCCTTTTCTAAATCAATCCAGGGGCCTCAGTCCATATTTGCACTATATAAAACTGTAACAGATAAATAAATAAATAAATAGAAAATAACAATAAGAAACTAAGGCCCTCATTATGAGTTTCACAGTCAGACTGTCAAAGAACCGTGGCGGAGGTCTGAAAAGACTGTTACAGCGCCACCAATAGTCCACAGCACTCCTCTCAGTAGGAAAATGGAAATGTGGCAAAGGATAGTTGACAGAGTGAATGCTGTAGGAAACTCCGTGCACACAAAGGAGGATATCAGGAAGAGGTGGAATGACCTCAGGAGCAAGGTATGTTCCCTGGCCATCAGGCAACACAAGCAAAATTCTGATCCTGAGTGGAGAATGTCTTGGCCATCCTGAAAACTGAGGGATTGACAGGAATACCTGGAGGAAGGAAAGCAGTCTGGTAAGTCACAACACAAACACTGTCATAAATGCGTCATAACCTGAATGCCCACACCTCACCTTTTGTCACTCTGTGGTACAATACTGTAACCAATATACAATACCCAGCCTACCACAAATGTTATCACATAAATGTATAGTGTGCTATATAACACCACATGTAGCCATCCAAATGAAATGTCAAAGATTTCAAGGGGGGCTGTAAATGTATGACGTTTACAAAATCAAATCAGGACTTCTTGCCTGTGTCAACTTTGAGATGTGTGTTTCCACCCAACTACTGTGTGCCAACTGAAATGTCAAACAATCTGTTGAATGGGGAGAAATGAGGAGGGTAATATGACTACAACTACCAGGAGGCCTTCTCCATGTAAGTCCAACCCAACAGGGCATACTGCATTAGCAGAAACATACCTCCATGCTTCTTCTCAAGTGAACTAGCCGCCTTATAGGAGGAGGCGTGTGGGGTAGTGGGAGAGGCACAGCCAGTCACATGGCCACTACTAACAGTAGGACTTGTATCTGTAACTAGAAACCAACAGGCTATACTGCACTGGCACAAAAACACCAGACATGTTCAATCACATGGAAGTAACGCCTCAACATATGTGACTCAGTTATGCTACTTACATGTCTCGCTAAGCCCAAAGGAATGTGTAAAGGACACACATGACACCTTATCAAGTGGACACAACTAGCACATCTAAGGCATTGAAGATGTCTCATCAGATTGCATAGCAGCTAGCTCTTTCAAAACCCACTGAGCAAAAGACAGAGACAACTATGCCCACTACAAATTTGGGTGGTTGCCTCTAGCTAACACAACTAGGCCTTGGAATGGCTGGATACACATGTCTTTCTAACAGTTTTGGTCACAAATATGTTGTAAGTTACTATATCTGTACCTCCATCCACAGTGGAAATCAACAGCACAGCTAATGTGCAGCTTCAATGAAAAGACATGGCAAGCTCCTCACTTGTTAACTGTATAACTCCAATGCCATAGAAACAGTACCAAAACAACAAATAGACTGAAGAAATGTTGACTGTGATTAAGGCTTGTGAATGTGGTAACAGCACTTCACATTAACACAATATCTACTATCTCTCAACAGGTCGAGCTGGAACATCAACCACCCAGACATCAACTACCTAGCAGACTGACAACTCATCTCCAGAGGAATCCCTCAGTGATGAAGAATCTCCTGGACAAGTGGACATGGAGGATGAAGCTGTCCCATTTGGTCTATCCCGTCAAGCATAAACAGCCAGGACCACTGTCACCACAGCAACACCTCACAGCACGGTTGCATATACATCTATGGCAACTTCCCCCACCACCTGTGTACCCCAGTCCAGTGGAGGAGAGCACACTGTGCCAAGGGCACAGACCCGAGGGGGAAGGATCCATGGGAGGAATGCTGTGGGTCAAAAGAGGCAGTCCACTCTGTCCACCTCTGACGAGGACACCATCAGCCAGGTTGTGGGTCTCTATCAAGAGTCCCAAAGCATGATTGACCAGTTATTGACGGAACCCAGAAGATGAAGCAGATGCAGAGGGAGCATCACAGACACACAAAACAGCAGTGGGAGGCCCTCAATACAAATTTAGCCTCCCTGACAGGGGTGCTGAGGGACATTCCCACATCCCAGAGCAGGCTTCCACTGACAACATCCACCCTTCCCTGTGTGGCACCGCCATCTAGCACAACAACATCTGTGACAGCCACAGGAAAAGAGGCCCTGCCTGAGGAAACAAAAACTTCAGACACCCCTGCCTCTGCAGTAGCTGATCCCCCTCCCGCACTTGCAAGCAGGGACGTCCAACAAAACATACTGAAGTTGTGGATGACAAGTCATCCACCACCACCAGCAAAAAACCTCCTCCTTGATGTCTTCCTTTGTGTTGCCATATTCACCCTGTGGACTACTCCTGTACCACATCTCATTTCTGATGGGAGGAGTCATTTGGACTTTGGACTTCAGATGTTGTGGCATATACCCATATGATACCCATATGATTTCACCAACCGTGACTGACCACATTCACTTTCATTTTGAAACAATTCATCACCTAGGCCCTCAGTATGTCTTTGGCAGTAAAAACCGCCTACCGCCGCGGCAACGGCAGCCAAAAGACCGTCACCGCGGCTACCATCCATTCGCCAAATTATGACCACAGCCGGATTTCTGCCACAAGAAGGGCGGAAGTCCGGCTGTGGCCATACTGGCGGATGGTGGTAAGGTGGCGCTGCTACCACCAGCAGCGCCACACCAGTTGACTGCTGACAGCCGTATTATGAAAAATAATACGGCCTGCTGGTGTTCTGCTGGCGGGCGCTGCTGGTGGTAGCAGCGCCCCATCCCGTCCCCTGCTGAAAGACCCCCTGGATACAGGTAAGTCGGGTTTCTGACAGGGGAGGGGGGTGGGGGGTGTTGTGTGTATGGGGGTGGGGGTGTGCATGTATGTGTGTGTGCGTAAATGCGAGTGTGTGTGTAGTGTTGTTTGCATGCATGTGTGTGAGTGCGTGTATGAGTGGAAATGTGAATGCGTGTCTGCAGGTCAGTGTGAATGTGTGTAAGGATGTGTGTGTGAATAAATGGATGCATGTGTGTATGTATGCATGTATGTCTGTGTGAATGAGTGTGTGTCTGTGTGTGTGTGTGTATATGGGGGAGGTTGGAAGTGAGGGGGAGTGTGGATGAATAGGGTTGTGGGAGGTGTCTTGGGAAGGTTGGGGGTGAGGGGGCCTCCTATCAGTGACAGGGAAGGAATTTCCTGTCACTGATAGAGCCTACCACCATGGTTTTCATAGCGTTACGAACGCCACAGAAACCATGGCGGTAGGCAGGGTCATGATGCCGCCGGCAGTACAATAGCGGCCACGGGGCTGGAGATTTTTATCTCCACCCCGGCAGCTGCTACTGCCATGGCGGTAGGAGTGGTACATTGCCAATGTCATAAAGTGACGGTAAGTACTACCGCCACATTGTCTCCGACCGCCGGGGTCGTAATGATCCCCCTAGTATGTGTCATTTCTGTGCACTCAAATAAAATGGTTCCCTAAATCCTCATTGTCTGATGTCTATGACCGAAATACTGAAATGTACATCAACACAAACATATGTATGACACCATGTGAGTCCTGCCCAAATGTCTAGGAGGGAAATGTGGCAAGCATGCAGTGTGCAGGCCACAATTGCTGCCAGTCCACAATTGCAGTCATGCAATACACTTGGCAAGGAGTTGATATCAGAATTCCTAATCTAAAACCATCAACAACTCAGTATTATTGAAGAACTGACCTGACAAAACCATGTCATGTCTATTGACACATGTCTAGGTACAGGGTCATTGTCCATTGAAGGAATGCACACAGAACACATCAATCTGTGCAGTAGCCAATTAATATTTAATTGATTCAGCTTCTCAGATGAAGTCCTCATGCCCAAAACGTCAGTGCAATTACAACACATATCAAACAGGAGTATATCAATTGGCAACATGACTCTGGTTCATCACAAGGGCAACACTTCCAAGTGTGTCTGCTGCAAAGGATAGGTCACCATCAAACTTATGTGATGCTCTTTAGGCATTTTACCATACCATATTTGAACACTTCAGAAAACAAAAATTGCCTAGACACATATTTCCAGCGTTGGCAGTGTAATGTGAGATCAACAAGAACTTTGCAGGAAACTCAACATTATAGGTTACCAGGAATGATGGACATTCTGCATGTGGGCCAACACACATCATTAGAGAAGTCCAATAGAGTCCTTGTATCTTCAATCCTAACACTGTGCATGCAAACTTGGCCCAGGTTAGAATGTACAATGTTTCTGACACAAATTCCCAGGGGCAAGCAAAAAACAACAATAGATAATGTGAATGGACCCTAAAAGGGGCAGCTTTTGCATAGTCTACAAATGGAGAACACAGTAATTGAAACATATCTGACACAAAATGAGCTGCATGACCACAATGAATCCTGAAAAATAGCAGTCATAACACAGTCTGTGGAAATGAAAGGGCAGTGTCCGAGGACTGACAAATATCCAAGTAACATCATGTTCACTTGCACACACCAGGAGTGTACTGGACAATCAAAGTGAAAGTGCTGCGATCCCTTGAGCTACTCACAATCACAAGAAGTAGGCGTTGATCAGATCTTGATGTAAGTCTACTCCTTCCTCTTCAGGCTGAGGGTTCACCAGTTAGGTGATCGCATTCATGAACATAGGAGGTGAAAGTGGCAGTTAGGTGTGTGAAGGAGTGTATAAGCTTACTTGGGAACAGCTATCATTATAAAAAACTTTCCAGCGATCCCACCCCTGAGATCCCAGAAGAAATAGCCTTCTTTATATCTAAAGGACAAGATAATGAGTGGATCACTAAACACAAGGCAGCCTTCCTAAAACAAGTGAATCCCAAAAAACCTTATTTTTACGTGTTGCCAAAAATACACAAAAACAAACACCCACCTCTCGGGAAACCAATAGTATCCGGGATAGGGTCTATCTTAGAGCCCTTCTCACAATTTTGAGACACATTCCTACAATCCTTTGTAAAAAAAGATACTGACCTATTTGAAAGATACGAAAGATGTACTCAATTTTCTGTATACTAATATACCACAGGAAGCCACCCTTGAGGTTATTTTTGAACTTTTCAAAAACAGTACATGGAACTCAATAGCACCACCTGAGTTCATACTTGACCTTGCATATATAGCGCTTACGAGAAATGTTTTTGAATTCAATAATAATTACTACTTACAAGTGCACGGAACATCAATGGGCAGTACATTCGCCCCAAGTCTGGACTGTCTCTATGTAGATCATTTGGAGAGCCAGCATGTCTTGCATGAAGAAAATCCCTACCATGAACACATCAAGCTATGGAAACGTTATATCGATGATGTCCTCTTGATCTGGACAGGAATGAAGCACCAACATTTGTGGATTGGCTAAATGCCTTAAATCCCTACTTGAGATTTACTTCAACTGCAGGTGGAACAGAACTTCCTTTCTTAGATCTCCTCATATCTGAAAAGGAGGGTCTTTTGATGACTGAAGTCTTCTAAAAACCTACAGACAGGAACAACCTTCTTTAATTCCAGAGCTTCCACCCACGTTCTCTGAATTAGAATCTGCCAGTGGGTCAATTTCTCCGCCTACAACGCAATTGCTCCGAGGTGTCAGACTATACCAAACATGCGAAACAACTTACCAACAAACTTCGTGTAAAAGGATATCCCTCCTACCTTACTAAAAGAGCAGAGAAAAGGGCTTGTTACAGTCATATGGACCAGTTGTTACAACCGTCCCAACAAACTGAAAAGAAGGACAACCTAATCTTTGTAACTACCTTTAACCTATTATCCAATAAAGTCCAAAAGATAATCAAGGAGGACTAGAAGATTTTGACATCGGAGGACTACCCTTGGATCCTCTGCTTAATGCTTTGAAGAAAAGCTAAAGGTATCCGGGACTTGCCAGTTCATACACGCCCACGCGCTGGGACTCCTGTGAACAAACAAACTACACTGTGGCAGATACCACACCCTACTGGTATGCAACTGCAGCGTCTGCCAGTTCACAAAAAGAGTCTCCAAATTGGAACTGGGTCTACAAACCCCATGGGAATTGAGAACACTCTCTGATTGCAACAGCAGGAATATCATCTATATGATCAAATGCCCCTGCCAGCTCATGTACATTGGCATGACCACAAGGAGAGTAGGCACACACACATGTGAACACAGAAGCACCATCAAATGCTGATAGGATGCAACCCGACTAACAGATCATTACATTCGGAGCAACCACTCCCTCGACGATATGAAATGGGCTTTCATAGACAAACTAAACAACCCGACAACAAACATGAAACAAAAACTGTTATACTACGAACAGAGATGGGTCTGGAGATTACACACTGACTCATTGATGAGATCCAATGATCCTCTCTGTAGGACTAATCCACCTTCAATCTCCCCCCACCGCCCCCTCCCCTTCCCTCTCCCATGTGCTCCCCCATGTGCTCCCCCTTTGTCTTCCGTGTTTTAATGTTCATCCGCCTGCATCCTGCCCCACTCCTTATCCCCCTGCATCCCTCTCCTTCTTTCTTCGGGACAACGCTTTGAGATACACCTGCACTCCCCTTGACACTCCGATGTTCCATGCCCGCCGTCACCTGTTGCATAATTTCTCTCTTCTTTTTTCTTTCACTCTTACCCTCTTTACACCTCCTTCATCCTTTTCTTTTCTTAGCTTTCTCTTTTCTTACCCCCTTCTTCACCTTTTACCTTTGCTCATCCCCTACGCTTCCCCTTCCCTCCCCTCCCATTCCCCTTCTCTGTCCCCGCTCCCTTTTCTTCCACTCCCCGTCCTCTCCTTTCTCAGTCCTCCCTCCCTTCTCTTCCCTTCTCCCTCTCTTTCTCCTCCCTCCTTTCCTCCCCTCCCCCACCTCTTGCATCCTCTTCTCTTGTTGCTGCCCTCCTCTTCTCCTTTGAGTTCTCACTGTCTCTTCACTCCAACCTCTTCCCCTTTCTCCCCCACCCCCGTTTCACGAGTCTTCACTGTCCCCGCCGTGGATGACACGGCCAGTTTGCCTGGAGCTCAGGGACTACATTTCCAATGAGCCCTGGCACAGGCACAATGTCACACGAAGGCATCCGTGTCTCCCATGACTACCCAGGCCTCTGGGACTTCTGTTCTGTGGCCGCGCCCTTCAGACGAGGGGGTCACGCGACTGCTTCGAGGCACTGACGATCCCAATTGGGAATCCTACATAAGAGCGCCACGCACAAGCACAGTCGAACAAGCAGCTGGGACACGGAACGCTTAGGTGCAGCAACGAGATGCCGCCTTTGGAGTAGTAAGTTGGCCGCCCCACCTCCCCTTCCCCTAGCAGGAGCACAATAGACCCACCTAAAAGATCAGTAATCTTCTGTGTTTGTCTGTCCTATATATTTTGTGTTGTGTTGTGTTGTCTCTCAGCTCCTTTTGTAGCAATTTTCAACTATAAATCCTCTCTTTCTCTTATATCACCCTTTGCTTACTTTGAACCGCTATTCCTTCGTAGAGTGTGACTATAAGGGGCAACTCCCCTCCGCATGTTCCCAGACTAGAGGCTATCTGCCTTGTCTACATAGGGTAAGAAGCACATGGACTAAGAGTCCATGTTAAGATTTTAGTAATATTTGTATGAAAGTGTGTACAATCCACGGCATGATGTTAACACTTTAGTGTGCAGTGATGTGGTACATACACTATATATTTCACTGTTTGAACTCCTATCTACTTTCTCACTTTTAGGACATACCTCTACAGTTTAACCAGGTAGGCCCTGTGTGCATTTTAATATTTATCTGCTCACTGTTTAGCATATCTATCTAGCCTCTCACGTATTAGGGATCCTTGACCCTGAAGAATGCCCCAGTCCGCTTTGGCTCGTAGAGAGGGCAGAAACATGTTTGTCCCCACTTTTTTCAGACACTTTGAATCATTATACTCAAGGTGTCCCCACTGTTCTTTTAATCTTACCTACAAACACCTACATTAAATTATTATATCCAATAGGTGATTTGCAAGGTAATTTTATTATCTATTTCACCTTTCAACTGGCTCTCTTGATTTATCCAGGAAGATAAACATTTCAGCACTTTCTCAGAGTTCTTTTAACAAAGAGGTTGAGTCCGCCCAGATAGTATTATCTTACCTGGGTGGGGCTAGGTGGTCATATGATGAAGCATGACACTATAAAGTGTGTGAGACCACCTAGTCCATAAAGGGAACTCCCTCACACACCTAACTGCAACTTTCACCTCCTATGTTCATGAAGGCGATCGCCTAACTGGTGAACCCTCAGCCTAAATAGGCTACAAGAAACCTGTCTTTGACATCCCCCCCACACTTTGTGTTTGAGTTCCTTGATGTACGGTAGTTTGTGTAGGGTTGTACTCCTCCCAATACTCTTGTTCTGTGTTGTAATAATACTCCTTCCTCTTCACCACTATGTCCATCATCATCGTCTGGCATGTCAGGGTTCTCACCCGGGAGCCCTTCAGTCGCATCGTCCTCCGCGACGTAAGGGATGTTCCTTCACAGGGCATTGTTGTGGAGCATTTAGCAGGCCACAGTGACCTCACAAACCTTCCTCAGTGAGTAGCAGATGGCTCCAGCAGTCCGGTCAAGACAACAAAACCTTGCCTTCAGGAGCCCAAAAGTCCACTCCATTTGCTGCCTTATCCTGCCTTGGAACTCGTTGAAGCAGATTTCACCTGACGTTCTTGGGTTCCTCAGTGGTGTCGACAATCAAGGATGGTTGGGATAAGCAGAGTCTCCTGTATGGAATGAGACTGAAAGAACACAATGAGTCACAAACATCCTGATCATACCACCAGACATTGAACGTACTGAGTAGTTACGGATGACACTTCCAAAGAAGCCAGGCTCTGTCTGGTTGCAGTTGAGACATCATTTGAGGAACTCTGCTCTTACACAGGATGAACGGATCATGGGCTGACCCTGGAACCGTGGCACACACATGGGAAATTTAAAGATATGAAAAACAGATGAGCTGAACATTGATCGAATGGAAGTGTTTCCTGTTCTGATACACATTTTCTCTATTAAAACAGTGGCACCAATCCAACATGGGTTCCATCAATAGCTCCAACCACATATGGGAGGCGTGCAAATCCATAAAACCCATGCTTCACATTAGGCAAGTCCTCACGTCTGGGGAACCTGATGTAGTAACCTCCCTCTCCCAGGGAACCTACATGTGGACACAAAACATACATAGCTTAATACACAGTGACTATATTAACATGCCTGAGGTGTGTCACCAAAGGCAGCATCTCAACACAGTCAGGAGAGACACTACACCCATTGCACATCACAACAGAACACTGCTCTTGTCCCAGCTGAATATCCCTTTGTCATGCTACATGTGTCCAGAATACGTGGGCCTGCCACACATAGTTCATGTCCAGAATTGCAACACGGCGGTCACATGGCATATAAGGCTAGGAACACACTTCAATGCAATTTCTGTGGGCTTTCAAACAATAAAATGAGGCTCAGGCAATGTAGAAGTGTAATTACACCCAATTCCAAGTTGTGATGCTTCATATCATGTAAATTTTTACTGCGTAGCCTAGACTCAAAATGGTGGATGACTGGCCTCCTTAATGGACATTTGGCAACCCCCTCTGCTGGCGGAAGTCGGCCGTGCGGTGGGTGGTTACAACCACAGCAGACACAGTCATATGCCTATATTGGTGATTGTGACTGTCGTGGGCCAGTGGCTATGTCCGCTACAGCGGTGATCCCATAGGTGGCGTACATGTACGCTGAATTCTGGAACATATCTCACTTGCCTCTTAACACTGCTGCCATCAACACTTCCCCAATTTCAGCTACTGTGTGTCGACTCTGGGAGCAATCATGCCTGGCCAAGAAGGTGAAAGGGGCCCTGCCTTCACACCAGAAGAGCTGGAGAAGCTGGTTGAGGAGGTCCTTCCCTACTATGGTCAGCTCTATGGCTCACCAGAGGAGCAAGTAAGTGAGATGCCCTAATTACATACAGTCTATTAATTACCATAATTTGTCTCCACACAGGTTACATTTGTGCATATGTGACTGTGACTCAGTATTATTCATGCTCTTGATGTCCAGTGTGGGTATGTAGGACAATGTGCCCAGTGTTGAATACGTGACTGTTATGCAGAATGTACTGCGAGCAGCACAAACTCCCCCCTCTGCTACATGATTGTGCAGATGCAATGCAACATTCCAAACATGCAAATCCTCTCACTGAAGATTTTATTGCGTTAACCTCACAGTCACTTAAATTGCCTAACAGGATGTGCATGTTATCTGAACTGTTGTGCAAAATCTGTGTGATAGGCAGCTGTATGTCAGTCAACAAAGGGCCCTCAAGGCAGTTAAGGCCTTGACAGCTTTCCATGTACCAAAGTTGTAGTTCATGGCCATGAAACCAGGTTTGCACAAATGGTGCTCACATGATGTACTGTCAAGCCTCCCAGTGATGGTTCTGCAATGCTCACATATGTCCTTCATACACAGCATGCATGCACCAAGGCCTAGCAATGCATGCTCACAGTGTATGCCATAGCCCAAGTGGCAAGGCAATTGCAGTGGACTAGGTAAATGAGGCATTATGACAACACCCTTCACACAGGCATGTGCTTGGATGGTGCTTATACTGGGTGTACAGGTCTTACCTGTGGCGTGGATACACCCTCATAAACTACATTAGGGATGAGGACTGCAATATCAAATTGTCCGATTACATTTGTCCATTGCCCACCCATTTCATTGGACAGTTGTGGGCCAACACATGTCCATAATTCATAACAGTCTGATGACACCTGTCCCTGAGCCATGTCTGTCCCGTGCAGGCCAATAGAGCAAGTGAGTGTCCCACAGTGCCAGTGGATGCCCAAATCATGAAAACTCATGCAATGTGACTCAATATCTTGGTGATGTTTGTCAGATCTGAAGGAATAGACCCTAACGTGATTGCAGATATCCCTGTAGGGTTACCACATGTGTCCTAATGTGTCTCACATGGTGCTTGTGGCTGAACCACATCGACACGTGAAATGGTATGTTGACACAATAGGTTGTGGGCATGCTCACTCCTCCCCAGAGATGTATCTTCAATCTACACCCATAACTGCCATTCCACTGTCATGCAGTTTTTAGGTTGATGCATTTCTCATTGGTAATACTTGTTTGCACAGTATACAGAAGGGTAATGTCCTTAGATGTGAGGTGTCTGCGCAGTCATGCACAGGTAGTTAACTTGGCTGCAGGGAAAGATGGTGATGTGAGCGCGGTGGTGAGCAACATTATAGGGCAAGTTGTCATGTTTTGGGCTAAATTGTGACGGTGTGTTTAAGCAATTACTATTAGCAATGACCAGTGTTTGAAGGCAGACTTCCTAAAAACGTGAACATGTCCCTGTATCTTATACACAATATGTGCTCCTCGGGTACTGTTTAGGGAATGTATACCCGCCTGTTCTAGATGTGTATTAAATATGTGTAGAGATTATCATTTTTCCTAATAATCTAATTTGTCCACCTCATTTTTCTTTTGCATCCATGCAGGTCAACGCCGATCAGAAGAAAGGGATAAGGAAAGCCTTCGCCAGGAAGGAGCGGACCTTGGGAGTCCATCGCCGGCAGAGCATCCATTGTAGAAAGAGGTGGGAGGACCTGAGAAGCTGGGCCGGAAGATCATGGAGGTCCAGCTGAAGATGTCCTACCAACGTGGGCATGGCACACGCCAGACCCTGACCCCTCTAATGACCCACATCCTGGTGGTGGCATACCCGGAGCTTGATGGGCGTTTGAGTGTGTCACATCAGCTACTAGGGGGTGAGTCTCAGACAGATTAATCTCACATTACATAGGTATGTAGATTTCTTTAAGGCAGCTTTCTCCACAAAATATGTTGTGTAGGTCCATATGAAATACACAAGATGTGTCCAGATTTGTTTGGTGAGGAATATTGTTCCCAGTAGATCTCAATGCCTACTGTTCACAGTATACAATGGTGTAGGTCCACTACCAATGCACTATCTTGGGCATACATATGACTGAATCCACTGGTCAAGCACCTCATGTTGTATGTTGTTTTTGCTGACATGTGTGTCCAACATTCCACTGGTTAGTGCCAGTCCAAACAAAAGACAACCTTGAAGTGTGGAACACTCTGGTCAGCATTTGTTTGCTAACTTCAGTGTATTCTCACTTTGCGAAAAATTCCTCTTTTCTATAGTATGCCCGGAGTAGTTTTGCATCACTTGTGTCTGTCATGTGATGGTGGCCACATAATTGTGACACGGCATGCGTTGTCCATGTTGGAAGAGTCAAAGTAACATTGTCAGTATCTCTTTTGCGTTCAGATTCACTACAGTGATGTGATGCCAAGCTTGCTACTGTACATTCGCTACCTACAATGTGCAAGGTGACTGATCAGTTCCTGTTCACAATTGAGCATGTGTGCCATGACACATGTGCTCAGCATCACATGAGACTCAGCTTTGACACATCAGTACACTTGTCACACTTTCTACACATTGGTAGTTAGATACAGATGACAATGAACTCTCTTGAGTACACACATGGCTGCGGACATTGATCTTGTGGTACTTATGGCTTCATGTTGGGGTTGACACTCCATAGATATGCAAAGTGGATATATAATGTCAAACAAAACATGAGACAACTGTAGATACTTGACCGCTGGACAGCACCATGTGTGTGCTAAGGGAAATCCTCTGTCATCTGTGTCCAGCAGTCTACTTGTCTTTGGTGTGTCAAGAATGCCTGAGTCACTGCTGTCTCTCATGTGATCCTGGCCACATACATCTTACATGGAATACAGCGTCCGGTGTTAATTTTACTGATCATTACCTTCTCTTTTCATGCAGTAATAACACAGTGACATGTTTTGCGTAACTTCACTGTGGGGATAAGGGATAATGACAAGTAGTTTGCAGGTAGGTCTTGTATCTTCCAAGTATGTATGAATTAAAATTTCATATATGGTGAAGGTAGGTACATGGGATATTGTGGGAGTCCTATAGATGTCTGTGCCACCGTATCACATTGTATGTGTTTGAAATCGGATTGATGTTGGTTCAAGTATGTACACAAGCATGTTCTGTCCACTTAGGTGTGTGAGTCCAACCTTTCCAGACACAAAAAGACATATCATGAGTCATGTTCCTTTGTAGATGCATTGTAGGACATGTGAGACCTATGGTAAATCATCCCAATGTGTGATTCAATGCCTTTCAACTTAGATTTTCTTGTAAGTGCTTTACACATGAACATTGCTGAAGTTACTTCACCTGCCTGCTGATATGCATCAGGGAGTGACATGTAGGATACTTAAAAACACATGGGAATGTGTACACTCAGTAAGTCACTGGGATATGTTCTTGCATTACAACATGATATACTGCTGTGTCTTCCCAGTGTGAGTAGTGTTATGTGCCCTTCTTCTGCACTGCACATTTGCCACTAGGACATTCATTGTAATGGAGCATTTCAGTGCAGCATTGTATGCAGGAGGTAGACAGCAGTTGCACTCAAGATAGTTGACATCCATGGGCAAAAGATATTCCTTGTACCATGGTCAGGCATGTACATAAATCCCAGACACGTTGGCAAATACTCTCCAGGTTACCTTTCTGTGGATTTGAGGCATATAGCAATTTTATGTCACTGCAACTCACATGAGAGTAATACAACATGGGAAATGATTTGCATTTGTCAGTGGTGTGTTGGCACAGCGAGACATAGTGGTTAGTATTTGACCTTCTTCAAGCTGCAGTATAGCATACTGCATCATAGCTGGCTAATTTGCCTATCATTGCTTCAGGATATGTGATACATTTTATAGGTGCCTATTCTGATTGCAATTCATCGTGAGTAACTTTTTTCTTGGCAATACCCTTGGATGTGTTGTTAACATGTAACTGTGTATCTTAAAAATGTACAAGACACTTGGATGTGACCAGTTACCCATCATGGTCAATATCACTAGTGTATGGCCCAATCTAGTCATGTTGCGTAAGTGTTGTATGATACTTAGATTCATGTGTGTTACAGTTGCCAAAGCATGTGTCAAGCATGCTTGGAATGTTCCACTTTTTGAGGCAATTATGTAGGGTCTGGTGCCTGGGGGCAACTGTACGTAGGGACACTGTTTTTGTTTCACTGCTGTTGTACATGTACTGATATCATTTGTATTTGTCAGTTCATTATCCTTGCAGGCCAGCAGATGAGACAGGGTGGCGCAAAGTGGGGAAGCAGCTGGCCACAGGACTTTACGTCACAAGACATGTGACACAGAGGGATCTAGTGGCTTGGAGGGTTAGGGGAGTGCCACGGAGGACACAGATTCTGCAACATCATCTTCTGAATCTTTCTCCAGTGGCCACTCCTTAGTGGTGGCGGACCCATCTGGACCAGCATCTATTCCATCCATGTCCGCCACCCCCAGTTTCATCTCTACCCTCCCATTTGCTCCACACCCAGTTGGCCGTGCTCATTCCCCCAAGAGGGGAGCCGTCACCTTCACACCAGGCACCTCACCCCCTGCCCCAGTTGCCCCTGCTGCCCTCAGTGAGGAGGTTACTGACTCCCTGGGGAGTATCTCTGTGGGACAGACCGCCATTCTGAATGTCATCCAGGTAGAGGGCAGCCAAATGCAACAAATGCTTGCATACCAGGATGGCATTCACAGTGCAATGACTGGGCTGCAGAGATCTTGTCAGGCTCTGGCCTCCTCCCTGACGGCAGCCTTCCACCCCATTCAATCCTCCACCCCACAACCTTCCTCTTCCCACTCCTAAACCTCTCCCCCAGACCCATCCAAAGCACACTCAAACCTTCGCACACCTCATCAAACACAAGCCCCACACACACACACAAGTTTCACAAGGCACACGAACATGAAAGCACGCAACAGCAACTCACCACAGTTACACCCACCAACACATACACCACACTTGCAGTAACCACAGCAACACCCACAGAGACTGACACTACACCACTCATACACCCATCCACCACTCCACAACCGACAGACAAGAGCACCAACCAGCAAACCAGCAGACACCCACACACCATCCATAGACTCAACCACAAGTTCCCGCTCACCCACAGACTCCACCCCAACATTAAAGGACACATGCAGCACACCCAGCACACATGCAAACAGCACAACAACATCCACAACCACTACTGCCAAAGTCACACATGCCGGTCATGAGAGTTCAGCCACCCAAAAAACACAGAAGCCTGCAAGCACACACCCAACACTCACCAAACAAACATACAGACACACCAGACACCCAGGCAACAACCTCCACAACATCCGCACACACACAATCCACTTCCTCAACCTCCCAACACCTCTCTCACCTGAAACCCCAACCCATTTTCCCTAGGAGGATGTCCTCTTTGCCCTTGCCCTTACCCATGATGATCCTACCCCCCTCCAAAAGCCAAAAAAAACCATCCCATTCCAAGTCCCTCGCGTCCACCTCCAAGACCTCCTCTGTTTAACCCACCCTAGACCCTAGCCTTACACCTTCCAAAATCCACTGTACATGAACCACTACCCGATTCAAGCCCCCACCTCGAAAAACTGAGCCCAAGTCCCTCCCTACCAAATATAAAACCACCCCTCCCAAGCCTGAGTTGAAGGCTTCCACTCACAAACATAAACCACCCTGACCGAAAGCCCCCCCAGGGCTGTCCCATGAGGTGAGTGCTTTGCCACTAGATTCCCCTGCCTGTGGAAGTACCTGCAGCACTGTGTTTTGAGGCAAGTTTCTTGGCACAGTACTGTGCTTGGACTCCACAAACATTGGACTGGCCATGATTCTTTGCACTTTTACAACTTTTTACTTAATAAATGGTTCCCGGTTCTCTGTGGACCCACTGGCCCTTCTCTTCCTTTTGCAGGATTCTGCTGTATGTTGGTAGCATGTGATGTGTGACTTCAGTTGTGTTTATTTCACCCTGATGACTGCTTCTTATGGCTGTTGAGATCAGACTTTGGTATCAGTACTGTTTCATGCCAGACAAAGGTTAAAGGTTCTGGCTATGTAAATATGTGTCTTCACCTTCGGGTTTTTGACATTGCATTGGGTTTTGGGTCATGTGGTGAGTATTTCATCTTGCCTTGCCCAACGTACACATCTATTTTGTTATGTTTCTGAAAATGCATGTGTTGCGACAATTTGTTTCTGTGTGCCAACTTGGGGTTTGATTGTCTAAACATGGGAGATATTCAATGGTTCTGCCTACATGTCAGTTTGTGTGGACATGTGTCCCATTTGGTGCATATCTATTACACCTACCTGTTCAATATGTGTGACATATGGTTTTCCTATTGCCTATACTTTCAGGTCTGGCACCTACACTTATACAACATGGACTTGTGTTTTAATGTACTGTAGGTTGTCCCTGATACTCCTGAGGCCACATTTCCTGTGCTGGTATCATTTGTTCAGGCATCTGTGAGGTGAGGTGTGACCCAATGTAGCTGGCTACCTAGGTTCCCCCAAAGCCCCTATGGGTAATCTTCATCCCAATTGGCTGACATTTTCTAACAACATGGGTAATATATGTGTCCCTTTCAGGGACTTCTGAAGGATTTATGTTTTTAAACACACACAAATCTATATGTGTGTGTAATTGTGATGTCATACCAGTTCATGTCCTGTGCCCAATTTGAGTGTCAATTTGAATTGCATGTGTGGTGTTGCATGTGATTTGCTGTTCTTTGTCCCAGTGTTGTGTATTGCTCACTATCCCTGCTACTAGGATGTGTACCCATATGTAGTTGTGTAGTGTGTTGCGGTGCTGTGTGTTGAGTGAGCAAAGGTTTCTGTTGTGTGATTGTGAATGTGTGTTGCTTTGTATGTAAATCCATGCAGGTGCACTCTGTATGCAGTTCCACCACAGGGCACATCCTTCATGTCTTTTCAATGGCGGTCCATCTATTTACATTGTATTTGGTGGTCCTAGGTAAGATTTGTCTTACCATTGGTTGTGTCCACGACGGTGTCTACTTCTGAGTGCATTCAACAGCAGGAGCAGTGGAATGACGTCTAGTACCTGCTCTATGTCGGCACAGACTATGTGAAGCTGCTTACAGGTGAGTTTGTGCCTTTATACCTTCCTTTTCCACCTGCTGAGATGTGGTGGTTGGACCACCACGGACACGTCAGCGGAAGGCCTTATCATAATATGTCCAGCAGAAAACCATGGCGGACCACCCTCAGGCAGGCACTTCAGCCATTGTTCGCAGCGCCGTGTTCTAATTGTCCTGGCGGTGATGGCGGGACGGCTGCGGCCTGTCTTCTATACAAGTAATTGTATCGTAATACTGTGGTCCGACAGTCAGAGCCACGGCAGTCAGAGCTCTGCTGTGGCCATGGATGTCAGGGGACCTCCAAACTTGTACTAAGGCCCTAAATCTTGCATATGTTTCAAGGTTGGGTCTTACTGTCCATATTTAAAGCAATGTTAGCATTGTATCCTTGTCTTTTTGTTGGTTTTTAAGGGAGGATGGTTGTATTTTAACCTTCCAAATACAGTGGTGAAAATTGCCCGAAATCACGATGTGCTATGTAATCACGTGGGTGAGTGTCATGTATATACTGAACTACGTAACTTACCATTTGAAATGATGACCAATGCCTATGTAACTATCAATATATTTGGTTGCCGCCACGTGTACATGGCACAGCTCTCTGATACTCTTGGGTCATGTATGTACTTTATAAAATGCTCATAATCAAATGAATGAATAAAATAAACGTTCTGTTGTGTGAAAAGGACGATGTGATGTGTCTTGGTCTGAGCGCGTTGAGAGTCACTCCCTGCGGATGCTCTGTCTTGAGTAGTGCAAGTGTAATGTTTCAGACAGTGCCTATTTAATGATGTCTGGAGTGTTAGCGGAGGGAGTGTTCTAAAAAAAACAACAACAAAAACGGATACTTCCAGTCAGTTTGTGATCAGTACCGGAGGTGGTATATAAAAGCTGCCAGTAAGGCATGTTCTACCCATCTTACATTAAATCTAGCTATAAGTAATAAAGAAGCCATAGTTTTATGGATCTCCTTTTCGGCTGATAAGTTTATAAGAGAAGACATTTACTTACTGCCCAGCAGTGCCTATCTGTGTTTATATGACAGGGATGAGAACCTTCTACCCAGGTACTCACCACATTGTTCATATTCACCCATCTGCTGAAAAACTCCTGGATCACCTGAAACCCTTTACCATTACATTGCATTTGATCCTGCACCCTCCCATGGATTCTGACCAGATGTGACATCAGGCCCGGCTCATCGCTACACGCTCTTGCAATGTATCATCTGTCTACATTTCTATTCCTCTTTAAGTTCTTGAGAGTTCTTTGAGGGCTTAGTCACAGAAGACATATTGTTCCCTTGCCGGTTTATCCTATGGTTTCATCTAATCCTTTCCTGCCATTTTGGCCCAAATCCCACCGCGTGCATAGTCACGAGACAGGCAAAAACAAGCGAAGGAAAACAACCTCCTCCTAAACCAAGAAGAGGTCTGTAAGCAACGATACACGCCATCCTTGCCTAATAGCCCTTCACAATAATTGCAGATTGATGAAAAGTCACCTGCGCCCCCACCGTCTACATCAAGGAAAGAAACGTGAGGTGGAAATAGACTACTATGACATAATCCTTACACAACACATATTTGTAATTGTTTTTGATAGAATTTTCACCATAACACAACGTGTGAAAACAATTTTTTTCACTGCTTCCTCATACCACTCACAGTTGTGAGCTCGTCCAAGATGTCCTTATTTCTTACCTGTAATCTTCATAGGGTGTGAGGCCAGTGGCAGCGCACAGAGTAGTTTACTTTTGATTTTTCTTTTGGGTGGGGGGTGGAAGGCAAACAGGCATTTCAGAGTCACGTTTTATATTAATTGGCCATAGGATGGTGTGATGGGTGACAGGACATAATATATAAATATTTTGTAATGCTCCTACTTCATGGAGAAGGAGGAATAAGGCTCCCCGACTCCTCTGGCACTGCTGATCTGAGTAGGGAAAATAGAATAGGAGTTGCATACTGAAACCACGCATGCCTAAACAACACAGTGGGAACAACGACTGCATTGTTACCACAAATGCCTTTACCACGAATGCCTTAACAAAGTTTTTTTGTGGTAAAGCCATTCCTGGTAAAGGCATGAGTGAATGGCATGTGTGCTTCCAGCATGTGATTCCTCCCACCCCAATACCCGCCCCTAAAACAATCGTACCCCAACCCCCACCCCTAAAAACAATTCTACCACTACCCCAACCCCCACCCCTAAAACTTAAACTATCCCTGCCCCTAAAACTACCGCGACCCTCCACCCCCTAAAAAGTAAAAATACCCGACCCCCACCACTGCCCCTAAAACTACAGCAACCCCCACCCACCCCTAAAACTAGCACGACCCCCACCCCTCTAAAACCGAAACTACCCTGACCCCCCTCTCTGCCCCTAAAAGCTAAAAATACCCCAACCCCTCACTCCCACCCCTAAAACTACAGCAATCCCCCACCCCAGCCCCTAAAACTAACACGACATCCCACCTCCCTAAAACCTAAAATACCTTGACCTCCCAACCCTGCCCCTAAAAACTAAAAACACCCCAACTCCCCATCCCCACAACTACTGCGACCCCCACCCCCTAAAACCTAAACTACCCCGACCCCCATCCCACCCCTAAAAACTAAAAATACAGTGACCCCACCCCTAAAACTACTGCAACCCCACCTCCTAAAACCTAAACTACCGAAACCCCACCCCTAAAACTACCCTGACCCCCCACCCGTCCCTAAAAACTAAAAATACCCCAACCCCTCACCCCGCCCCTGAAACTACACTGATCCCCCACACCCGCCCCTGAAACTACCACAGCACCCCAACCCCTAAAACCTAAACTACCCCGACCTCCCAACTCTGCCTCTAAAAATAAAAAATACCCCAACCCCCACAACTGCTGTCACCCCCTAAAACCTAAACTATCCTGACCCCCATCCTGCCCTTAAAAAATAAAAATAGAGTGACCCCCACCCTGCCCTTAAAACTACCGCAACCCCCACCCCTAAAACCTAAACTACCCCGACCACACCCCTAAAACTACCGCAACCCCCACCCCCTAAAACCTAAACTACCCCGACTCCCACTCCACCCCTAAAAGCTAAAAATCCCTCAACCCCTCACCACCGCCCCTAATAACTACAGCAATACCCCACCCCAGCCCCTAAAACTACCACAACACCCCACCTCCCTAAAACCTAAACTACCCAGACCTCCCAACCCTGCACCTAAAAGCTAAAAATACCCCAACCCCCCACCCCCACAAATACTGCAACCACGCACCCCCTAAAACCTAAACTACCCCGACCCCAATCCCACCCCTAAAAACTAAAAATACAGTGACCCCCACCCCTAAAACTACCGCAATGCCCACCTCCTATAACCTAAACTACCCCGAAACCCCCATCCCCACCCCTAAAACTAGCCTAACCCCCACCCCACCCCTAAAAACTAAAAATACCCCAACCCCTGGTTTCTATTTAATGTTACTGAGAACCCTGGGATGAAAAATATCTCAATTCTTCACTGTATAGTTGTTTATGTTAGTAACACTTTTTACAATTTGTTAAAAATTGGGTTTCTGGTGCGCAGAGGTAAGTCACCAACACACCCTAAATTAACCAGTGCTCAACCCCTAGCAGCTTGGCACAGTGTAAGCAGGCTTAACTTGAGGCAATGTGTTAACTATTTGTGGAAAACCTCAAACATTAAAATAGTGAAAACATCACACAAACAAATGCCACACTCGGTTTGAAAAATAGTAGAAGTTGAGATATACATTTTTAAAGAATAAACTTCGTAGTAGTGCTTAGATGCTTAAAGCGCCAACTAGATTTGTCTGGTCGTGCTGGACTGGGTCCAATCTAAAAAAGTCAGCCTGACTGTGATGGAGCGTGGGTCACATACAGGGGCCAGCCTTGGCCTGCTGAAACAGTACCTTGGTTTTGAGTTGTGTTGACTTTGATAACAGGATGCAAGGAGCAAAGGAAGTGATGTGCTGGCATTGATCCCAAGGGTGTAAGTACTGTGTCGGCTTTGAGCCAGGCAAAGTCAGAGATGCATCAGGAATTGAGGCAGTGAGATGTGCATTTGGCAATGTGGTGTTCCCAATCATCACAGATGCAGTGATGTGCCAGCGTTGTCAACAGTGCTGTGTCCTTGACCCTCGCAGCAGCAGTGATGCATTGGCATTGATGACAATGCAAAAGTCACGAGCTGTGCAACGACGTCGATGCATGGATTTTGGACTGGAGCAGCACTTCATAACCACTTCCAAGGGCCCAGGACTGGATTACACCACTTAGCAGGGCAAGGCTTGCAGCAAGCAAAGTCCAGGTGCTGGAGGTGATGAGATGGAAGTCTTTTGTGTCCGTGAGACTTCAGAAGACCAGGAGACTAGCCAGCAAGTCCTTGAAGCCACTCACGTTCTGAGCTCGAGAGTTGTGGGTCCAATCCTTATCACCCAGCCTAGGAGGGCAGCTGGCAGCAAGTCAGCACAGTAAAAAAGCAATTCTTCCAGAGCAGCATTATAGCAGTCCTTGTACCAGCACAGCAATCCTACATCTTGAAAGAGTATTCACAGGTCCAGAAGTCTACTGAGTTGGTAGGGTCACAGGTTCTTATACTCAGTGGTGGCTTTCAAATGGGGGGAACTTCAAAGAAGGGGTTTAAAGTGTGTAAATGTTCTCTCTTCCTGCCCTGGCTCCAGACTCACACAAGCCTTTGTGTGAGGGTAGGGCACTGCCTAGTCAGGTGTAAGTGTCAGCTCCTCCCTCCCATCTTGCCCAGGATGGCCCATCAGGACGCTGATGGCCCATTAGTCACACCTAAGCTCTCTTTGTGTGTGGCTGTCTAGAGAGAATGACACCCCACCCCACCCCACCCAGACGTGTATTGGAGACAGGTTGCAGGCACACAGGGCTAAGAAGAGGAAAATACCAACGTTCTAAAAGTCGATATAACTAAAAGCATTGGGTCCTTGAAAAAGAGGCCAGGTTAGACCACAACAATTTGAAAACAAAAGAAAATACCTAACCTAAAATGATTTACACTGCCACATTTATCCTTATAATCATAAATGTATTTTGCATAATCATATAGATTTATCACCATTTGTGATTTTAACACTTTATTCAAAACCTTTGTGTTTAGAAAAAGAAAACAGCAAATTCTATACATCAAGACAACACGATTTCACATTTAGCTCAGATGATTGAAAATTACACAGATTGAAAACCCTCTGTGTCAAGCATTTAAAAATAAATTAAACCATTGCTTGATTCTAGTTGGTTCACTGAAGTAAACAGTGTGGAGTATAATGTCACAAAACTGTCCATACTCCATTATTGAGCATCAAAACCAGGGGTTGAGTGTTATTTTTACAGGGAGGGATCTAGCTTTTCAAAGGTTAACTTCTCCAAGGTATCAATTTATTCAACTCCCTAGTGTAGAATGTCGACGCGTTTTGACCCTCTTGCTTTTAGTTTCTTTTCAGGACATTGAACTGTGGAGAGCTGCAGATATAATACAACAATACAAAAAGAGTTTAAATAACTGTGGGAAATGTGAAATTTATGTCTGCCACTCCTCAAGTATAAGTTTACCTTGGTTTGGAATCATTAAAGGTATCCCAAATCACTGTAATGGGTCCTTCATTTTTTAACTTGGAAAACTTTAAAACAGAGATAATAGGAGGAGATTTCTATTGTCCTCCAACGGTAGTTCAAAATTGCTTTATGACACTCATTCAATGAATGGAATACCTTCATTAGTTTATGAGCCTGGTGGGATGCAGAACGGCGTGGCACGCTCTCTGTGAGATGTGGCTATGAGACCTCCTTTAATCAAGTAGCAGAACAAAGTACAACTTATGATAAGTGGAGCCAGTGCTGTGATGGGAAGCCTTCTTCAAGATGTCAGTTTCTCTCTGCTTTTTCTTCTGCCTGAAATCTCTCAGTGTAGTCCCTGAAAAAGTATTACCTATTGAGCCACTGGTCCCATATAGGCCAAGCACCGACAATAAAATATTTCGAGGCTCACCCTGTACATCATATCCTTTGCTGCTAGGCTGTTCATCGGTCAGTATTTACAAAGTTTCTTGTCTTTTCTCTGCAGCAAAGCCTTTTACCAGGTGTCCAATTTTGTTGTATGAATACAATAGAGGATCCCTCCCAAAACACTGCCACTCATTACCCAGTGTTCTATAATGACTAGAAGATGACATTTTAGTACTAAAAACGTATATAAATAATACGATGTTTGTTAGTAACTAATATGTTTAGCAAGGTCTCCTGAGATGTCCTAGGAAAAGATACTGCAGCCTAAATTGACTGTGAATGATGGACATTGTAATATTTCAAATGTGTAGAGCTCAGAGTTACAGTTTTAGCCCTGAAATCATTCAGGGTTAAAACCTTGGTTCAGAAAGTGCTAATAGATTCTTCTCTTTCATACCCAACTGAATTTAGGTGTTTCACATGTTGGTGTCGTAAATAAAGGCCTATAATCTTTTAAATAATTTTATACCTTTTCTTACATGCCCAAATGACTGAAGAGCTTTTCTCTGGCATTGCAGTGCCCGTAATATGCTCTATTGATCATCTGTATACTCCTAATATGAATACTGTCGTTCAGCATTATAAACATTGGGAAGAAATTTGTTTTACTTTTGGATGAGGGATTGTCTGGAGCAGCTGAAACATGAAAAGAATAGATAGAGGGCTCAGATGGAAAAAACAGAAGAGACATATTAGAGCCTTGTAATAATTTCTAGATACCACCTTTCAAAGTTGGACTATTGGACATTACAGAATGGGACATCATTCATACCTACATATGATAGAACCAAACTTGAAACTCAAATAAACTTTTACAAATGTATATGACAACTCAAACTGAAGTATGTCTTTTCCATACTGGACACACCTAAAATGGAGGTTGAAGAACAACCAGGAAAATTAAAACAAAATATGTACCTTCAGTAAGCCTCAAACTAGTAGGTGCATTTGAAGAACTAGTGTTGGAGGAAATTAACACATTATACTCAAGCGCAACACCAGAAAATATAACTTGTTCAAAAAAGAATCAATACCCTTACAAAAAGTAGCTAACAATTTTATGGGGGTACTCAAAATATGGCATTACGAGGGGGCAACTGAAATAATGAAAAATAGTTTTTATCGAGCAAAACTTGAACAACTCAGTGACGAAGTTACCTATTTGAAATTAGATTATGACCCTACCAAAGAATTCACAGAAACTCTGAAGGCCATCTTAGTAAATCCCAGTAGTATGAGTGGATCACAGAAAACGGAAACACTGTGGGGGTTATTACAACCCTAGCGGTTGGTGATAAAGTGGTGGTAATACTGCCAACAGGCTGGCGGTAAATACCGCCAAATTATGACCATGGGGGGAACAGCTCAGACAGACAGCCACTTTAACACACCGACCGCCAGGGCAGAATCAACAGGCACCACGGCAGTAGGCGCATACAGCCAGGTGGAAGACAATGTTCTGCCCACTATATTAAGACAGTCCAATCCACCACCTTCTCCAGGGTGGTACCAATGACATCAAAAGCCTGGCAGAAACACTGCACAGAAGGGAAAGGACTCATCTGTGGAGACTCAGGGAAGAAACACGCCGCCATGGAACCCGAGCTGCATGTCTTCCCCATACTCTTCTACGTGCTGCTCCACTAAGAACACTAACGACGGCTAAGACAACCACAGTGAGTACAGCTGCCTAGCACACAGGGGAAGGAAAAAGAGAGTGACACGCACCCTTCCACTCCCAACACCATACACACTGGCAGATGCAGTAACATGACATATTTACCCTGTACCCCTCAGGAATAATGCAAGAACAGCTACAATAGATAAAAAGAGTGTAATAAGATAAAACTGTATCAACATGTGCATCCATATAAAAAAATATATACATATTTACAAATGTAGGGACACTTCCCAGTCCTCAATGTTCGTGGGCCACAGGGACACATTATAAAGTCCAAGGCCCTATTTCACTCCTGCAACAACACGGAGAGAACACTGTAGGGGCATCAGGTCGAAAATAGGCAGGCATCTCAGCCGAAAGATGGTACAACGCCACTGGTCCTGGAGGTGGCAACAAGCCCTGAGCTTGGTCCTGGGGAGTGCAAGGCCACAGTCTCACAAGTGGGTGACGTGCCCACATGCTCTGGAGGGGGCATAATGCACATTACTCTGTCCTGGGGAATGCAAGGCCACAGTCTCTCAAGTGGGTGATCTGCCCACTGGTTCTGGAGGGGGCATTGTGCCCTGTGATCTTCATCCTGGTGAGGATGGGGTGAGTGGATGGCATCTCCACTGGTTCTGGAGAAGCCATCGTCGCCTGTGATCTTCATCCTCAGGAGGATGGGGTGAGTGGATGGCATCTCCACTGGTTCTGGAGGGGGCATCATGCCCTGTGATGCAGGGTCACAGTCTCCCAGGTGGGTGTCATACCCACTGGATTTTCAGGGGGCAGGCCGCACAACAGCCCATGGACAGAGGTCTACAGAATGTCTGCCGGCAGTGGCGGCTGTTAAGTGGTGGCAGTGGTGTTGCTGCTGCTGGTGGTGGTGGGTGAAGGCTCCAGCCCATCCCCTGCAGTCGCGGACGGCTGCCCACTGGTGCTGCTGCTGGTGGTGCTGGTGCTGCTGGTGGAGCTGGTGGTGGAGGGAGACTCCAGCCCATCCCTTGCAGCCTTGGATGGCTGCCCACTTATGCTGCTGCTGGTGGTGGTTGGGGGAGGCTCCAGCCCATCCAGTGCAGCTTTGTATGGCAGCCCACTGGTGCTGTTGCTGCTGGAGGTGGTGGGAGGAGGCTCCAGCCCATCCCCTGCAGCCTCAGACAGCTGCCCACTGGTGCTTCTAGTGATGGGGCTGGCAGCAGTGCTGCTGGCGGAGCTGGTGGTAGGGGGAGGCTCCAGCCCATCCCCTGCTACCTCGGACAGCCGCATCACCATGGTTGGTGGTGGGCACTCCGACTGAATCCCAGCACCAGGTCCCTTGTCCTTACTGCCTGCTGGTGAAGGCCCCTTGCCCTTCCTTCCTGCAGCTGGGGCTGGCTCCTTACCCTTCCTTCCTGCAGCTGGGGCTGGCTCCTTGCCCTTCCTTCCTGCAGCACTTGGGGCAGGCACTGTTTCTGTCTGGCTGGCTGGTGACCTCGATCCTTTCCCACCTGGAGTTGCTGGGGACATTACTGTGCCCGTGGACTGGGTGGCTGAGGTCCTTGCCTGGGTTTTGACCACCCTGGCCTGACGTGAAGGACAGAGGGGGGAGGGGTAGGGAAGAGATCAATGGTGGAGAGGAAAAGCTTCTCAGGGACATTGGGGTGGGAAGAGGGAGAAGGTTTTGGAGTGGAGGAAGAGGGAGTGGTTGTAGGAGGTGTCAGTCTGCTGTGTTTGGGTGCAGGTGCATGGGTTGGATGCTGTTGTGAGGTGGATGGCTGTTGGGTGTCTGAGTGCTTGCGTCTGTGTACTTTGGAAGGAGTGGGCACAGACACAGTGGGAGAGGACACAGGGCACGTGTGCATGGATATGGGGGTGGTGACTGCCAGTGAGGTGTGTGTTCTGATAGGTGTGCTGGTGATGGGGGTAGTGGATGAGGATGTAGTACATGCAGGTGTGAGTGTAGACGCAATTGGGAGGGAGGTGGAGGACGAGGAGGAGGGGGTCACAGTGGAGGCAGTGGATGTTGGTATGTCTGCATCTGGATGGTGTGTGTGTGAGTGCCTGTGGGATGAAGTGTGGTGCTTGTGTTTGCCTGTGCTACTCTTGTGTGTTGTCTTGTGTGCATGCTCGTCTGCCTGTGTGCTTGGAATAGGTTGAGGGGAATCGGATTGGGTAGAAGAAGTTGGAGGGTGGAAACAGGGACAATGGCTGCCATCAGAGAGGAAGCCAGAGCCTGGATTGATCTCTCTTGGGCCGCCACGCCAGTGTGAATGCCCTCCAGAAATGCATTGGACTGTTGCATTTGGGCTGCCAGCCCCTGGATGGCATTCACAATGGTTGACTGCCCAACAGAGATGGATCGCAGGAGGTCAATAGCCTCCTCACTCAGGGCAGCAGGGCTAACTGTGGCACCCGGATACCACCCCACCACGCGTAAGTAGAAATGAAGGACACTGTACTCACCCCCTTGTTGCTGCTGTGATGCCCCTAAGCACCCATCCACCCAAGTATGCGGGCCATAAGGGGGATCAGGGTTCGACTGGCACCCATTCCTCGTTGGGAGGCCATCCCCAGCTGGGTCTCTGCCATCTTCTGTGCCCAGCGTCTCAGGTCCTCCCACTGTTTCTGACAGTGGGTGCTCCGCCTGCTGGAGGCTGCCAGGGTCCGCGCGTCCTTGGTGATGGCACACCATGTACCCTTCTTTTGATGTGCTCTGACCTGCAGAGAAAATGGACACGGGGAAAGGTATTAGTCAGACCGTCCTGCATGTTACACTCATGGCCCACTATGCCCCTTCCCATCCCCCTTAGCACAGACATGGTCCAGCACACATGCTGCACGCTGCCCAGGGCCAATCCACCAATCCCCCCTACACGAAGCCTTCGCACACAGCACTCCATGCATTCATGCCCCATGCATCGTACTCACTGTGTACTCACCTGTTGGTCTGGAGGCCCATACAGCAGTCGGTATTGGGGTAGGACCCCAATCATTAATAGCTCCAACTCCACCAAGGTGAAGGCAGGGGCCCTTTCCCCAGTCACACGCGGCATGGTAGGTTCCAGACACAGGTCACAGCAGCACATGCAGTGTAGGTCCTCTCCTGTTGAAGGTCAGGTAGCAAGTGAGTGAACAGACAGAACATGGCGGTCACGTCCGTGTCGGTGCGTGCCATCACCGCCGGCAAAGATCACCATTGGCCACTGTACCCCATAGGGCCCAATGATAACCAATGAGGATTTGCATGGCGGTTCCTGACCGCCTCCCGCAACGGCACACAACGTCAGCAGAACAACCTCATTTCCACCTGTCCCTCCATACTGGACAGGCGGGCGCCATTTCAGGGGGGCGGAGGCCATAGATCCTAACTGCGTCACATTTCACTATTTCACATTCTGGAGATGTCACCAAAATATTGTAACAATCACAATATGCATTGAACTGAAGTGGTTACAATGCACAGATAATGACCAGCTGCTCACTATTTTACCCCATAGATTGCAACCGCTGCAGATGAATAGGAGATGGAGACATCACCCCATGTACAGACCCCTGGTGGACTTGGCAACAATGAAGGACAGACACATTATTCTCACCTATAGACTTGACAGGGCCACAATCACAGAGCTGTGTCAATTGGAGCCTGATCTGATATCTGCTATCCGTCATCCCACTGGGATCCCCCCTCTTGTGCAAGTACTATCAGTGCTCCATTTTCTGGCAACAGGTTCTTTCCAAGTGACAGTGGGCTTGGCAGCAGGGGTGTCACAGCTGATGTTCTCAATAGTGCTGACCAGAGTGTTGTCTGCCCTGATTAAACACATGTGCAGCTACATTGTTTTCCCCCAAGTGGAGGATTTGGCCCCTGTGAAGGTTGACTTCTACGCAATGGGACATATCCCCAACATCATTGGTGCGATTGATGGGACACTTATTGCATTTGTCCTCCCCCACCCCCAGCAAAATGAACAGGTCTTCAGAAATCATAAAAGTTATCACTCTATGAATGTGCAGATGGTGTGTTTGGCGGACCAGTACATCTCCCATGTCAATGCTAAGTATCCAGGCTTGGTGCATGATGCTTTTATCCTGAGGAATAGCAGCATCCCAAATGTGATGGCCCAACTCCAGAGGCACCGTGTGTGGATAATAGGTGAGCCCTGGTTTCCACCCAGTGGATGTTGGTGTATGGGCATGGTGTGGGCCATATGGCATAGTGTGTGGCTAACAGTTGTCCCTCAATATTTGCAGGTGACTCTGGTTACCTCAACCTCTCATGACTACTGTCCCCTGTTAGGAATCCGAGGACAAGGGCAGAGGAACGTTACAATGAGGCACATGGGCGAACAAGAAGGATTATTGAACGTACATTCGGCCTCCTGAAGGCTAGGTTTCGGTGCCTCCATCTAACAGGTGGATCCCTGTGCTTCTCACCCAAGAAGGTCTGGCAGATTATTGTGGCATGCTGTATGTTGCACAACCTTGCCTTGAGAATCCATGTGCCTTTTCTGCAGGAGGAAGAGGCTGGAGATGGCGGTGTGGCAGCAGTGGACCCCGTGGACAGTAAAGATGAGGAGGCAGAGGATGAGGATGAGGACAACAGAAGTTCAGTCATCCGTCAATACTTCCAATGACACACAGGTAAGACAGTGTTATTTCACATTTCATTAACAGTTTGATGTGTGACATTGTCACTGGCAGGCTGTGAATTCCTACTTCTATGGTCACTCACTGTACCCATTGGCATCTCTTTTTGCAGATGTTGGTGCCCCACCATTGCTCCTGGTGTGTTCACTGAAGGCAACAACAGGACTTTCCTATGTAAACATTACTGTACAGTTGAATTGCAATTTATGTACCTTGTTAAATGAATACATTTTAAAATCATTGGACATACTTCATACTTGTATTTTTTCTAAGTGTGTTTATTGCAGTGCTCTGACAAAAAGGGGGAAGTGCAATGGGCTGGGGTGATGATGGAGGAAAGTCCAGGTTAGAGTCCAGTCTATTTGTAGCACAGGTGCATTGTCCAAGGGGACATAGGAAGGGGAGCAATGGCAGTTCAAGGTGGACAGGGTGACAGAGTGGGACACAAGGGTGACATTCAGCAGAGTCTTATTTACTGGCAGGGGGTCTTGGCAATAGTCTCTGGCTTCTGCCTGGAACGCAGGGAATGTTTGCAGAGTGGTTCTTCTTCTGCAGGGGGAGGGATGCTGGTGGCCTCTTGGTCCTGTGGCGGGGTCTCCTGTCCACTAGCGGCAGCCGAGGTGGTGGGCTGTTCAGTAGTCTCGCTAGTGTCAGGGGCCTGCTGGTGTGCCACTGCCTCCCTCATTTAATAATGAAAAATAGTTTTTATCGAGCAAAACTTGAACAACTCAGTGACGAAGTTACCTATTTGAAATTAGATTATGACCCTACCAAAGAATTCACAGAAACTCTGAAGGCCATCTTAGTAAATCCCAGTAGTATGAGTGGATCACAGAAAACTGAAACACTGTGGGGGTTATTACAACCCTAGCGGTTGGTGATAAAGTGGTGGTAATACTGCCAACAGGCTGGCGGTAAATACCGCCAAATTATGACCATGGGGGAAACAGCTCAGACAGACAGCCACTTTAACACACCGACCGCCAGGGCAGAATCAACAGGCACCACGGCGGTAGGCGCATACAGCCAGGTGGAAGACAATGTTCTGCCCACTATATTAAGACAGTCCAATCCACCACCTTTTCCAGGGTGGTACCAATGACATCAAAAGCCTGGCAGAAACACTGCACAGAAGGGAAAGGACTCACCTGTGGAGACTAAGGGAAGAACCACGCCGCCATGGAACCCGAGCTGCATGTCTTCCCCATGCCCTTCTACGTGCTGCTCCACTAAGAACACTAACGACGGCTAAGACAACCACAGTGAGTACAGCTGCCTAGCACACAGGGGAAGGGGGAAGGAAAAAGAGAGTGACACGCACCCTTCCACTCCCAACACCATACAGACTGGCAGATGCAGTAACATGACATATTTACCCTGTACCCCTCAGGAATAATGCAAGAACAGCTACAATAGATAAAAAGAGTGTAATAAGATAAAACTGTATCAACATGTGCATCCAAATAAAAAAATATATACATATTTACAAATGTAGGGACACTTCCCAGTCCTCAATGTTCGTGGGCCACAGGGACACATTATAAAGTCCAAGGCCCTATTTCACTCTTGCAACAACACGGAGAGAACACTGTAGGGGCATCAGGTCAAAAATAGGCAGGCACCTCAGCCAAAAGATGGTACAACGCCACTGGTCCTGGAGGTGGCAACAAGCCCTGTGCTTGGTCCTGGGGAGTGCAAGGCCACAGTCTCACAAGTGGGTGACTTGCCCACATGCTCTGGAGGGGGCAAAATGCACATTACTCTGTCCTGGGGAATGCAAGGCCACAGTCTCTCAAGTGGGTGATCTGCCCACTGGTTCTGGAGGGGGCATTGTGCCCTGTGATCTTCATCCTGTGAGGATGGGGTGAGTGGATGGCATCTCCACTGGTTCTGGAGAAGCCATCGTCCCCTGTGATCTTCATCCTCAGGAGGATGGGGTGAGTGGATGGCATCTCCACTGGTTCTGGAGGGAGCATCATGCCCTGTGATGCAGGGTCACAGTCTCCCAGGTGGGTGTCATACCCACTGGATTTGCAGGGGGCAGGCCGCACAACAGCCCATGGGAGCCCCTAAGCACCCATCCACCTCCGGATGGGCCACCGCAAGTATGCGGGCCATAAAGGGGATCAGGGTTCGACTGGCACCCATTCCTCGTTGGGAGGCCATCCCCAGCTGGGTCTCTGCCATCTTCTGTGCCCAGCGTCTCAGGTCCTCCCACTGTTTCTGACAGTGGGTGCTCCGCCTGCTGTAGACCCCCAGGGTCCGCCCGTCCTTGGTCACAGGTCTACAGAATGTCTGCCGGCGGTGGCGGCTGTTAAGTGGTGGCAGTGGTGTTGCTGCTACTGGTGGTGGTAGGTGAAGGCTCCAGCCCATCCCCTGCAGCCTCGGACAGCTGCCCACTGGTGCTGCTGCTGGTGGTGCTGGTGCTGCTGGTGGAGCTGGTGGTGGGGGGAGACTCCAGCCCATCCCTTGCAGCCTTGGATGGCTGCCCACTGGTGCTGCTGCTGGTGGTGGTGGGGGGAGGCTCCAGCCCATCCAGTGCAGCATTGGATGGCAGCCCACTGGTGCTGTTGCTGCTGGAGGTGGTGGGAGGAGGCTCCAGCACATCCCCTGCAGCCTCAGACAGCTGCCCACTGGTGCTTCTAGTGATGGTGCTGGCAGCAGTGCTGCTGGCGGAGCTGGAGGTGGGGGGAGGCTCCAGCCCATCCCCTGCTACCTCGGACAGCTGCATCACCATGGTTGGTGGTGGGCACTCCGACTGAGTCCCAGCACCAGGTCCCTTGTCCTTACTGCCTGCTGGTGAAGGCCCCTTGCCCTTCCTTCCTGCAGCTGGGGCTGGCTCCTTACCCTTCCTTCCTGCAGCTGGGGCTGGCTCCTTGCCCTTCCTTCCTGCAGCACTTGGGGCAGGCACTGTTTCTGTCTGGCTGGCTGGTGACCTCGATCCTTTCCCACCTGGAGTTGCTGGGGACATTACTGTGCCCGTGGACTGGGTGGCTGAGGTCCTTGCCTGGGTTTTGACCACCCTGGCCTGACGTGAAGGACAGAGGGGGGAGGGGTAGGGAAGAGATCAATGGTGGAGAGGAAAAGCTTCTCAGGGACATTGGGGTGGGAAGAGGGAGAAGGTTTTGGAGTGGAGGAAGAGGGAGTTGTTGTAGGAGGTGTCAGTCTGCTGTGTTTGGGTGCAGGTGCATGGGTTGGATGCTGTTGTGAGGTGGATGGCTGTTGGGTGTCTGAGTGCTTGCGTTTGTGTACTTTGGGAGGAGTGGGCACAGACACAGTGGGAGAGGACACAGGGGACGTGTGCATGGATGTGGGGGTGGTGACTGCCAGTGAGGTGTGTGTTCTGATAGGTGTGCTGGTGATGGGGGGTACTGGATGAGGATGTAGTACATGCAGGTGTGAGTGTAAACGCAATTGGGAGGGAGGTGGAGGACGAGGAGGAGGGGGTCACAGTGGAGGCAGTGGATGTTGCTATGTCTGCATTTGGATGGTGTGTGTGTGAGTGCCTGTGGGATAAAGTGTGGTGCTTGTGTTTGCCTGTGCTACTCTTGTGTGTTGTCTTGTGTGCATGCTCGTCTGCCTGTGTGCTTGGGATAGGTTGAGGGGAATCGGATTGGGTAGAAGAAGTTGGAGGGTGGAAACAGGGACAATGGCTGCCATCAGAGAGGAAGCCAGAGCCTGGATTGATCTCTCTTGGGCCGCCAAGCCAGTGTGAATGCCCTCCAGAAATGCATTGGACTGTTGCATTTGGGCTGCCAGCCCCTGGATGGCATTCACAATGGTTGACTGCCCAACAGAGATGGATCGCAGGTCAATAGCCTCCTCACTCAGGGCAGCAGGGCTAACTGTGGCACCCGGATACCACCCCACCAGGCGTAAGTAGAAATGAAGGACACTGTACTCACCCCCTTGTTGCTGCTGTGATGGCCCTAAGCACCAATCCACCTCGGGATGGGCCACCGCAAGTATGCGGGCCATAAGGGGGATCAGGGTTCGACTGGCACCCATTCCTCGTTGGGAGGCCATCCCCAGCTGGGTCTCTGCCATCTTCTGTGCCCAGCGTCTCAGGTCCTCCCACTGTTTCTGACAGTGGGTGCTCCGCCTGCTGTAGACCCCCAGGGTCCACACGTCCTTGGCGATGGCACGCCATGTACCCTTCTTTTGATGTGCTCTGACCTGCAGAGAAAATGGACACGGGGAAAGGTATTAGTCAGACCGTCCTGCATGTTACACTCATGGCCCACCATGCCCCTTCCCATCCCCCTTAGCACAGACATGGCCCAGCACACATGCTGCACGCTGCCCAGGGCCCATCCACCAATCCCCCCTACACGAAGCCTTCGCACACAGCACTCCATGCATTCATGCCCCATGCATCGTACTCACTGTGTACTCACCTGTTGGCCTGGAGGCCTATATAGCAGTCGGTATTGGGGTAGGACCCCAATCATTAATAGCTCCAACTCCACCAAGGTGAAGGCAGGGGCCCTTTCCCCAGTCACACGCGGCATGGTAGGTTCCAGACACAGGTCACAGCAGCACATGCAGTGTAGGTCCTCTCCTGTTGAAGGTTAGGTAGCAAGTGAGTGAACAGACAGAACATGGCGGTCACGTCCGTGTCGGTGCGTGCCGTCACCGCCGGCAAAGATCACCATTGGCCACTGTACCCCATAGGGCCCAATGATAACCAATGAGGATTTGCATGGCGGTTCCTGACCGCCTCCCGCAACGGCACACAACGTCAGCAGAACAACCTCATTTCCACCTGTCCCTCCATACTGGACAGGCGGGCGCCATTTCAGGGGGGCGGAGGCCATGGATCCTAACTGCGTCACATTTCACTATTTCACATTCTGGAGATGTCACCAACATATTGTAACAATCACAATATGCATTGAACTGAAGTGGTTACAATGCACAGATAATGACCAGCTGCTCACTATTTTACCCCATAGATTGCAACCGCTGCAGATGAATAGGAGATGGAGACATCACCCCATGTACAGACCCCTGGTGGACTTGGCAACAATGAAGGACAGGCACATTATTCTCACCTATAGACTTGACAGGGCCACAATCACAGAGCTGTGTCAATTGGAGCCTGACCTGATATCTGCTATCCGTCATCCCACTGGGATCCCCCCTCTTGTGCAAGTACTATCAGTGCTCCATTTTCTGGCAACAGGTTCTTTCCAAGTGACAGTGGGCTTGGCAGCAGGGGTGTCACAGCCGATGTTCTCAATAGTGCTGACCAGAGTGTTGTCTGCCCTGATTAAACACATGTGCAGCTACATTGTTTTCCCCCAAGTGGAGGATTTGGCCCCTGTGAAGGCTGACTTCTACGCAATGGGACATATCCCCAACATCATTGGTGCGATTGATGGGACACATATTGCATTTGTCCTCCCCCACCCCCAGCAAAATGAACAGGTCTTCAGAAATCATGAAAGTTATCACTCTATGAATGTGCAGATGGTGTGTTTGGCGGACCAGTACATCTCTCATGTCAATGCTAAGTATCCAGGCTTGGTGCATGATGCTTTTATCCTGAGGAATAGCAGCATCCCAAATGTGATGGCCCAACTCCAGAGGCACTGTGTGTGGATAATAGGTGAGCCCTGGTTTCCACCCAGTGGATGTTGGTGTATGGGCATGGTGTGGGCCATATGGCATAGTTTGTGGCTAACAGTTGTCCCTCAATATTTTCAGGTGACTCTGGTTACCTCAACCTCTCATGACTACTGTCCCCTGTTAGGAATCCGAGGACAAGGGCAGAGGAACGTTACAATGAGGCACATGGGCGAACAAGAAGGATTATTGAACGTACATTCGGCCTCCTGAAGGCTAGGTTTCGGTGCCTCCATCTAACAGGTGGATCCCTGTGCTTCTCACCCAAGAAGGTCTGGCAGATTATTGTGGCATGCTGTATGTTTCACAACCTTGCCTTGAGACTCCATGTGCCTTTTCTGCAGGAGGAAGAGGCTGGAGATGGCGGTTTGGCAGCAGTGGACCCCGTGGACAGTAAATATGAGGAGGCAGAGGATGAGGATGAGGACAACAGAAGTTCAGTCATCCGTCAATACTTCCAATGACACACAGGTAAGACAGTGTTATTTCACATTTCATTAACAGTTTGATGTGTGACATTGTCACTGGCAGGCTGTGAATTCCTACTTCTATGGTCACTCACTGTACCCATTGGCATCTCTTTTTGCAGATGTTGGTGCCCCACCATTGCTCCTGGTGTGTTCACTGCAGGCAACAACAGGACTTTCCTATGTAAACATTACTGTACAGTTGAATTGCAATTTATGAACCTTGTTAAATGAATACATTTTAAAATCATTGGATATACTTCATACTTGTATTTTTTCTCAGTGTGTTTATTGCAGTGCTCTGACAAAAAGGGGGAAGTGCAATGGGCTGGGGTGATGATGGAGGAAAGTCCAGGTTAGAGTCCAGTCTATTTGTAGCAGAGGTGCATTGTCCAAGGGGACATAGGAAGGGGAGCAATGGCAGTTCAAGGTGGACAGGGTGACAGAGTGGGACACAAGGGTGACATTCAGCAGAGTCTTATTTACTGGCGGGGGGTCTTGGCAATAGTCTCTGGCTTCTGCCTGGAACGCAGGGAATGTTTGCAGAGTGGTTCTTCTTCTGCAAGGGGAGGGATGCTGGTGGCCTCTTGGTCCTGTGGCGGGGCCTCCTGTCCACTAGCGGCAGCCGAGGTGGTGGGCTGTTCAGTAGTCTCGCTAGTGTCAGGGGCCTGCTGGTGTGCCACTGCCTCCCTCATTTAATAATGAAAAATAGTTTTTATCGAGCAAAACGTGAACAACTCAGTGACGAAGTTACCTATTTGAAATTAGATTACGACCCTAACAAAGAATTCACAGAAACTCTGAAGGCCATCTTAGTAAATCCCAGTAGTATGAGTGGATCACAGAAAACAGAAACACTGTTGGGGTTATTACAACCCTTGCGGTTGGTGATAAAGTGGTGGTAATACTGCCAACAGGCTGGCGGTAAATACCGCCAAATTATGACCATGGGTGAAACAGTTCAGACAGACAGCCACTTTAACACACTGACCGCCAGGGCAGAATCAACAGGCACCACGGCGGTAGGCGCATACAGCCAGGTGGAAGACAATGTTCTGCCCACTATATTAAGACAGTCTAATCCGCCACCTTTTCCAGGGTGGTACCAATGACATCAAAAGCCTGGCAGAAACACTGCACAGAAGGGAAAGGACTCATCTGTGGAGACTCAGGGAAGAACCACGCCGCCATGGAACCCGAGCTGCATGTCTTCCCCATGCCCTTCTACGTGCTGCTCCACTAAGAACACTAACGACGGCTAAGACAACCACAGTGAGTACAGCTGCCTTGCACACAGGGGAAGGGGGAAGGAAAAAGAGAGTGACACGCACCCTTCCACTCCCAACACCATACACACTGGCAGATGCAGTAACATGACATATTTACCCTGTACCCCTCAGGAATAATGCAGGAACAGCTACAATAGATAAAAAGAGTGTAATAAGATAAAACTGTATCAACATTTGCATCCAAATAAAAAAATATATACATATTTACAAATGTAGGGACACTTCCCAGTCCTCAATGTTCGTGGGCCACAGGGACACATTATAAAGTCCAAGGCCCTATTTCACTCTTGCAACAACACGGAGAGAACACTGTAGGGGCATCAGGTCGAAAATAGGCAGGCACCTCAGCCGAAAGATGGTACAACGCCACTGGTCCTGGAGGTGGCAACAAGCCCTGTGCTTGGTCCTGGGGAGTGCAAGGCCACAGTCTCACAAGTGGGTGACTTGCCCACATGCTCTGGAGGGGGCAAAATGCACATTACTCTGTCCTGGGGAATGCAAGGCCACAGTCTCTCAAGTGGGTGATCTGCCCACTGGTTCTGGAGGGGGCATTGTGCCCTCTGATCTTCATCCTGGTGAGGATGGGGTGAGTGGATGGCATCTCCACTGGTTCTGGAGAAGCCATCGTCCCCTGTGATCTTCATCCTCAGGAGGATGGGGTGAGTGGATGGCATCTCCACTGGTTCTGGAGGGGGCATCATGCCCTGTGATGCAGGGTCACAGTCTCCCAGGTGGGTGTCATACCCACTGGATTTGCAGGGGGCAGGCCGCACAACAGCCCATGGGAGCCCCTAAGCACCCATCCACCTCCGGATGGGCCACCGCAAGTATGCAGGCCATAAGGGGGATCAGGGTTCGACTGGCACCCATTCCTCGTTGGGAGGCCATCCCCAGCTGGGTCTCTGCCATCTTCTGTGCCCAGCGTCTCAGGTCCTCCCACTGTTTCTGACAGTGGGTGCTCCGCCTGCTGTAGACCCCCAGGGTCCGCCCGTCCTTAGACACAGGACACAGGTCTACAGAATGTCTGCCGGCGGTGGCGGCTGTTAAGTGGTGGCAGTGGTGTTGCTGCTGCTGGTGGGTGAAGGCTCCAGCCCATCCCCTGCAGCCTCGGACGGCTGCCCACTGGTGCTGCTGCTGGTGGTGCTGGTGCTGCTGGTGGTGGGGGGAGACTCCAGCCCATCCCTTGCAGCCTTGGATGGCTGCCCACTGGTGCTGCTGCTGGTGGTGGTGTGGGGAGGCTCCAGCCCATCCAGTGCAGCATTGGATGGCAGCCCACTGGTGCTGTTGCTGCTGGAGGTGGTGGGAGGAGGCTCCAGCCCATCCCCAGCAGCCTCAGACAGCTGCCCACTGGTGCTTCTAGTGATGGTGCTGGCAGCAGTGCTGCTGGCGGAGCTGGTGGTGGGGGGAGGCTCCAGCCCATCCCCTGCTACCTCGGACAGCTGCATCACCATGGTTGGTGGTGGGCACTTCGACTGAGTCCCAGCACCAGGTCCCTTGTCCTTACTGCCTGCTGGTGAAGGCCCCTTGCCCTTCCTTCCTGCAGCTGGGGCTGGCTCCTTACCCTTCCTTCCTGCAGCTGGGGCTGGCTCCTTGCCCTTCCTTCCTGCAGCACTTGGGGCAGGCACTGTTTCTGTCTGGCTGGCTGGTGACCTCGATCCTTTCCCACCTGGATATGCTGGGGACATTACTGTGCCCGTGGACTGGGTGGCTGAGGTGCTTGCCTGGGTTTTGACCACCCTGGCCTGACATGAAGGACAGAGGGGGGAGGGGTAGAGAAGAGATCAATGGTGGAGAGGAAAAGCTTCTCAGGGACATTGGGGTGGGAAGAGGGAGAAGGTGTTGGAGTGGAGGAAGAGGGAGTGGTTGTAGGAGGTGTCAGTCTGCTGTGTTTGGGTGCAGGTGCATGGGTTGGATGCTGTTGTGAGGTGGATGGCTGTTGGGTGTCTGAGTGCTTGCGTTTGTGTACTTTGGGAGGAGTGGGCACAGACACAGTGGGAGATGACACAGGGGACGTGTGCATGGATGTGGGGGTGGTGACTGCCAGTGAGGTGTGTGTTCTGATAGGTGTGCTGGTGATGGGGGTACTGGATGAGGATGTAGTACATGCAGGTGTGAGTGTAAACGCAATTGGGAGGGAGGTGGAGGACGAGGAGGAGGGGGTCACAGTGGAGGCAGTGGATGTTGGTATGTCTGCATTTGGATGGTGTGTGTGTGAGTGCCTGTGGGATGAAGTGTGGTGCTTGTGTTTGCCTGTGCTACTCTTGTGTGTTGTCTTGTGTGCATGCTCGTCTGCCTGTGTGCTTGGGATAGGTTGAGGGGAATCGGATTGGGTAGAAGAAGTTGGAGGGTGGAAACAGGGACAATGGCTGCCATCAGAGAGGAAGCCAGAGCCTGAATTGATCTCTCTTGGGCCGCCAAGCCAGTGTGAATGCCCTCCAGAAATGCATTGGACTGTTGCATTTGGGCTGCCAGCCCCTGGATGGCATTCACAATGGTTAACTGCCCAACAGAGATGGATCGCAGGTCAATAGCCTCCTCACTCAGGGCAGCAGGGCTAACTGTGGCACCCGGATACCACCCCACCAGGCGTAAGTAGAAATGAAGGACACTGTACTCACCCCCTTGTTGCTGCTGTGATGGCCATAAGCACCAATCCACCTCCGGATGGGCCCCCGCAAGTATGCGGGCCATAAGGGGGATCAGGGTTCGACTGGCACCCATTCCTCGTTGGGAGGCCATCCCCAGCTGGGTCTCTGCCATCTTCTGTGCCCAGCGTCTCAGGTCCTCCCACTGTTTCTGACAGTGGGTGCTCCGCCTGCTGTAGACCCCCAGGGTCCACACGTCCTTGGCGATGGCACGCCATGTACCCTTCTTTTGATGTGCTCTGACCTGCAGAGAAAATGGACACGGGGAAAGGTATTAGTCAGATCGTCCTGCATGTTACACTCATGGCCCACCATGCCCCTTCCCATCCCCCTTAGCACAGACATGGCCCAGCACACGTGCTGCACGCTGCCCAGGGCCCATCCACCAATCCCCCCTACACGAAGCCTTCGCACACAGCACTCCATGCATTCATGCCCCATGCATCGTACTCACTGTGTACTCACCTGTTGGCCTGGAGGCCTATATAGCAGTCGGTATTGGGGTAGGACCCCAATCATTAATAGCTCCAACTCCACCAAGGTGAAGGCAGGGGCCCTTTCCCCAGTCACACGCGGCATGGTAGGTTCCAGACACAGGTCACAGCAGCACATGCAGTGTAGGTCCTCTCCTGTTGAAGGTTAGGTAGCAAGTGAGTGAACAGACAGAACATGGCGGTCACGTCCGTGTCGGTGCGTGCCGTCACCGCCGGCAAAGATCACCATTGGCCACTGTACCCCATAGGGCCCAATGATAACCAATGAGGATTTGCATGGCGGTTCCTGACCGCCTCCCACAACGGCACACAACGTCAGCAGAACAACCTCATTTCCACCTGTCCCTCCATACTGGACAGGCGGGCGCCATTTCAGGGGGGCGGAGGCCATGGATCCTAACTGCGTCACATTTCACTATTTCACATTCTGGAGATGTCACCAACATATTGTAACAATCACAATATGCATTGAACTGAAGTGGTTACAATGCACAGATAATGACCAGCTGCTCACTATTTTACCCCATAGATTGCAACCGCTGCAGATGAATAGGAGATGGAGACATCACCCCATGTACAGACCCCTGGTGGACTTGGCAACAATGAAGGACAGGCACATTATTCTCACCTATAGACTTGACAGGGCCACAATCACAGAGCTGTGTCAATTGGAGCCTGACCTGATATCTGCTATCCGTCATCCCACTGGGATCCCCCCTCTTGTGCAAGTACTATCAGTGCTCCATTTTCTGGCAACAGGTTCTTTCCAAGTGACAGTGGGCTTGGCAGCAGGGGTGTCACAGCCGATGTTCTCAATAGTGCTGACCAGAGTGTTGTCTGCCCTGATTAAACACATGTGCAGCTACATTGTTTTCCCCCAAGTGGAGGATTTGGCCCCTGTGAAGGCTGACTTCTACGCAATGGGACATATCCCCAACATCATTGGTGCGATTGATGGGACACATATTGCATTTGTCCTCCCCCACCCCCAGCAAAATGAACAGGTCTTCAGAAATCATAAAAGTTATCACTCTATGAATGTGCAGATGGTGTGTTTGGCGGACCAGTACATCTTTCATGTCAATGCTAAGTATCCAGGCTTGGTGCATGATGCTTTTATCCTGAGGAATAGCAGCATCCCAAATGTGATGGCCCAACTCCAGAGGCACTGTGTGTGGATAATAGGTGAGCCCTGGTTTCCACCCAGTGGATGTTGGTGTATGGGCATGGTGTGGGCCATATGGCATAGTGTGTGGCTAACAGTTGTCCCTCAATATTTGCAGGTGACTCTGGTTACCTCAACCTCTCATGACTACTGTCCCCTGTTAGGAATCCGAGGACAAGGGCAGAGGAACGTTACAATGAGGCACATGGGCGAACAAGAAGGATTATTGAACGTACATTCGGCCTCCTGAAGGCTAGGTTTCGGTGCCTCCATCTAACAGGTGGATCCCTGTGCTTCTCACCCAAGAAGGTCTGGCAGATTATTGTGGCATGCTGTATGTTTCACAACCTTGCCTTGAGACTCCATGTGCCTTTTCTGCAGGAGGAAGAGGCTGGAGATGGCGGTTTGGCAGCAGTGGACCCCGTGGACAGTAAATATGAGGAGGCAGAGGATGAGGATGAGGACAACAGAAGTTCAGTCATCCGTCAATACTTCCAATGACACACAGGTAAGACAGTGTTATTTCACATTTCATTAACAGTTTGATGTGTGACATTGTCACTGGCAGGCTGTGAATTCCTACTTCTATGGTCACTCACTGTACCCATTGGCATCTCTTTTTGCAGATGTTGGTGCCCCACCATTGCTCCTGGTGTGTTCACTGCAGGCAACAACAGGACTTTCCTATGTAAACATTACTGTACAGTTGAATTGCAATTTATGAACCTTGTTAAATGAATACATTTTAAAATCATTGGATATACTTCATACTTGTATTTTTTCTCAGTGTGTTTATTGCAGTGCTCTGACAAAAAGGGGGAAGTGCAATGGGCTGGGGTGATGATGGAGGAAAGTCCAGGTTAGAGTCCAGTCTATTTGTAGCAGAGGTGCATTGTCCAAGGGGACATAGGAAGGGGAGCAATGGCAGTTCAAGGTGGACAGGGTGACAGAGTGGGACACAAGGGTGACATTCAGCAGAGTCTTATTTACTGGCGGGGGGTCTTGGCAATAGTCTCTGTCTTCTGCCTGGAACGCAGGGAATGTTTGCAGAGTGGTTCTTCTTCTGCAAGGGGAGGGATGCTGGTGGCCTCTTGGTCCTGTGGCGGGGCCTCCTGTCCACTAGCGGCAGCCGAGGTGGTGGGCTGTTCAGTAGTCTCGCTAGTGTCAGGGGCCTGCTGGTGTGCCACTGCCTCCCTCATTTAATAATGAAAAATAGTTTTTATCGAGCAAAACGTGAACAACTCAGTGACGAAGTTACCTATTTGAAATTAGATTATGACCCTACCAAAGAATTCACAGAAACTCTGAAGGCCATCTTAGTAAATCCCAGTAGTATGAGTGGATCACAGAAAACAGAAACACTGTTGGGGTTATTACAACCCTAGCGGTTGGTGATAAAGTGGTGGTAATACTGCCAACAGGCTGGCGGTAAATACCGCCAAATTATGACCATGGGGGAAACAGCTCAGACAGACAGCCACTTTAACACACTGACCGCCAGGGCAGAATCAACAGGCACCACGGCGGTAGGCGCATACAGCCAGGTGGAGGACAATGTTCTGCCCACTATATTAAGACAGTCCAATCCGCCACCTTTTCCAGGGTGGTACCAATGACATCAAAAGCCTGGCAGAAACACTGCACAGAAGGGAAAGGGCTCATCTGTGGAGACTCAGGGAAGAACCACGCCGCCATGGAACCCGAGCTGCATGTCTTCCCCATGCCCTTCTACGTGCTGCTCCACTAAGAACACTAACGACGGCTAAGACAACCACAGTGAGTACAGCTGCCTAGCACTCAGGGGAAGGGGGAAGGAAAAAGAGAGTGACACGCACCCTTCCACTCCCAACACCATACACACTGGCAGATGCAGTAACATGACATATTTACCCTGTACCCCTCAGGAATAATGCAGGAACAGCTACAATAGATAAAAAGAGTGTAATAAGATAAAACTGTATCAACATGTGCATCCAAATAAAAAAATATATATACATATTTACAAAGGTAGGGACACTTCCCAGTCCTCAATGTTCGTGGGCCACAGGGACACATTATAAAGTCCAAGGCCCTATTTCACTCTTGCAACAACACGGAGAGAACACTGTAGGGGCATCAGGTCTAAAATAGGCAGGCACCTCAGCCGAAAGATGGTACAACGCCATTGGTCCTGGAGGTGGCAACAAGCCCTGTGCTTGGTCCTGGGGAGTGCAAGACCACAGTCTCACAAGTGGGTGACTTGCCCACATGCTCTGGAGGGGGCAAAATGCACATTACTCTGTCCTGGGGAATGCAAGGCCACAGTCTCTCAAGTGGGTGATCTGCCCACTGGTTCTGGAGGGGGCATTGTGCCCTGTGATCTTCATCCTGGTGAGGATGGGGTGAGTGGATGGCATCTCCACTGGTTCTGGAGAAGCCATCGTCCCCTGTGATCTTCATCCTCAGGAAGATGGGGTGAGTGGATGGCATCTCCACTGGTTCTGGAGGGGGCATCATGCCCTGTGATTCAGGGTCACAGTCTCCCAGGTGGGTGTCATACCCACTGGATTTGCAGGGGGCAGGCCGCACAACAGCCCATGGGAGCCCCTAAGCACCCATCCACCTCCGGATGGGCCACCGCAAGTATGCGGGCCATAAGGGGGATCAGGGTTCGACTGGCACCCATTCCTCGTTGGGAGGCCATCCCCAGCTGGGTCTCTGCCATCTTCTGTGCCCAGCGTCTCAGGTCCTCCCACTGTTTCTGACAGTGGGTGCTCCGCCTGCTGTAGACCCCCAGGGTCCGCACGTCCTTGGACACAGGACACAGGTCTACAGAATGTCTGCCGGCGGTGGCGGCTGTTAAGTGGTGGCAGTGGTGTTGCTGCTGCTGGTGGGTGAAGGCTCCAGCCCATCCCCTGCAGCCTCGGACGGCTGCCCACTGGTGCTGCTGCTGGTGGTGCTGGTGCTGCTGGTGGTGGGGGGAGACTCCAGCCCATCCCTTGCAGCCTTGGATGGCTGCCCACTGGTGCTGCTGCTGGTGGTGGTGGGGGGAGGCTCCAGCCCATCCAGTGCAGCATTGGATGGCAGCCCACTAGTGCTGTTGCTGCTGGAGGTGGTGGGAGGAGGCTCCAGCCCATCCCCAGCAGCCTCAGACAGCTGCCCACTGGTGCTTCTAGTGATGGTGCTGGCAGCAGTGCTGCTGGCGGAGCTGGTGGTGGGGGGAGGCTCCAGCCCATCCCCTGCTACCTCGGACAGCTGCATCACCATGGTTGGTGGTGGGCACTTCGACTGAGTCCCAGCACCAGGTCCCTTGTCCTTACTGCCTGCTGGTGAAGGCCCCTTGCCCTTCCTTCCTGCAGCTGGGGCTGGCTCCTTACCCTTCCTTCCTGCAGCTGGGGCTGGCTCCTTGCCCTTCCTTCCTGCAGCACTTGGGGCAGGCACTGTTTCTGTCTGGCTGGCTGGTGACCTCGATCCTTTCCCACCTGGATATGCTGGGGACATTACTGTGCTCGTGGACTGGGTGGCTGAGGTGCTTGCCTGGGTTTTGACCACCCTGGCCTGACGTGAAGGACAGAGGGGGGAGGGGTAGGGAAGAGATCAATGGTGGAGAGGAAAAGCTTCTCAGGGACATTGGGGTGGGAAGAGGGAGAAGGTGTTGGAGTGGAGGAAGAGGGAGTGGTTGTAGGAGGTGTCAGTCTGCTGTGTTTGGGTGCAGGTGCATGGGTTGGATGCTGTTGTGAGGTGGATGGCTGTTGGGTGTCTGAGTGCTTGCGTTTGTGTACTTTGGGAGGAGTGGGCACAGACACAGTGGGAGATGACACAGGGGACGTGTGCATGGATGTGGGGGTGGTGACTGCCAGTGAGGTGTGTGTTCTGATAGGTGTGCTGGTGATGGGGGTACTGGATGAGGATGTAGTACATGCAGGTGTGAGTGTAAACGCAATTGGGAGGGAGGTGGAGGACGAGGAGGAGGGGGTCACAGTGGAGGCAGTGGATGTTGGTATGTCTGCATTTGGATGGTGTGTGTGTGAGTGCCTGTGGGATGAAGTGTGGTGCTTGTGTTTGCCTGTGCTACTCTTGTGTGTTGTCTTGTGTGCATGCTCGTCTGCCTGTGTGCTTGGGATAGGTTGAGGGGAATCGGATTGGGTAGAAGAAGTTGGAGGGTGGAAACAGGGACAATGGCTGCCATCAGAGAGGAAGCCAGAGCCTGGATTGATCTCTCTTGGGCCGCCAAGCCAGTGTGAATGCCCTCCTGAAATGCATTGGACTGTTGCATTTGGGCTGCCAGCCCCTGGATGGCATTCACAATGGTTGACTGCCCAACAGAGATGGATCGCAGGAGGTCAATAGCCTCCTCACTCAGGGCAGCAGGGCTAACTGTGGCACCAGGATACCACCCCACCAGGCGTAAGTAGAAATGAAGGACACTGTACTCACCCCCTTGTTGCTGCTGTGATGCCCCTAAGCACCCATCCACCTCCGGATGGGCCACCGCAAGTATGCGGGCCATAAGGGGGATCAGGGTTCGACTGGCACCCATTCCTCGTTGGGAGGCCATCCCCAGCTGGGTCTCTGCCATCTTCTGTGCCCAGCGTCTCAGGTCCTCCCACTGTTGACAGTGGGTGCTCCGCCTGCTGTAGACCCCCAGGGTCCGCACGTCCTTGGCGATGGCACGCCATGTACCCTTCTTTTGATGTGCTCTGACCTGCAGAGAAAATGGACACGGGGAAAGGTATTAGTCAGACCGTCCTGCATGTTACACTCATTGCCCACCATGCCCCTTCCCATCCCCCTTAGCACAGACATGGCCCAGCACACATGCTGCACGCTGCCCAGGACCCATCCACCAATCCCCCCTACACGAAGCCTTCGCACACAGCACTCCATGCATTCATGCCCCATGCATCGTACTCACTGTGTACTCACCTGTTGGTCTGGAGGCCTATATAGCAGTCGGTATTGGGGTAGGACCCCAATCATTAATAGCTCCAACTCCACCAAGGTGAAGGCAGGGGCCCTTTCCCCAGTCACACGCGGCATGGTAGGTTCCAGGCACAGGTCACAGCAGCACATGCAGTGTAGGTCCTCTCCTGTTGAAGGTTAGGTAGCAAGTGAGTGAACAGACAGAACATGGCGGTCACGTCCGTGTCGGTGCATGCCATCACCGCCGGCAAAGATCACCATTGGCCACTGTACCCCATAGGGCCCAATGATAACCAATGAGGATTTGCATGGCGGTTCCTGACCGCCTCCTGCAACGGCACACGTCAGCAGAACAACCTCATTTCCACCTGTCCCTCCATACTGGACAGGCGGGCGCCATTTCAGGGGGGCGGAGGCCATGGATCCTAACTGCGTCACATTTCACTATTTCACATTCTGGAGATGTCACCAACATATTGTAATAATCACAATATGCATTGAACTGAAGTGGTGACAATGCACAGATAATGACCAGCTGCTCACTATTTTACCCCATAGATTGCAACCGCTGCAGATAAATAGGAGATGGAGACATCACCCCATGTACAGACCACTGGTGGACTTGGCAACAATGAAGGACAGGCACATTATTCTCACCTATAAACTTGACAGGGCCACAATCACAGAGCTGTGTCAATTGGAGCCTGACCTGATATCTGATATCCGTCATCCCACTGGGATCCCCCCTCTTGTGCAAGTTCTATCAGTGCTCCATTTTCTGGCAACAGGTTCTTTCCAAGTGACAGTGGGCTTGGCAGCAGGGGTGTCACAGCCGATGTTCTCAATAGTGCTGACCAGAGTGTTGTCTGCCCTGATTAAACACATGTGCAGCTACATTGTTTTCCCCCAAGTGGAGGATTTGGCGCCTGTGAAGGCTGACATCTACGCAATGGGACATATCCCCAACAACATTGGTGCGATTGATGGACACATATTGCATTTGTCCTCCCCCACCCCCAGCAAAATTAACAGGTCTTCAGAAATCATAAAAGTTATCACTCTATGAATGTGCAGATGGTGTGTTTGGCGGACCAGTACATCTCTCATGTCAATGCTAAGTATCCAGGCTTGGTGCATGATGCTTTTATCCTTGAGGAATAGCAGCATCCCAAATGTGATGGCCCAACTCCAGAGGCACCGTGTGTGGATAATAGGTGAGCCCTGGTTTCCACCCAGTGGATGTTGGTGTATGGGCATGGTGTGGGCCATAAGGCATAGTGTGTGGCTAACAGTTGTCCCTCAATATTTGCAGGTGACTCTGGTTACCTCAACCTCTCATGACTACTGTCCCCTGTTTGGAATCCGAGGACAAGGGCAGAGGAACGTTACAATGAGGCACATGGGCGAACAAGAAGGATTATTGAACATACATTCGGCCTCCTGAAGGCTAGGTTTCGGTGCCTCCATCTAACAGGTGGATCCCTGTGCTTCTCACCCAAGAAGGTCTGGCAGATTATTGTGGCATGCTGTATGTTGCACAACCTTGCCTTGAGACTCCATGTGCCTTTTCTGCAGGAGGAAGAGGCTGGAGATGGCGGTGTGGCAACAGTGGACCCCGTGGACAGTAAAGATGAGGAGGCAGAGGATGAGGATGAGGACAACAGAAGTTCAGTCATCCGTCAATACTTCCAATGACACACAGGTAAGACAGTGTTATTTCACATTTCATTAACAGTTTGATGTGTGACATTGTCACTGGCAGGCTGTGAATTCCTACTTCAATGGTCACTCACTGTACCCATTGGCATCTCTTTTTGCAGATGTTGGTGCCCCACCATTGCTCCTGGTGTGTTCACTGCAGGCAACAACAGGACTTTCCTATGTAAACATTACTGTACAGTTGAATTGCAATTTATGAACCTTGTTAAATGAATACATTTTAAAATCATTGGACATACTTCATACTTGTATTTTTTCTAAGTGTGTTTATTGCAGTGCTCTGACAAAAAGGGGGAAGTGCAATGGGCTGGGGTGATGATGGAGGAAAGTCCAGGTTAGAGTCCAGTCTATTTGTAGCAGAGGTGCATTGTCCAAGGGGACATAGGAAGGGGAGCAATGGCAGTTCAAGGTGGACAGGGTGACAGAGTGGGACACAAGGGTGACATTCAGCAGAGTCTTATTTACTGGCGGGGGGTCTTGGCAATAGTCTCTGGCTTCTGCCTGGAACGCAGGGAATGTTTGCAGAGTGGTTCTTCTTCTGCAGGGGGAGGGATGCTGGTGGCATCTTGGTCCTGTGGCGGGGCCTCCTGTCCACTAGCGGCAGCGGAGGTGGTGGGCTGTTCAGTAGTCTCGCTAGTGTCAGGGGCCTGCTGGTGTACCACTGCCTCCCTCATTTAATAAAGAAAAATAGTTTTAATCGAGCTAAACTTGAACAACTCAGTGACGAAGTTACCTATTTGAAATTAGATTATGACCCTACCAAAGAATTCACAGAAACTCTGAAGGCCATCTTAGTAAATCCCAGTAGTATGAGTGGATCACAGAAAACGGAAACACTGTGGGGGTTATTACAACCCTAGCGGTTGGTGATAAAGTGGTGGTAATACTGCCAACAGGCTGGCGGTAAATACCGCCAAATTATGACCATGGGGGAAACAGCTCAGACAGACAGCCACTTTAACACACTGACCGCCAGGGCAGAATCAACAGGCACCACAGCGGTAGGCGCATACAGCCAGGTGGAAGACAATGTTCTGCCCACTATATTAAGACAGTCCAATCCGCCACCTTTTCCAGGGTGGTACCAATGACATCAAAAGCCTGGCAGAAACACTGCACAGAAGGGAAAGGACTCATCTGTGGAGACTCAGGGAAGAACCACGCCGCCATGGAACCCGAGCTGCATGTCTTCCCCATGCCCTTCTACGTGCTGCTCCACTAAGAACACTAACGACGGCTAAGACAACGACAGTGAGTACAGCTGCCTAGCACACAGGGGAAGGGGGAAGGAAAAAGAGAGTGACACGCACCCTTCCACTCCCAACACCATACACACTGGCAGATGCAGTAACGTGACATATTTACCCTGTACCCCTCAGGAATAATGCAAGAACAGCTACAATAGATAAAAAGAGTGTAATAAGATAAAACTGTATCAACATGTGCATCTAAATAAAAAAATATATACATATTTACAAATGTAGGGACACTTCCCAGTCCTCAATGTTCGTGGGCCACAGGGACACATTATAAAGTCCAAGGCCCTATTTCACTCTTGCAACAACACAGAGAGAACACTGTAGGGGCATCAGGTCGAAAATAGGCAGGCACCTCAGCCGAAAGATGGTACAACGCCACTGGTCCTGGAGGTGGCAACAAGCCCTGTGCTTGGTCCTGGGGAGTGCAAAGCCACAGTCTCACAAGTGGGTGACTTGCCCACATGCTCTGGAGGGGGCAAAATGCACATTACTCTGTCCTGGGGAATGCAAGGCCACAGTCTCTCAAGTGGGTGATCTGCCCACTGGTTCTGGAGGGGCCATTGTGACCTGTGATTTTCATCCTGGTGAGGATGGGGTGAGTGGATGGCATCTCCACTGGTTCTGGAGAAGCCATCGTCCCCTGTGATCTTCATCCTCAGGAGGATGGGGTGAGTGGATGGCATCTCCACTGGTTCTGGAGGGGGCATCATGCCCTGTGATGCAGGGTCACAGTCTCCCAGGTGGGTGTCATACCCACTGGATTTGCAGGGGGCAGGCCGCACAACAGCCCATGGGAGCCCCTAAGCACCCATCCACCTCCGGATGGGCCACCGCAAGTATGCGGGCCATAAGGGGGATCAGGGTTCGACTGGCACCCATTCCTCGTTGGGAGGCCATCCCCAGCTGGGTCTCTGCCATCTTCTGTGCCCAGCGTCTCAGGTCCTCCCACTGTTTCTGACAGTGGGTGCTCCGCCTGCTGTAGACCCCCAGGGTCCGCACGTCCTTGGACACAGGACACAGGTCTACAGAATGTCTGCCGTTGGTGGCGGCTGTTAAGTGGTGGCAGTGGTGTTGCTGCTGCTGGTGGTGGTGGGTGAAGGCTCCAGCCCATCCCCTGCAGCCTCGGAAGGCTGCCCACTGGTGTTGCTGCTGGTGGTGCGGGTGCTGCTGGTGGAGCTGGTGGTGGGGGGAGACTCCAGCCCATCCCTTGCAGCCTTGGATGGCTGCCCACTGGTGCTGCTGCTGGTGGTGGTGGGGGGAGGCTCCAGCCCATCCAGTGCAGCATTGGATGGCAGCCCACTGGTGCTGTTGCTGCTGGAGGTGCCAGCCCTGGAGGCTCCAGCCCATCCCCAGCAGCCTCAGACAGCTGCCCACTGGTGCTTCTAGTGATGGTGCTGGCAGCAGTGCTGCTGGCGGAGCTGGTGGTGGGGGGAGGCTCCAGCCCATCCCCTGCTACCTCGGACAGCTGCATCACCATGGTTGGTGGTGGGCACTCCGACTGAGTCCCAGCACCAGGTCCCTTGTCCTTACTGCCTGCTGGTGAAGGCCCCTTGCCCTTCCTTCCTGCAGCTGGGGCTGGCTCCTTACCCTTCCTTCCTGCAGCTGGGGCTGGCTCCTTGCCCTTCCTTCCTGCAGCACTTGGGGCAGGCACTGTTTCTGTCTGGCTGGCTGGTGACCTCGATCCTTTCCCACCTGGAGTTGCTGGGGACATTACTGTGCCCGTGGACTGAGGTGCTTGCCTGGGTTTTGACCACCCTGGCCTGACGTGAAGGACAGAGGGGGGAGGGGTAGGGAAGAGATCAATGGTGGAGAGGAAAAGCTTCTCAGGGACATTGGGGTGGGAAGAGGGAGAAGGTTTTGGAGTGAAGGAAGAGGGAGTGGTTGTAGGAGGTGTCAGTCTGCTGTGTTTGGGTGCAGGTGCATAGGTTGGATGCTGTTGTGAGGTGGATGGCTGTTGGGTGTCTGAGTGCTTGCTTTTGTGTACTTTGGGAGGAGTGGGCACAGACACAGTGGGAGAGGACACAGGGGACGTGTGCATGGATGTGGGGGTGGTGACTGCCAGTGAGGTGTGTGTTCTGATAGGTGTGCTGGTGATGGGGGTACTGGATGAGGATGTAGTACATGCAGGTGTGAGTGTAAACGCAATTGGGAGGGAGGTGGAGGACGAGGAGGAGGGGGTCACAGTGGAGGCAGTGGATGTTGGGATGTCTGCATTTGGATGGTGTGTGTGTGAGTGCCTGTGGGATGAAGTGTGGTGCTTGTGTTTGCCTGTGCTACTCTTGTGTGTTGTCTTGTGTGCATGCTCGTCTGCCTGTGTGCTTGGGATAGGTTGAGGGGAATCGGATTGGGTAGAAGAAGTTGGAGGGTGGAAACAGGGACAATGGCTGCCATCAGAGAGGAAGCCAGAGCCTGGATTGATCTCTCTTGGGCCGCCAAGCCAGTGTGAATGCCCTCCAGAAATGCATTGGACTGTTGCATTTGGGCTGCCAGCCCCTGGATGGCATTCACAATGGTTGACTGCCCAACAGAGATGGATCGCAGGAGGTCAATAGCCTCCTCACTCAGGGCAGCAGGGCTAACTGTGGCACCCGGATACCACCCCACCAGGCGTAAGTAGAAATGAAGGACACTGTACTCACCCCCTTGTTGCTGCTGTGATGCCCCTAAGCACCCATCCACCTCCGGATGGGCCACCGCAAGTATGCGGGCCATAAGGGGGATCAGGGTTCGACTGGCACCCATTCCTCGTTGGGAGGCCATCCCCAGCTGGGTCTCTGCCATCTTCTGTGCCCAGCGTCTCAGGTCCTCCCACTGTTTCTGACAGTCGGTGCTCTGCCTGCTGTAGACCCCCAGGGTCCGCACGTCCTTGGCGATGGCACGCCATGTACCCTTCTTTTGATGTGCTCTGACCTGCAGAGAAAATGGACACGGGGAAAGGTATTAGTCAGACCGTCCTGCATGTTACACTCATGGCCCACCATGCCCCTTCCCATCCCCCTTAGCACAGACATGGCCCAGCACACATGCTGCACGCTGCCCAGGGCCCATCCACCAATCCCCCCTACACGAAGCCTTCGCACACAGCACTCCATGCATTCATGCCCCATGCATCGTACTCACTGTGTACTCACCTGTTGGTCTGGAGGCCTATATAGCAGTCGGTATTGGGGTAGGACCCCAATCATTAATAGCTCCAACTCCACCAAGGTGAAGGCAGGGGCCCTTTCCCCAGTCACACGCGGCATGGTAGGTTCCAGACACAGGTCACAGCAGCACATGCAGTGTAGGTCCTCTCCTGTTGAAGGTTAGGTAGCAAGTGAGTGAACAGACAGAACATGGCGGTCACGTCCGTGTCGGTGCGTGCCGTCACCGCTGGCAAAGATCACCATTGGCCACTGTACCCCATAGGGCCCAATGATAACCAATGAGGATTTGCATGGCGGTTCCTGACCGCCTCCCGCAACGGCACACAAAGTCAGCAGAACAACCTCATTTCCACCTGTCCCTCCATACTGGACAGGCGGGCGCCATTTCAGGGGGGCGGAGGCCATGGATCCTAACTGTGTCACATTTCACTATTTCACATTCTGGAGATGTCACCAACATATTGTAACAATCACAATATGCATTGAACTGAAGTGGTGACAATGCACAGATAATGACCAGCTGCTCACTATTTTACCCCATAGATTGCAACCGCTGCAGATGAATAGGAGATGGAGACATCACCCCATGTACAGACCCCTGGTGGACTTGGCAACAATGAAGGACAGGCACATTATTCTCTCCTATAGACTTGACAGGGCCACAATCACAGAGCTGTGTCAATTGGAGCCTGACCTGATATCTGCTATCCGTCATCCCACTGGGATCCCCCCTCTTGTGCAAGTTCTATCAGTGCTCCATTTTCTGGCAACAGGTTCTTTCCAAGTGACAGTGGGCTTGGCAGCAGGGGTGTCACAGCCGATGTTCTCAATAGTGCTGACCAGAGTGTTGTCTGCCCTGATTAAACACATGTGCAGCTACATTGTTTTCCCCCAAGTGGAGGATTTGGCGCCTGTGAAGGCTGACTTCTACGCAATGGGACATATCCCCAACATCATTGGTGCGATTGATGGGACACATATTGCATTTGTCCTCCCCCACCCCCAGCAAAATGAACAGGTCTTCAGAAATCATAAAAGTTATCACTCTATGAATGTGCAGATGGTGTGTTGGCGGACCAGTACATCTCTCATGTCAATGCTAAGTATCCAGGCTTGGTGCATGATGCTTTTATCCTGAGGAATAGCAGCATCCCAAATGTGATGGCCCAACTCCAGAGGCACCGTGTGTGGATAATAGGTTAGCCCTGGTTTCCACCCAGTGGATGTTGGTGTATGGGCATGGTGTGGGCCATATGGCATAGTGTGTGGCTGACAGTTGTCCCTCAATATTTGCAGGTGACTCTGGTTACCTCAACCTCTCATGACTACTGTCCCCTGTTAGGAATCCGAGGACAAGGGTAGAGGAACGTTACAATGAGGCACATGGGCGAACAAGAAGGATTATTGAACGTACATTCGGCCTCCTGAAGGCTAGGTTTCGGTGTCTCCATCTAACAGGTGGATCCCTGTGCTTCTCACCCAAGAAGGTCTGGCAGATTATTGTGGCATGCTGTATGTTGCACAACCTTGCCTTGAGACTCCATGTGCCTTTTCTGCAGGAGGAAGAGGCTGGAGATGGCGGTGTGGCAGCAGTGGACCCCGTGGACAGTAAAGATGAGGAGGCAGAGGATGAGGATGAGGACAACAGAAGTTCAGTCATCCGTCAATACTTCCAATGACACACAGGTAAGACAGTGTTATTTCACATTTCATTAACAGTTTGATGTGTGACATTGTCACTGGCAGGCTGTGAATTCCTACTTCTATGGTCACTCACTGTACCCATTGGCATCTCTTTTTGCAGATGTTGGTGCCCCACCATTGCTCCTGGTGTGTTCACTGCAGGCAACAACAGGACTTTCCTATGTAAACATTACTGTACAGTTGAATTGCAATTTATGAACCTTGTTAAATGAATACATTTTAAAATCATTGGACATACTTCATACTTGTATTTTTTCTAAGTGTGTTTATTGCAGTGCTCTGACAAAAAGGTGGAAGTGCAATGGGCTGGGGTGATGATGGAGGAAAGTCCAGGTTAGAGTCCAGTCTATTTGTAGCACAGGTGCATTGTCCAAGGGGACATAGGAAGGGGAGCAATGGCAGTTCAAGGTGGACTGGGTGACAGAGTGGGACACAAGGGTGACATTCAGCAGAGTCTTATTTACTGGCGGGGGGTCTTGGCAATAGTCTCTGGCTTCTGCCTGGAACGCAGGGAATGTTTGCAGAGTGGTTCTTCTTCTACAGGGGGAGGGGTGCTGGTGGCCTCTTGGTCCTGTGGCGGGGCCTCCTGTCCACTAGCGGCAGCGGAGGTGGTGGGCTGTTCAGTAGTCTCGCTAGTGTCAGGGGCCTGCTGGTGTGCCTCTGCCTCCCTCATACTGTTGGCCATGTCTGCCAGCACCCCTGTTAATGGTCTGCAAGTCCTCCCTAATCCCCAGGTACTGCCACTCCTACAGCCGCATGTTCTCCTGCATCTTGTCCAGGATTTGGCCCGCCGTATCCACGGAATGTTGGTGTGCTCCCAGGATCTCGGTGAGTGCCTGCTGGAGAGTCTGTTCCCTGGGCCTGTCCTCCCCCTGGCACACAGCAGTCCTCCGAGCTGCCCTGTGCCTCTGTCCCGTGAACGTGTGCCCACTGCCACTGACCCCAGGTCCCTGATTGTCCTGTGTTTGTGGTGTGCCCTGGGCTCCCTGTAGTGGTGGACACACTGCTGATTGACGTGTCCTGGGGACAGAGGTATGGGTACGCTGGGAGGGTGCTGTAGTGGTGTTTCCTGAGGGGAGAGAGTCTGTGGTGGTGTGAGACTGTGCCTGGGTAACAAACTGTCCGGAGGTCCCTGATGGGCCAGGTTGGTCATCCAGATCCAAGCGACCAGAGCTGCTGTCATCATTGTGGGCCTCTTCTGTGGGGGGACTGGATGTTACTGGCACCTCTTCTCCGGTGACATTGGCTGGGGTACCTGTGTGGATGTAAATGCAGTGTGTTTCTGTGTGTGACATATTGTGTGTGGGTGGGTTGTCCTCTATGGTTGCTATTGCCCTGGCAGCTTTGCCTTGTGTGAGTTATTATTTGGTGGGCTAGCTGATTATCTCTAGTGTGCACTCTGTAGTGATAGGTGTCCATGCAGGTCTGTGAGTGGTGTCCATGCATTGGTGTGGCATGAAGGGCTTGGCATTGGGATGAGTGGGTTGTGATGGTGGGGTGTGTGGGAGGTGGTGGAGTGATGGGAGTGAGTGTAAGTGAGTGTGAGTGTAAGGGTGGGGGTATGTGATGGTATGCAGGTGAGGGGGGTGATAGTAATAGAGAGTTGACTTACCAGAGTACAGTCCTCCTGCTACTCCTGCCAGGCCCTCAGGATGCATGATTGCCAAGACTTGCTCCTCCCATGTTGTTAGTTGTGGGGGACGAGGTAGGGGTCTACGGCCAGTCCTCTGTACAGCTAGCTGGTGTCTTGCTGCAATGGAACGCGCCTTCCCCGGTAGGTCATTCCACCTCTTCCTGATGTCATCCCTTGTTCTGGGGTGCTGTCCCAGGGCCTTGACCATGTTCACGATCCTCCGCCATAGCTCCATCTTCTTAGCAATGGATATCTTCTACACTTGTGATCCAAATAGCTGTGGCTCTACCAGGATTATTTCCTCCACCATGTCCCTTAGCTCCTCCTCAGAGAATCTGGGGTATCACTGTGGTGCCATGAGTGTAGTGTGAGTGGTGTGGGTGAGGGTGTGTAGGGCGATGTGTTGGGGTGTGTGATGTAAGGTGCGTGGGTGGTGTATAGGTGATGGTGGTAAGTGGCTCTGGTTGTGTGAGTGCTCTTGCTGTCTCTCTCTGCTGGCAATTATTGGTATTCGTAAAGGGTTGTGGGTAATGAGGGTGTGTGTTTTATAGTGGTGTGGGTGTGGTGTGTGTATGGGTGTCAAGTGTGTGTAGTTTGAATGTCCGCTGTGGCGATTCGTGGGTCATTATGTTGTGGGCGTTGTTCTGTTGGCGTAACAGTGTGAATATTGATACCGCCACTTTATCACTGACCTTTGGGCTGGCGGATTTGTGTGTGTGGCTGAAAAGTGACGGATTGGTGTGTGTGTGTCATAATATGGTTAGCGGATATCTGCCGCAGTGGCGGTATGTTGGCGGCAGTCAGCATGGCGGTAAGGGGGATTTACCGCCAATGTCATAATGGGGGCCTATATATTTTCTTCAAATGGAGAATCCAAGTGCACCAAATAGTTCCCTTCCTCCTAAAATATACATCAATCGACATGATCCACTCACGCACCCAATCATTTGCGCAATGGGCTCATTTTACCAGCTCATAAGCAAACTGTTATTCACACCTACAACTAATAGTCAAATACAACTCATCTTATGTAAAAGATACTGTAGACTTAGGAAAATTACTACATTGACAAACCTGCAGTGTTGAACTGTAGCTGAGCTGTTCCACGGATGTCAACTCACTGTTCACATCCATACCACACACTGCAGGCCTAGAAGCCATTAAATAAGCTTTTCTCAAATATCTGCCACAACGCACTTCACCAATGCTTCTGTTATTAGCTTTGAACCCATCCCAGAGTGTATGGAGGGGAGTTTCTTGCAAGGCGTTGAGTGTAAAATAATCAGTGATCCCTTGGCAGATCTCTGCCACATTGACTGGGTCAAGTAGAATGCATGGGGACAGACACTAGTGCGGTGGGCCTCTGGATGGCATGGGCATGTTCAGAGATGGAGATATCTGAGATCTGTACTGTGTTGAGGTGGCGAAGGAGAGAATGAGTGATCAGAGCATAATCAATGCGGGCGTATGAAGTGTGTATATGAGAGAAGAATGAGTAGTCTTGTGTTTCTGGATGCATATACCTCCACACATCTATCAATCCCAACTCTTCAATGCCTTGCTTAAGGTAAGAGAAAATGGCCTCAGTGTTCTGAAAAGTTAAAAGTAGTCGTGCTTCTGTCTAGGGTTGGGTCCCACACCGGTCTGATGTCACCACACACAATGATGCTGCCCTCCACCCTATTCAATTGCTCTCTCAGAATACAACAGAGGTAGATGACTTGTGAGGTGTTTGAAGCATCGATGTTGAAAAGTGTACGCTTCTGCCACCCCCTGCAGAGATGTAGAGCCAGAAACCATCCTTCTCTGTCCCACACAACCTTGGTTATAGAGGAGCTAAACCCTGCCTTGCAAAGGACACCCACCCTTAGCATCTTCATGTCAGTGTGTGCCCAGTAGTGCACCGGGTTTTCCAGTAGGGTCACATGTAAAGGGGGTGAGTATTGGTTGTGTCACAGAAGGGCAGCTTCCATCTTAGAGGTATGTGGCACTCTAACTAATAGGGGATCTCCCTTGTCACCTTCCAGTCCCGGTGAATCTCTACTTGAGAGGAGGGCGAGTAGGATCACAGCACTGGGAGACATAAAGGCCCATTGGAGGAGGCATGGAGCACATAGAGGTCACATCTATTTCCCTTGGTGTATTGAATGCTGTCTGTGAGGACCTGGGGCACCTTCCACTGAACCTATGTGATTTAGAATTGTGTTAATGTTAGGGTTTGAAGCCGTCAAGTTTTATGTCATTTAGGGGGTCATTCCGACCCCGGCGGTCAAGGACCGCCGGGGCCGGGGATGCGGGAGCACCGCCAACAGGCTGGCGGTGCCCCGCAGGGCATTCTGCCCGCGGCGGTTTGGCCGCGGTCAGAACAGGAAAACCGGCGGTCTCCCGCCGGTTTTCCGATGCCCTCAGGAATCCTCCATGGCGGCGCAGCTTGCTGCGCCGCCATGGGGATTCCGACACCCCATACCGCCATCCTGTTCCTGGCGGTTCGCCCGCCAGGAACAGGATGACGGTATGGGGTGTCGTGGGGCCCCCGTAAGAGGGCCCCACAAAGAATTTCAGTGTCTGCTCAGCAGACACTGAAATTCGCGACGGGTGCAACTGCACCCGTCGCACCTTCCCACTCCGCCGGCTCCATTCGGAGCCGGCTTCATCGTGGGAAGGGGTTTCCCGCTGGGCTGGCGGGCGGCCTTCTGGCGGTCGCCCGCCAGCCCAGCGGGAAAGCCAGAATGGCCTCCGCGGTCTTTCGACCGCGGAGCGGCCATATGGCGGTTCCCTCCAGGCGGGCGGCTCCCGCCGCCCGCCGGGGTCTGAATGACCCCCTTAGTCAGGTTTGTACTGCTCCTTGTCTGTTGTTTTTGGCAAATGACAGAAATTCTGATATGGGTGGGCAGAGCTTCAGGTAGGTGCACCTGTGAGTACTGCACCAAAAGGCACCATGTAGAAGTTGTGACTCACTTCAAGCTCTGTCACCCATGGTGCTGGCAGCATTATCTATTTTCTTATGCATGTAAGACCTCTCTCGCATATACTTGGTAGTGTCACAGCTGGTGTAGACATTGTTTGGTTAATAGATGACTAATAGATCCTCGATGTTGAGGTTTACAATAGTGTAGTATCTCTGGCCATATCAGTTTAGGTAGGACATGTCAACGAAGCTGAGCAAAATCACAGCTTCTTCTAGGACTTCACAAACATTTACTGGACAGATAACCTTTTCAGTTTAGTGATGACCTTGTGTGCTCCACATATTGTTCTCAAATTCACATAGATTATTTATACATTTATCATCAATCCATAGATTTCAAGAGAAAATGTTACATCAAAAACATTTTTGTTTGAGAGGCATTTCTTTATTGTGATGGTAATGCTAGTGTATATATTATATAGTTAATACCTCCAAAGAAGTTGATGCTGACTTTAGTCATATTTGAGCTTCCAACTCAGCATTTTGCTACAGGCACTGTTGATGACTTTTTTTTACTTTTCAACAGTTGTTGGATATTTTCAATGAGTTCCCATGAACACAGTAGGCCCAGTGGGGTTAAAGTGCCACCACAAGAGTTCAGGATACAATAAATAAATGAAAATGTTATCAAAATGCTCTACCTTCGATATGACACTCATATACAATACTAAGGACCTGCTTATTAGTTGAAGGTCCTGGGACTGCCAAGGTAGGGATGGCGGTCCAGCCGTCATCGGTCTGGCGAATGAGACCGCCATACTACAAGTTGGCCTGTCGTACCAACAGAAGGCCACAAGTGGTGCACTGACACCGCCAGGCAGCACAGACTGCCACGATCACGAGGAAGCACAAAAACGCCGGTGGAGCCTATGTTTCCGCCAGACTCATTACGAAGTTGCACACTGCCAATGTGACTGTGGCGGTCCATAGACCACATATCAGAAGGTGGAAACGGACAGCATAAAGGAAAACACTCACCTGCAGGAAGCCTTACACATCACGTGCTGCCATAGAGCCATTCACACGTCATGCTGCTGATGATGATGATTATCGAGACAACGCAGTAAACGTTGCCATCAACACCAAAAACTGTAAGTACACACACCTACCTGCATCACCAACCTTGCAAACAGCTGGTAGCGCCGGTGAACACATTATGGGGGGTCTCGACACGGACTCCAGATACACATCGCAAACAACACACACTCATAAACATACATCAACAAGGACATGTACACAGTCACAATGCACCCCCTTAGGGCACCACAGTCACACAGCACTGCAACACTACACAGATACACATGGCCACGCAGCTCAGGCACAGGGAAAGTGAAGACTACACAATATTGTCATACACATCAACAGCAACACACCTACAGCAAATATACAAAAACAACCCACATACTTACATTCCACACTGGCCAGGAACTGTCCTCACATACAACACACATACGTATCGATGTGGCATGGAACACTAACAACACCACTAGTAAACAACCCTGCAATGGACACACACATCACAGTACAATGGAAGCACAATGGCATGCACAAAACACAGAGACACAAATAGACAAAGAACAACATGACAACCATACCTACGCAATTGGGATGGGGCCATATGGGACACCCAGGGAAGGAGACTGCACTGGGACATATAACACTTTGAACAGGCCCCCAAACAACATGTGCACAGGAAATGGCCCTACATGAGTCTCAGAGACAATACTTAAAACAAGGGGCATATGTATACTCTGCACCGAATTTGCATCATTTTTTTTACACAAATTCCGCCAAACCTAACTCCATATTTATATTTTGACGTTAGACGCGTCTAACGTCAAAATATAGGAGTTTGCACCGTTTTATGAATGTGTGCACCTACCATGAGTCAATGAGATGCAAGGCAGGCATTCCCATCTGAAAAATGGTGCTATCCTCATGGCCCCACAGTTATCCACTCATGTTAAAATGACACACGGGTGGGAGGAGGGGCTAAATAATGGTGCAAAGCTTGCTTTGCACCATTATTTAATGCCTGGGTCAACAAGGCGTTAGGGGACCTGTGGACCCATTTCCATAGGTAAACACCATGAAATGGGTCTACAGGTGCCCTCCCAAACCTCAGGAACACCCTCACACACAACAGAGGGACACCAGAGGATGGGGGACTCCATCCCAGGTAAGTAGGATAAGTATTGGTAAGTATTTATGGCGCTAGTCTGGTTAGAGGCATTTTTTTGCCTCTAAACAGGCTAACGTCATTATCTGACGCACAGCCCCCTCCTTTACTACCGCCACCCCCACCCAGCTAGCGTATTCTTCTGAGACGCTAGCCTAAGTTTAGCGCTGGCTTGCGCCATTCAATAAATACGGCACCCGGCTGGTGTTGTGAAATGACACTAGCTGGCTCTAAACGTTTTGCTGCAAAACTGTGTTAGCGCAGTTTTGTGGCAAAAAGCATAAATATGGGCCCAAATGTCATGCACATCTGCACAAGGGGAAGGGCAAGTCAACAAAGCACATATAACTCCTACTGCATGGGACATACCTCTATAAGAACTAGTGAAAGGGACACACACCGAAATGGACACTTGCACAGGTAACTACAAAGGAAGACAGCACAATTGAACACACTCCATGTTTGCACAAACAAAACTCAAGATGACACACATCAAATGCATACATAAGCCATATCAAGGGGACAATTCCAACACCATACATGACCACATTGGACAACACAAAAAGAAATACCATACAAAACAGTACACAATGCCAATACATCACCATTACATTTACACACACATACCTATACACACAAAATCTACACTCTTTCTTGGGGGACAGCAGCACTGCACACAAACTTACATACTGCAAACAACACCACATGGAGCAACAAGCAGGCTGAAACACACACAACTGCAGGTACACAACCAAAGTCACCCACGGACAACATAAAGTTAGAAAAGGAATTGCAGGACAAATGTATACCCATAAAAACAACTATTTGGGTTTATTATAATGAAATGTTTTAAAGTCCTAGGCCATTGGCCAGACCAATAGGTCCATCACAGGCACATCACTGTGCCCAGAATTGACTCCAGGTAACTGCCAGGTATCCTCCACAGGAAGGGGCATCAAGGGAGCAGGCAGGCAAGCACCTCAGTGATTATCCGGTGGTGAGGTTGGGGGATCAGATTTGGGAGGGGATGGTTTGGGTTTGGGCTTGGGAAGGGTGTCTCCTTTTTGGGAGGGGTGGGCTTCTGCTTTGGGGTGGAGAGGTAGGGTGTTTGCAGGAGGCAGGGGAGGCCTTGGAGGTGGAAGGGATGGCCTGGGAGCTGGGTGAGGTCCTTCTGTGTCTGAGATAGAATCAAATCAATTGGCCTGATGATACCAAAATTGGGAAAGCAACAATATAATGGACTATGATGGATGTCTTTTGTTTTGTCTCCCTCTTGTTTGACTTTTATATGTATGCTTTTTATTAGCCGTATGTTGGTTTTTAAGGGTGATTTCACTTTGCCATTTTAAGGTATTAGCTAATAAATATATTTTTTTAGATTCCTTTATTTGAGATTGATCATTGGAGTGAAGGAGTGGGTAATCCAGTGAATTGTGTAGTGAATGGTTTTTGTTACCCTTGGAAATTTTTTCATTTCACTGTATTACGGTGCCCTATTCCCCTGGGGTGATAGGTGTAAGAGGGCCCGCTCTCTCTTTTGTGTAGTACAATCACAGTAACCATTAAACTAGTAGAAGACCTCTCCACTCTCAAAGCTGTGCCACATGCGGCAGACCTAAGTTAACATTTGGCAAATAATGGTATACCATTGTAAATTCCATTCCCACATATCACACACAAGGTCTTTTTTGCACATTTATAATGTACCAACAATTAGCAATGATGCCATTAAATACTGCAATGTTGATTACAAAAGTGCAGTATCCTGGAGTAGCTGACATGGAAATACCCATGTCACACTGGACACATTTCAACAATGTACACTTCAACAAGTGACACCTGTCCTCATAGAGTCAGAGGTAGTATCTATGTTACACATGTGCCATTGAAAGGAACACTTTTGATGTCAGGTTCAACATGTCAGGGAGAGATGTCTCCAGAATACACAAAACAATGAATCAGTAAGCCCCAGGATAGTCACCACTATTGTCTTACACCCATTACAATGAGATTCTCTGAGTGTTACCAAAGTATTTATCTGTATTGTGCATGTTGGACAGACACAGAACTTCCAGTGACTAATGGAAGGACCTCAGCTTGTTGTCCAATGAGATACTACTTCGCTATCAATATCTTGGATACGCAAACTCAGGTGTCAGTCGATGAATGCCTGTACCCGAACACATGTTCTGTCAACATCACAGCAAGTCACTCCATGATGCATGCCAACAGTCAGGGCACAATCCTCAGACATTAGACAAGTGCAGTACAGTTTTACACATGAATCCACATCAAGGGTGTAGATAAACATAGAGTAGCCCCAACAATCAGTCCCTAACTGTCATGTCCCTCATTGCTACTGTAGGCCTTCATGCCAAATGACATATGATGACACATGATGTATCTGTCAAACAATAGACAATGGTGACACACTCCTGACTGCTGTATAACATGAAATGAACCAGCATTGTAATTGTAAAGTTCCACAAACAGTTTTCCATGCACATTTCTGAGAAGGAAAAAAGACATCATCTCATCAAAATTGTTAGAAAATGCATGAAATTGCAGTAAGAATGTTTTTCAAAGAGAAAAGGACACATGTTGACACGTTGGCAAAAGGAATGTTGGCAACAGTCATGGGACAGAATTCATGTCAATGAACATTCCTCACTTACAAAGGGAAAGTAGATTGCTGCATCTGCAAACAATTAGCCATGTAAGCCAGGCCATATCATTGATGGGCACCCACACATCACAGACTGTAGATAGGCACTTCCACTGATCATATACTGAGGATAACTAGCTCCTGGGTGTCAGATGTCTACATATACATATACCCAGACACATGGCAGAGGACAATGATCCATAACTACTTACCTTTGGCCTGTACCATCTAGGGGGAGTGAACTGTAGGTTAGAAATGACAACTTCTACAACAACAAACAGTACATGAATGATCACTGTACACAGCCATTTGTGGTCCCTGCAGAGCAAGTGGTTTGAGTATTTCCCCCAGTTTTGTACTAGGTCCCAGGTTCAAGAGGCAAGGCACACCAGTTTGATACATATGACATGTCAACACAAACAATCTCCCATCTACTGTGTGACACATGGCTCATCCCTAATTGTCTGGGGGAGCAGTCAGCACCTGACTCAATCACCTGGCAATAGTACAGGCAAGAATTAGCTGTGTACTCACCCCCTTGTGGCTGCTGTGCTGCCCTCAAACGCCCATCAAACTCCAGATAGGCCTTCGCCAGAAGGCGGGCCATTCCGGTGGGCACCTCACCCACGTTGTGACAGTGGGCACTCCGGGTACGCATCTTCTTGGCGATGGCTCTCTCTATCCCTTTCTTCTGATGGGCATTGACCTGCATGGATGCAAAAGACAAGACAAGAAATTTAGTCCCATCCCAAATGGCGGAGTCACATACATGTAAGTACACAAAGCTAAGAATATTCTTCCTTTGCCCAAACTGCCCAAGTGTGGCACATACTAGCCATTGAGTACAGGGACATGACTACAACAAACATTTCGCAAATCTGCAGACCAACTCACAGCTCTGCTCAGGCCTTACAATGACTAGGTAGGTCAGCTTACATCTAGTGGTATATGATCTGTCAAGCTGAATGAGACCTGAGGAACTATGGGACACATCACACCTCTGTGGCCTCCGAACGGTAGGTTCCTTAGGCATGAATGCATGTAAACACTCTCGCTGTGTAAGAATGATTCTGTGCATACAGTCCATACAGACCATTGCCAAAGTACAAACTCAAACATTACACATGGGTAACAATGAAGGGACTGGCATGGTGGGTATAGGAAGTGTCTACCCTGTCCATGTGTGAACATGTGAACTAACAAATGCAGATTCATGCCACCTCAGGGGGTGGTGTTCTGTGTCATGCACTTGTGCCACTGAACATGCTTTTGGACATATGTGTCCATCCTACAGAGATGGCATTCGATAAACAAAGGTATGCATTGTCCATTTACTGGCATATGACCAAGCTACTGAATCACATAACATGGCTTCCTAATAATCAAAACACTGTTCACACTGGGGGACTATCAATTATGAAATAAGCCTGCACACAACTAGTTTGACCTGTGTGAAGGTGACCACAGGGCTGTTTGAGTGAGGCACCTGGAAGTGGGACACATACACACATTGACAATGATGACAAGTGCAGATTGGTGGTTATAGGTCATTAACTCTCCCCTAAAACCATTTTCATACTCATCAACTTCCATAAACTGCATATTAGCACAGAGCCTAGACCTGGCTACATAACGGGACCAACTGGTATACAGAGAGTGGGCACAGTACTGCAGTTGCATAGCAAAAGTGACTCAACACCAGCCTAGACTTGGACCCACACTGGGAGATACATTTGACAGTCCCTGGTGTCTGCATGCTGAGCAGACAGAAGCTACATGAAAGTCCAGTCCCATCACTTCCACGCATGACAGTACATCATGTAGCCAACAGCAATTTGGCATGTGTTGTATATGTGGCAACTTGAAGGGCAGAGTGAGTCAGGATATGCCTTCAAAACAACAGTTTAGCAAGGCCAGATATGGTTTTAAATCTCAGTGGAAACATACACATAGCTCACTATACACACACCTCACACACACAACATGCAGTTTTGGGCATCCAACATAAGGTAGATCAGGGGACACTCAAACACACACACAACAATGTATTAGGACTCAGCTTCTGGCACTGAACACAGATACATGCACATTGACTCTCCCATTGATGTCACACTGACTGCACCTCCCTTGCCTTGACTCTACATTCTGCTACACATGGGCACAATCTAGCCTGTGAGGAGCAAATATATGATGAAGTCCAGAGAAAATATGTTCGCATTAGGCACTTACCTGCAGCATAGAGTTGTCCATACAGGGGTAGGAACTCTGTGACTATAATCTCCAGCTGCTCTGGGGAGAATGCAGGGATGTGGCATGATAGCAACCAGAGGCAGTACACAACAGCTCATGTAGTAGAGGTCTTGCTGGCAGCAGTGTCAGGAGTCAAGTGAGGTATTTTGCAGAACATGGCGGTCACGTCTGCTACGTACGCGGCTGTCACCTCTGGCAGACACAGCCATTGGTCTACAATAGCCACTGGTAACAACGTTAGCCTATGGCTGGGTCCGCTGCGGTTGCAATCGCCTACCACCATAACGACTTCTGCAGGCGGTCGCGGGGGTTCCTAATGTTCAGTGGAGTACGTCAGAAAGCCTCTATTTTTTAGGGCCTGAAATGCGTTATATGCCCTTGAAAAAATGTGTCACAACTCCGAAATATTTTACTTTTTACAGTGATAAGTGCTTGTCTTGTCCTGTCATGTAGGTCCTACTACTCAAACACCATTTTTGGTACATTGTTAGGCACATATGGCAATTTACTTTGGGATACAATCCTCCCCGACAAAGGTCATTTTAAAGCTTGGGACATGAGGTCACAGTCCGAGTGGTAAGTTTCATTCACAAATTGTTGATAACCAGATAGATCATGTGTACACTTGTATCAATGTGTTGCTAGTAATCCTGAGCATGACATTATCTGAGACATATCCCTCTTTCAATTACCATCCTGTGTCTTCCTCATGTGCATCACATGGGCTCACTTTTCAACATTTAAAAATGTAGACAAGAAGGTAGCAGGCAATGTTTTACAGATAGGTGAGTTTATTGACATAGGTGCAGGAAATAATTGAGAGATGCAACAGAAAACTAAAGGGGAGAAATCAGTCATGGTAGATGTAATCATATTAGTAGATGCCACAAAATCTGGAATCAAAAGTCCATTGTCCTACTACCATGGGAAAGGAAGGTGGTCAAAGAACACTCAACATGGTACATATGTGGCACATAGAGGAGTTCCTTCAAGAAGAGGTCACTTGCAGGCAGTGGATGGTGTCTTGCCATCCATACCTCCTGGATGCCTGACTGGACTTCCTTGCTTGCAGGGAGCTCTGCTGCTACAGAGGCAGGGGTGTCTGAGGAAGGTCCTACCCCTGACAGGGTCTCCCTTCCAGAGGCTGCCACAGATGTTGAAGGGACTGGTGCTGCTTGGCCAAAGGAAGGAGTATGGTGTTGCTCGCCCTGAACACACCTAACAGGGAGGCAAGGATGGTATTGATGGTCTCCCAATTTTACAGAGTCTCACAATGGAAGTCCCTCTGCAGCTGCTTGATCTCTGTAAGTTTGGCAAGTACCTGTCCATTCCCATCACACCTTGGGATTCTTGATAGGCTTCCAAGATTTGGTTGATGGTGTCCTGGCCAGGACCATCGCCAGTAGACCCTCCCTTGCACCCAACCCCCACGTGCCTGCACCCTAGGCTCAACTTGCCCCTTACCACTGGCTCCAGGACCATCATTGTCCAAGGTATAGTGATGTGACTTAGGATCCTGGACTGGGGGGCACAAGATGGTTGTCACTGTATTAACGACACAGGTTGAGGGCGAATGGATGTCTGCGATGTAGGTTCAACCGGTCTGGTAAGAATCGATGTGGTCATGGTGAGGCTCACTGGTGTCGTCTGACCAGGTTGTCCTGATTGGCTAGGACCGTCCTCAATATCCAGATGTCCTGGACTGTTGTCCTTACTATAGGTTTCATCCCTGGGGGTAATAGCAGTCTCTTGAGTGGGCTTGGTGTTCCCAATGGCAGCTAGACCTGTTGATGTGAGATATACAATGTTGCAGGTTGCATTATCTGATCTACCTCAAATAGATAACATTGACATTTAGAAAAGTCCACATACACATTGGGTTTGCAGGTTTTCCTTATGTGACTGGTACACATGCTATCAATTGTATCGATCTGACATTTGAGTAGCATACTGATTCCATTTCAGGCCACCAGTTACAGAATGTATGAGTTCATTAGCACTTTGGAGGATGGTCATAGACTTACATTTTGCCAGCAGGTCAGGCTAAACAGTGGTTGGGCAGAATGTGGTTTAGATCATTAAATGGCTTAGTTACTGTCAAGCAGGCAGACCCAGAACTTTGATGTATATGTGATTGTTGTCATCATGTGCTCAGTGCATGCTCAAACCCAGTTCCATGTTTGTCCCCATTTTCCCCCCGGAAAATCACATCGACGTCTTCTACAAAGCCGTCAGTACAGAATTATACAACTTAGAGGACAAGACAAACACCTGTACCTACAGACCAAACAAAAATCTCAACCCTAATGAACTCCGAGCGTTGCACAAACTCTCCACCTATACAGACATAGGGGGTCATTCCGACCCTGACGGTCATAGACCGCCAGGGCCGGGGACCGCGGATGCACCGCCAACAGGCTGGTGGTGCATCCAGGCCAATTCTGACCGCGGCGGTAAAGCCGCGGTCAGAAAAGGGAAACCAGCGGTTTCCCGCCGGTTTTCCCCTGGCCTGAGGAATCCTCCATGGCGGCGCTGCAGGCAGCGCCGCCATGGGGATTCCGACCCCCTTCCCGCCAGCCTGGTTCTGGCGGTTTTGACCGCCAGAACCTGGCTGGCGGGAACGGGTGTTGTGGGGCCCCTGGGGGCCCCTGCAGTGCCCATGCCAACGGCATGGGCACTGCAGGGGCCCCCTAACAGGGCCCCACAAAGATTTTCAGTGTCTGCATAGCAGACACTGAAAATCGCGACGGGTGCAACTGCACCCGTCGCACCCTTTCCACTCCACCGGCTCCATTCGGAGCCGGCATCCTCGTGGAAGGGGGTTTCCTGCTGGGCGGGCGGGCGGCCTTAGGTCGGTCGCCCGCCGGCCCAGCGGGAAACTCAGAATTACTGCGGCGGTCTTTTGACCGCGCTGCGGTATTCTGTTGGGGGAACTTTGGCGGGCGGCCTCCGCCGCCTGCCGAAGTCAGAATGACCCCCATAGTTATCAGGGAGGCGGACAAAGGGGGCAACGTTGTCATTATGAACAAAATTGATTACATCGCAGAAATCAACAGACAACTCAATGACACACAGGCTTACTCTGTGGTTCAAACCAACCCTTTTCCTGACATCACCAATTTGATCAAAACAAAATTGAAGTCTTTGAAAAATCGTTGTCTCCTAACCGATTTAGAATACAGGTTTTTGTACATTGAGGCGCCTCGTGCTCCCTGCATATACATCCTACCCAAAGTCCACAAACAAGGGGGATTTCCTCCAGGCAGACCTATCATCTCAGGGATTGGTTCTCCCACGGAACACATTTCTGAGTACATTGACTCTTTCCTCCAACCTTTGGTACGTAACTTACCTTCGTACATGCAGGACACTAGGGACCTGCTGTGTCAACTTGAAGACATCGAATGGACGGTTGACTGCATGTTTGTCTGTCTTGACGTTAGCTCACTCTACACGTCCATTCCCCTGGAAAGGGGTCTCGAAATGCTCCAACGCACGCTCAGTGCTCGTGATGCAACACTGTATGAACACACACACATGCATCTTGAACTCACACGACTAGTGTTAGAAAATAATGTATTTCTACATGATGGCAGGTGGTTTCGGCAGTGTCAGGGTGTAGCCATGGGAGCTAAGTTCTCTCCATCATATGCCAATCTATACATGGGCCAATTTGAGAAAATACACCTTTGGTCCAACTGTCCGACACATCTCACCCAGCACATCCTTTACTGGGGTAGGTACATTGATGATATTCTTGCTATCTGGACTGGCAACATCCCTGACCTTTACATACTCATAGAACACCTCAACACAAATGAGTTCAACCTAGCGTTCACTCACAAGGTGGACACTACTCGAATTGAGTTCTTAAACTTACTGCTGTACATTACCAACAATAAGATCATGTCTAGACTTTACAGGAAACCCACTGCCTGTAATTCTATCCTGCATGCACACAGCGCTCATCCCCTCACACAGATCAGGGCCATCCCATACGGAGAAATGGTTAGGATTCGACATAACTGCACTGACACTGATGTTTTTAAGCAGGAACTCAAAAACCTGACCCACCGCTTCCGAACTAGGGGTTACTCCAATAAACTTATCTCAGGAGCTAGTAAACGCATTTTTAACAAGGACCAACACGATCTACTAATCAAAAGCCCCAAAAAACTTGGTACTATAAATTCCACCAGTCAGAGACCGGTCTCGTTCATTACCCAGTACATCCCAGCAAGTAAGGTGATACTACGCATTCTCAAGAAACATTGGCACTTGTTAATGCTGGACACGTGTCTCAAAGACTCGGTAGGCGGGTCACCCACCATCGTGCACAGCAGGGGTCGGACTCTTAGGAATATTTTGTGCCCTAGCTTTCTCTGCCCCTCCTCTCCCACACGCCCTTTGGGGTGGATCCCAGAGAAACCAATTGGTTTCTACAAATGTGGCTGCTGCATATCCTGCCAACTAGCCCTTAACAAAACCATATCCTTTTCGTACAACACCGGGAAAACGTACCACATCAGGACTTTCATTAATTGCAACACGAAATACACTGTTTATTGCCTGATATGTGTATGTGGTCTGATCTACATTGGAAGCTCTATACGCCCACTGAAAGAACGTATTCAGGAGCATATCAGGGCCATCAGAAATGTCAACATTAACTATCCCCTTGCTGTTCACTTTAACACTGTACACGGGGAAAGGGATCTTTTAAGGATTAGTTTCCATGGCATTACTCAGGTCTCTAACTCACCAAGATGGGGAGACAGAACCAGGGACCTGCGTAGATGCGAGGCCAAATGGATCATAAAACTCCGCGCAGTTGAGCTAGGCCTCAACACAGACCGTGAATTACACTTTTTTCTGACATAACTATTCTGTTCCTCTATCCTGAGTTTGTTTATCTTACGTTGCATCCTATTTACTCTCGTACAATATTTATGCGTAAGCTCAACAGTGTACACAACATCATCATTGTGTTCTACAATGTTTGGATTTGTCTCTGTGTTCAACCAATTCACTCATTCATTTATGTATAGATGTAACTGATGAATTTTGTCACTGTATCCCATGGTCTCGGCTTCCTTATGCACCATTGCTTTGGTCATGCTAGACATCTACGTATCTCTTTTGTATAGACATGAATGTTGTATTGGGTTACTGTATTTCGTGGTCTCGACTTTCATATTCACCATTGCCTTTGGCATACTGGACTTCTATCGTTTCTATTGTTGTACTCGCTCAATTGGTGTATCATTACTTTCCTTAGACCACCTATATGAACTATCATCCTCCGGCACGTCACTCACGTTACCAACCTTTTTTCTTATTCCATATCTACCCTGTTCTTCCAGTATTTTTGGCCCCTTATACTGTTGTCTTAAGGGTTATACACCATTGATTACCATATCACCGGTACATTCTCTAACCTAGGACGTGTCTTCTTATCTAACTTTACTTTCCAAACTTTCCATCATCCGGCAATAATCTCTTCACTTTTCCCCGGTCTTTTTTCTCTACCTACAGTGGCTCCGGATTGCCTATGGTCTAGGCTATTACCCTGTGCCTTACACCATCACAAGATGTCCGCTTCCGTACTAGCTCCTCGCCTGTTCATTGTTTTTAATTAATCTTTTCCTTGTTACACGGACTTCCCTTCCACACACCCAAGATGGCCACCACATTGCCCCCTATACCCTACTTTTTGGTCCCTCCTTCATTTCCATAGCATTTCTACTCTCCATATCAGCATAAGAGCGCTGGTCCTTACCGACCATCAGACGCTCCTAGACTGCTTACCGCGCCTCTCCGCCCGACTTCTTTAAGGTATGTTCTTCAACTCCGGTTGTTTAATCCACTCCGCTACCATTAATCCGCATGGTTATTCCTTTCATAGTATATTTTTATAATTACCAGTTCCAGTGCTTAATCTTCGCTGAAGCTCGCGTTCGCCCTTTATTTATTTCTGGCTACCACCACCACTAATGTTACAAATTGCTTGCTAGCCTTGCCAGACTTTCTCTCTTTACTTTAAATCCCCTCGGCCAATCTAATTTTGTTAACGTGCATTCCCAACAATCCCAATTGCTTAGTCTCGGCTCACGCTCGCCTCCCGTCCACTATTGGCGAAGCATTACCGTTTGAACTACGTGCTACTTACCATATTTGCAGCACACGGCCGCTTTCTTTCTCCGGGCTCATTTCTGAGCACCTTGCAATCCCCTCGCCTCACAGCCGGGTCTAACTTCATTTCTCAGTGCCGCTTGGTTTCGCCACCATTGGCGCATGGACCACGCTTACCATGTGATAGATCTATTTACGCTATTAATTTAGTTTTTACTGGCCTTCACTTTAGCGCTTCGTTTTTTATAAGACTTACTTCACCTTCTAAGATTGGTAACGTTTTACCTAAACCGTTCTGGCTTTCCTCACCAGTTTGTCTTGGTACACGTCTCACTTCATCAGGTTCACCTTGCAGTCCCACAGGACTGGACTCACTACTGGCCTTTAAACACAAAACTACAGATACATTTCCCACAGGCTAGGTTTTTGCCTCTGTTCCCTTTACACAGACTTTCCTTCTCTCATTTTTTGTTTGACACCTCTGTAGGCTTTGACTCATGGCTTATCAGGGCCTGCTATACCTGCTTTAACCTACGTGCTCAACACCTAACCCACCTGCTGCTGCTCAGGCAGCCATACTACTCTTAGTTTTACTAATCCAATAAGGTATGTACACAGTGACTTACTTTACTTTCTAGTCAAACTACTTACTCCTATTACTTCTCCTCCCGACCATCTTTTTCCTTTACTATTCTTTTTTTATTCCTACGATCACTCTCTGATCATGTTCCTTTATTGGCTACTCACAGCCAACCATATCGTGTTTATTCTTTTCTTTCCCTTCCCAGATCAATTTCATCTATTCTAGCCCACATTGCTGAGTATTATCTACCACTCTGGCCGGACGGCCCAGGTATGAGTTACTGACCTTGGCTCCCATGGGCCCCTTTCCCTTCCTGTTTCTCAGTTACCTACTTACTATGTACCGCTCTGTATCTCCCTTTTGGTGTTCTTACTCACCGATATGCCTGCTCTTAGCTCTGCTCTACTCTCGTACTTATCACACTTCACCTCACAGTCTCTGTATACGCTATTTACATTCTAAAAGTCAACTATCCGACACTTTGGTTCTCAATATTACCCGCACGGTCACGTTGACTCACTTTATCTGATGTGTGGTTTTTAATTGGTGTCCCTTTAACATATGTTTGTTTGCCATGTTCTCTCAAATGCTCATTTACTCAAGCTCGTACACTGATCACCGGTCACTGGTTTCTGGTTTTGGAATCTTTTCTACATCATCACCAATGAGTTCACTATTGATTCCACGCATATATATATACCAATTGTTGCTTTTATTAGTATTTTTTGCAGCCTTGATGAAGTCACCTGTGTGACGAAACACGTGTTGGCTGTTTATCTATGATGGTATTATGTTCTCTAACACCCACGAATAAAGGCATCATCTACTAACAAGACTCAAGACTTTTCTTCAACCTCATACTTCTTCTAACCTCCAACATACCATCAGGGATTTTCATCCTTGCCACACTATTGGACATTATGGGGGTCATTCTGACCCTGGCGGTAAATACCGCCAGGGCGGAGGTTGGCGGTAGCACCGCCAACAGGCTGGCGGTGCTCCGCCGGGCATTCTGACCGCGGCGGTACAGCCGCGGCCAGAAGCGGAAAGCCGGCGGTGTACCGCCGACTTTCCGCTGCCCATGGGAATCTGCCATGGGGATTCTGACACCCCATACCGCCATCCTGTTCCTGGCGGTTCGCCCGCCAGGAACAGGATGGCGGTATGGGGTGTCGTGGGGCCCCTGGGGGCCCCTGCAGTGCCAATGGCATGGGCACTGCAGGGGCCCCCATAAGAGGGCCCCACAAAGAATTTCAGTGTCTGCTTTGCAGACACTGAAATTCGCGACGGGTGCAACTGCACCCGTCGCACCTTCCCACTCCTCCGGCTCCATTCTGAGCCGGCTTCCTCGTGGGAAGGGTGTTTCCCGCTGGGCTGGCGGGCGGACTTTCGGCGGTCGCCCGCCAGCCCAGTGGGAAACCCAGAATGACCGCCGCGGTCTCTTGACCGCGGTACGGTCTTCTGGCGGTTCCCGCTTGGCGGGCGTCAGGGCCTATATTCTGTGTGCTTTGGCCAAATTGTTCCTGCATTCTGCATGTGTCTGCTGCCGATACCATTCAAGTGATGCTTCTTGAGGCCTTTGATTTTTTCTATTTTGTTGCACACAGGTTGAGCAGTCCTTCCTGTCCACAATATTTTCATTTTGACTTAGCTGTTCAAGATGGATCTAGGTGGTTAGCCACATCACAACGTGTACCCTGATCTTTATCTTGGTCCCTCCCAGGTAGGTAAACATAATTTGTGAGTTCAAAGACAGATGCACAATGTCCTAGGTACACTGGCCTGGTGATTGGAGTTACAGGGACTGGCCTTCCTGGGATCTACAACTATTCTACTCCTAGAACTACACACAGTATACATAGGTAATCCTCTCAGGTAAGTACACTCCCATTGTGAGTTAACAAACAAGGATATTTGGACAGATGCACACTGGGCTTGTCTTTGGCTTTGGAGAGCAACAGTCTCCTGGCCTTAGCAGTTATACCACTCCCTGTACTTTATGCACTTGTTCTATATCATCCCCCAGGTGTGTACACTTCATGTGTGAATTCCCAAATAAGGGTATATATTAGCAAGTGTGCACTGGACTGATGTATATAGTGACAATAAGGTAACCTCCTCTGAGTTGCATCCATGTAACTCCCTGTATTACACACACTACACTGATGGTTTCCCCCAAGGTATCTACACTTCAATAATGATTTGGTGCACAGGTGTATTTTGGGGGAGGAAACAGTTGTGTTGTATGTAGGTAGGGGAGCATTGTCTGCTGTGAGTTGCAGCCCTGTCACTCTCAACGCTTCACAATACCTGACAGATGCCAACTCCCCCAGTGAGTACACATCATTTGAGATTTTAAAAACTGTTTTCTTCAGGGAAGGGGACACTCTTCTGGTGTTTGCAATGACAGTAGAAGTGTCTCTTGGCCTTAGCAGTCCTGTCAGTGCCTGTACTACCCACACTATACAAATGTTATCCTCCCATATGATTCCACTTCAATTGGGAGTTGTCAAACAAGGGTCTTTGAAGAAGAGGACACTGGGCTGGCTGAGTGGAGTAACAGTATCAGAGCCTCCTGGTCTTAGCAGTCTTGTCAGTCCCTGTACTACACTGACTATACAAATGTTATCATCCCAGGTGCGTACCCTTCAATTGGGAGTTGACTAATATGGGTCTTTGATGAAGGGGACACTGGGCTGGCTGAGTGGACTAACACTAGCAGTGCCTGCTGGGAGTGGTAGTCCTTTCAGGACCTGTGCTACACACACACTATACTGATGTCATTTTTCCAGGTGGGTACACTTTAATGGTGAGTTCAGGGACAAAGGTAATTGGAGCAGAAGTCAGTGTGTTGACTGAGTGGAGTCACAGTAGCAGTGTCTCCTGGCCTTCCCAATCCGGTCAGTCTCTGTACTACACAGACTATACAAATGTTATTCTCCCAGGGGAGTACACGTCTATTGTGAGTTGACTTACAAGGGTCTTTGGTGCAGATGACACTGCGCTGGATGAGTGGAGTGACTGTAACAGTGCCTGCTGGGAGTTATAGTCCTGTCAGTGCCTGTACTACACACATACTATACTGATGTCATCCTCTCAGGTAGGTATACTTCAATATGGAATTGACAAACAAGGCAATTCAGAGAAGGTTCCTATGGTCGGGTTTTTGTAATAGTAGAACAGTGCCTGTTGGGAATTGTAGTGCTGTCAATCCCTGTACTACACACATAATACAGAGATGTTGTTCCCTCAGGTGAGTCTACTTCACATGTGAGATTCCAGATCGGGGTCTATGGACAGGTGACACTGGCTGGTGAGTAGGGTGACAGTGAAGGTGGCAAAAGGTGAGCAGTGAGCATGCACGACATAGCACTTTGGTGACATTTTTTTTGTGTTGTGACTTACCAGACTCCACTACCCCAGGTATTCATGTCAAGCCCTCCGGATGCAGGGTGGCCAAGATCTTCTCCTCCTAGGACATGAGTTGTAAGGGAGGAGGGGGGTACCACTGCCAGTCCTCTGGACATGCAGCTGGTGTCTGGATGCCATGGAATGGTCCTTCCCCCTAAGGACTTTCCACCTCTTCCTGATGTCTTCCCTTGTGCATGGGATGAGGCCTAGAGAATTCTCTCTGTTGACTATCCTTTACCACATCTCCATTTTCCTGGTGATAGTAGTCTGCTGGATGTGGACTCCAAATAAACGTGGCTCAACTCTTCTGATTTCATACACCATGACTCTTAACTCATCTTGAATGAAACAGGGATTTTTCTGGGGTGACATGGTGGGGATTAAAAAATAAGTGGTGGGAAATGGACAGGTGACGGTGAGTTAAGATGATTGGGAAGTGCAAATGGATGTGATTGAAAATAGGAGTGTGTTGATATGTACTTAATGAAAGTTGTAAGGGTGCCTAATCTATAGTCTGGTAATTTTTGGATGTGCTCTAGCTTGTGTGTTTGGGCGTTGTGGATGCAAAGATTTGTGGTTAGTGAATGGATGTGTTTTGTGGTGTGATTTGCAGGTGTGTTGGGTGTGGCAATGTGTCTCAGCTGAGTTGTTTTCAAATCCATCCAATGTGGTGTTGCATTTCACTTTGATAACTGTGAACCACTGAGGTTTGGACCACCATTGGCTGCCCGACATGGGTGTCTGCCACTGCAACTTTTGACTTGCAATTCATTCAATCGTTGATTGATGGGCTGCTGGTCAGACCATTTAAGTCCTGCCTTCAGCAGGACTGGCTGTGTGTTTTTTTTGGCTTGCTTCAAAAGCAAGTTGAAGATTTGGAAACTATAAATTGTTGGAATAAAGGTCCTGCCTGTGCCTTGAAAGTGGTTGACTATATGGGTAGTAGGAGTGAAGGTTGAAATATGTTGTTCAGCTGTCAACTGACAAAATTCTTTTGAACTGTGGTCAAGATTTGGAAGTTTCACATTAGTCTCTTCCATGCAGGGTCATAGAGCTCTAATTTCCTCCAATAAAAGATCCATGGAAACCAAAGGAAGAGGTTTAGGAGTAGAAGGAGGATCCTTTTTATAATTTTTGTAGACATTTTTTCAACTGTATGAGGTGGAGTAGCAACACCTGCAGTAACAGTACAAGAAGAAGGTAATACACCAGGAGTGGGAGAAGTAAAGTCATCCATCATCAAAACTGTGGAATGCTGATGAGAATGTGTGGTGACTAAACATGAGTTCCTGAGGAATATTTATGAAGTGACTAGAGTTTTGTCAGTCTGTCCATAAAGCTGGTAGTATTAAAAAGGGATGTAAAGTCTCAGCTGACAAGTTATGTAGCAGTAAAAGCTAGCAGTCTAAAAAATAATTGACGAGAAACAATGACACCTTAAGGCAAAATGAAGAGTGTTAAAATTAAATGAGGATTGGAGGTGAGTCAATATTTGAAAGTCAGGGCCAAACACCACAATAAGACATTTAAATGACACAGTTGTGCAGCATTGAACCATAAAACTTACTTAAAAAATTAGAAGAAGCTGTGTTGCCAAGGGCTTAGCGCTCATTGCATGCAGCCCAACATGAGCATGTGATGAGGCCGTTCTTCAAGATGGCGGGTGATGTGAGGAAGAGGAGTGTGTCATGGAGTGAAAAAGGATGATGCAACCTCCTCTTGGGGAAGAAGGACACCTCACAGGACCTTACTGTGTGTAAAAGGCTGCTTTATTGGAAACAGATGCACTCACAAATCAGTATAAACCCTTGGCCTCTGCCCCACAAAACTAAAGCCTCACTATACATCAATTTTCCTACTTTCTTTCTCTCCCCTACCACTACCCTACCCTCCCCCCTCCCTAACTTTTTAACCCCATGTTCTTTTCACACTTCCAATGTACTGCTTTCTCTCATAATCCAAAAGTTAAGTTAATTGTATCCTAATGTCCAACTATCTGTCCTAATTGTCCTGCTGTCGTCCACTCCCTTTCCCACCTGAAAATATGTTGGTGGCTCTGCCGTCCCTCCCTGTTGTCATATTCCTGCGAACTGTCCCAATCCTCGCTTGCACCTGTTCCCAGCGACAAATACAGCATACATACCCACCCTGTGCACCCCTTTCCGCAAAACGCCTGTAACAAATATTCACCCCCTCTAACCACTAGTTCCCACTCCCTGCCTAAAACCAGGGTGGGAGGGCAGGCAAAAACTCCCTATACTACTGGCCACCGTGTCTCATTGACAAAATGGTGGTGACACCTAACATGGCCGAAATTTATAATTCCCCCCATAGCCCAAAAGCGCCCAGACAGCACCTGTGGGCTATACCACTTCCCTAAACCTCCCAGGGGTAGACCTCATTCTTCGGCGGTCCCCTCCCCCCCCCGGGACCTCCTAGGGGAAGAAGGACACCTCACAGGACCTTACTGTGTGTAAAAGGCCACTTTATTGGAAACAGGTGCACTCACAAATCAGTATAAACCCTTGGCCTCCGCCTCAAAAACTGAAGCCTCACTATACATCAATTTTCCTACTTTCTCTCTCCCCCTCCCTTACCTTACCCTTCCCCCTCCCTTACTTTTTAACCCCATGTCGTTTTAACACTTCCAATGTACTGCTTTCTCTCATAATCCAAAAGTCATGTTAATAGTCTCCTAATGTCCAACTATCTGTCATAATTGTCCTACTGTCGTCCACTCCCTTTCCCACCTGAAAATATGTTGTCGGCTCTGCTGTCCCTCCCTGTTGTCATATTCCTGCGAACTGTCCCAATCCCCGCCACCGGGAAAAGGTAACCTTCCTTTTCCTGCCCCCGTTCTCCTTCTCTTCCCTGACCTTGCATTAGACTTATCGAAATAACGCTTTTAAGGCTTCTTTCAACTGCAGTAGGTATAATTCCATGCCTATGAAGGACAGGTGTACACCATCATCCCTAAAAAATTATTGGTCTTTAAATCGCAGGTCTCCGTGCTCCAGACACGTGATACCCTGCAGTCCGCAAAATAATTTAATCTCCTTATTGATCTTTCTCCGCTCCTTCTCTATAGCCCCTGGCTTTTGTGCCCCTCTCCAAATTCTGCGAGGTACAAATGCTGTTCAAACCAAGTGGCAGATATGCTACTGACGTTTAAGTTCCAGTAAATCCCTTTTCATGTCTTTAAGCACATCTAACTCAGTGCGCTGCACCAAGTCATTCTCCCCTAAGTGAATGAGTAATACACCTGGACAAACCCCCTGTCCCTTCATATCCCTCAAAGTCACTAAAAGTTGTTGCCACTTCATCCCCCCTTTGCCTGACCATCTCACCCTATATCTGTCCCGGTCCATCCCTAAATTATCCCCAATTGCCGTACGCTGAGTTTGACGCTGGGCCCACTTAATAAAGGAGTGTCCGACAACCCATATATACAGGAACTGCACCTCCGGCCTCGGTACGGAAACTGTAGTAAGAGGAAAAAGACATGTCACTCCACTATTCCAACAAACCAGTAACCCCTTCCCTCACATACTGTCTATACGCATCCAACTTCCACCTTCCCAATGTCATTATCCGTCTGTCCGTCCATCCCCTACACCCTGCCTCTGTCGCCATTCCGATCCTAAAAGAATGCATGCAAAATTGTTCCGCGTTTTGACTAATGTGCCTTAATCCCGCACGCAGCACTCCTAGTAACTGATGTGCTGACACCCTCGTCCCCGTCTGATGCCTGAAATCACTTTGACCCCTGTCCCAAACCTTCCTTTTTAGCTCCCGACCCCAACGAATGGGACACACCTCAGATTCCAGGTAAGCTGCCAATATGACTTGCGCTCCAAAACCTTGCTGGTCCATTTTGGAACACCCAATTCTCACAACCAAATGATCGCACCGAAAGTCTATGCCGTCCCACATCACCCCAGTCTGTCTCTGTCCCCCCAGGAGCTCCAAAACCCTGAAAGCTACAAAAAAACATCCATGTCATCAAGGTACGGAAAAGCAGGCATTCGAACGCATTATAACAAATGCCGTCCAACACATGCACGTCACCTCTTCAACAAGGCCAAAGTCTGCCTTCCTGACCCTCTTCTGCCGTCTTCTTTCACCCAACCATCCAAAATATGCTGACCCAATTCTCCCGCAGATGGAGAGTATCCTCATAACAATTTGCCCATGAACGTGATGCCTGCTAACTTGCCGGAGATGGTAATCTGTCGACTGTCGTCTCTCTACCAACTCTATGATAAAATGTACCACATCCTCCAATCTATCCCGCTCATCCTCCCTGCAACAAGCCCCAAACCGTGTGAATTCCCACCAAGCCCACACATACGCTTGCTGGGTAGATGGCGGCAATGAGTTCAACAGCAGTCGTAGCATTCGTTCTCTCCTACGGACCACAACACCGCTGGCATCCGAGTCCTGCACAAGGTTGCGCCCGTAACCAGCCCATGGAATCTCTCCCACTGCGAACAAGACAACTCATCCGCAATGTCATTGTTCACTCCCGGTACGTGTCTGGCTGTAGAGTGAATATCGAGGCGCAAGCAATGAAGCACGAAAACTCGCAATAACTGCAGCACCTACGCGTCCCTCGCGGACTGCCTGTTGAGTACCTGTACAACTGCTAAGTTGTCTACTCTAAACAATACCTTGTGGTGCTCCAATAAATGTCCCCAGATGCATACCGTGACTATCAGGGGAAATAGCTCTAGAAAGGCAATGCTCCGCCCTCCCTTGGTCCACGGCGCCGGACACGTCTCGGCACAATACTTACCACCCCAGTACACCCGAAACCCAGACCCACATCTGTGAAAATTTACACATCCCATTTGACCACCTGCCATGTCCGCAAGGGAATCCCATTGAAATGTTCCAAAAAGACACCCCACATCCTCAAGTCAGCTTTTATACCCACGCGGAGCCACACGTGATGGTGCGGTAACTGTCGCCCCGTCAATGCCATCCCCAGTCTCCTACAAAAAGTCCGCCCTGCTCTCACTACTCGGTACGCAAAATTAAGATGACCCAGCAAAACCTGAATGTCCCGTACTGTCACCTTACGTCTCCTTAAAAGGTCCTTGAGTGACCAAGAGCCAGGCCCCAGGCCATGCTAGGGTCTCTAGCCAATGTGGTTTTAAAAAGTCGGGGGCAGTAACCCCAGGTGACTTGCACCATTTTTCCACTTCCCTTCCCACCAGTTCAGGAGTGGTGTCCTGAGACTGGTCACTTACCCTTGGGTCTGTACCCTCAGGCTGAGCAGGGGACAGGGGTGGGCTCTCCCTCCTCCTCCTGTCCCTCTTGCTGGGATCTGGTACCCTCCCCCTTGGAGTGGTACCCCAGACAACTGAACAGTGAGGGTGCCTCAGGGGGCCACCCCTCCCAGTTCCCCTGACACCTGGGGCTACTCATTCCCCAGAAGGCAGTCTATGGGCATCTGGGGACTGACTACGACCTGCCTCTGGGTCACCTCCCCACCCCACTCTAGGGATACAAGGGCCATAGGACGGAAGAAATCCTGCCCATCGGCTGGTGTCACCCTACACACTTGGCCGGTGTACTGTTCTGGGGAGACAAGCCTTTCCACCATCATTATATGGCTAGCCCCACTGTCCCTCAGAGCAGTGACTGGGACCCCATTTACTGTTACCTGGTGGAAGTGACGACTCCCACCCTCAGGTATCATCAACTCACCCTGTGAGTCAACCTCACAACTAAGGGACATCATGGCATGGTCTATGACCTGCCCCTGGGGGCTACCTTCCCCTAAGGCCACATTAGCTACCTCGGTAGAGGGGCCACCAATGTGGGTTGTCTTAGGACAGACAGAGTCCCCTTTCATGTGACCTAACTGGGAACACTCAAATCACTGGGGTTGAAAATGAGGTGCCCTAGGCCACCGCCTACCAGAACCTCTCTCCTTCCTGTCAGAAGGGGCCTGGGACCCTTTTTCTCCCTCCTTATCCTGGGACCTGTCTGCGTCTCCCTGGACTTCCCTCTCCTTCTTCTGGGAACCCTGCCCACCTTTGGCGGAGTCTCCCCCATAAACCTTCTTGTGGACCCTGGTACTCACCCAGCGGTCCGCCTCCATAGCAAGCTTCCTGGGGTCAGTCAGCTTACTATAAGTCAAGTGCTGGCGCAGCTCTGCAAAACACAGACTTGACAAGTACTCCCACGCAATTAAGTTGTACAGCCCCTGAAAATCTATCACATTACTGCCCTTCACCCAACCATCCAGTGCTCTGCAAAACAAATCTACACACTCTAACCAGGTCTTGGACTCAGTTTTCTTACTCGGCCTAAACTGATCCATGTACTTGTCAGGAATGAGACCATACCGAGTGAGAAGGGCCTCCTTCATGTCAGCGTAGGTGAGGTTGTAACCCTTACCCAAAGCTAGCAAAGTGTCCCTCCCCTCCTCTGTGAAGTGGTTCCACAATCCTGCTCCCCAATTCTTCTCAGGGACCCCATTCATGTGGATGGATGCCTCATATCCCTGAAACCACCTCTTTATGTCATCCACCTTCTTGTACTCTCTCCCTACGTTTTTAGGAATATGCACAATTCTGTCTGACTGCACTGAGGAATTGCTGCCACCATCCTGGCTGGACCTGCTCCTCACGTCCAGCTTTTTTACTTTAAGCTCATGGTCCAAAAGCATCTTTCTTTCCTCCATGGCTCGCTGCTCCCTCTGAGCCTCCATTTTTTATCTCTCCAACTCAATCTGGTGCCTCCTGGCTTCTCTCCTGTCCTCCAGCTCCTCTGCATTCAGCCCTTTTGATCCACCAGTGCTGCTTGGCACGGGGGTACCTCTCCCCCGGTAGCTCCTGCACCCTCAGTACATCCCTAGAATTTGTGTCAGTAGACCCTCTATTTGGATCCTCAGACTGCCAACTGGCAGTTCTGGCTGCTACCCAGGCCCTCAGTGCCTTCTGTAGCTCCTCCTTTTTGGTGAGGCCTCTGATCTGAACTTTGAGGTTTTTACAAACTGCCTTCAGTTCCTTCATGGAATAGGTTTCCAACCTATCCTCCTCAAAAAACAAATCCTGGGATACAACTGAAGATGCTCTTGATTGAGACATGATGTTGTTGGGGTTCACTTGAAGTCAAGATCCAAAATAGGTCAAAGAGAAAAAAAATCAAAAACAAAAAAATGTATGTGGCACGTAATGGTCTGCAATAGGGTAGTAGTGTACACCAATCACTGTAGGTCAAGTGCAAATGCAAGTCCTATCCTCACCGCTGACAACCAATGTTAGAAATGGGGTCTCTAGTTGGCAGTCGGTTTGCACCCTGTCCAAGTAGGGACCCTCACTCTAGTCAGGATAAGGGAGATACCCACTCAGATAACCCCAGCTCACCCCCTTGGTAGCTTGGCACGAGCAGTCAGGCTTATCTCAGAAGCAATGTGTAAAGCATTTGCACATAACACACAGTAATAAGTGAAAACACTACAAAAGGACACCACACCAGTTGTAGAAAAATAGCCAAGATTTCTCTATATAAAACAAGACCAAATACGATAAAAAATCCAACATACAGTAATAAAAATATGAATGCTGCAAGATGTACTTAACAGTACAGTTCCTTGAAGTTGATAACTCCACCTGGGGCTATCACGGCGTCATGAACAACAAAACCAAAAGTTCAGGCTGGCCTCAGCGTCACGGGCCAGCTGTGGTGTCGGGAAGACCCACAAACAGTACCTTGAATTCGCAGGGCATCGTGATCCTCGCGGTGAGCTCCGGAGAGTGTCAGTTCTGGAGTCGGTGCAGGAGTCGTCAGGCCCTTGAAGTCACGCACCTCGAGGATCAAACCACAGGCTGATGGAATCAGGTGCGCTGGCGGGGATGGCGTCAGGGCTGCGGTACGAAGTGGGAGGTTGCAACGTGCGGTGCCCACAGGTCACGGTGCAGGCAACGGCTCGGTGACCGCATCCAGCGGCGTCGGTGAGACCAGGGCTGCGGTGTGAAGGGGGGCGGTGCAATGTGCGGTGTCCACAGGTCACGGTGCAGGCAGCGGCGTTGTCATTGTGGAAGCTATGTTGTCTGTAGGCCCAAGCCAGCGGTGCGGGGCGGGACGGTGCTTTGTGACCCTCACGAGCGGTGTCCACAGGCCACGGTGCAGGCAAGGATGCCTGGTGGCGACACTGGAGCCGATGGTGCTGGCGTCGGTGGACCGGGGCTGCGGCACGGGACGGGCCGGTGCTTCGTGCTCCTCACGAGTGGTGTCCACAGGCCACGGTGCAGGCAGCGGCACCGGTGTCAGCAGGGGCGACGTCGTCGGGGATGCCCAGGCTGCGGTTGAGCAGGTGACGCCGGAGTGCGGGGCCCACAGGTCACGGTGCGAGCAGCGTCTCAGTGAAGTCGTCTGATGACGGCGTCAGTGAGACCAGGGTCACGGTGCGAAGCGGGGCAATGCGACTCCGTGCAGCGTCGGCAGGTCACGGTGCAGGCCAGTGGCGTCGTTGGTGGTGTTGCAGGGGTTTCTCCTCTTGGACAGCACAAAACACACAGTTCCCAGTGCTGCAGGTCGAGGAAACTGAAGTCTTTGGTGTCCTTGAGACTTCCAACAGGAGGCAAGCTCTACTCCTAGCCCTTGGAGAATTTTCTCAAGCAGGACACACAGCAAAGTTCACCCTTTGCACTCCTTTCAGGCAGAAGCAGCAACTGCAGGCCAGTCCAGCAAAGCAACTCAGCAAAGGGACAGGACTCCTCCTCAAGCTCTTCAGCTCTTCTCCTGGGCAGAGGTTCCTCTTGATTCCAGAAAGATTCTAAAAGTCTGGGGTTTTGGGTCAGCTTCTTATACCCAGTTCTGCCTTTGAAGTTTGCAAACTTCAAAGCAAAGTCTCAAGTGTTTGCAAGATCCTTCCTTGTCCAGGCCAGGCCCTAGACACTCACCAGGGGGTCGGAGACGACATTGTGTGAGGGCAGGCACAGTCCTTTCAGGTGTGAGGGACCACTCCTCCTCTCCCCTCCAGCATAGATGGCTAATCAAGATCTGCAGGCTACACCCCAGCCCCCTTTGTGTCACTGTCTAGAGGAGAGGTGTGAACAGCCCAACTATCAAACTGACCCAGACAGGGAATCCACAAACAGGCAGAGTCACAGAATGGATTAAGCAAGAAAATGCCTACTTTCTAAAAGTGGCATTTTCAAACGCACAATCTTAAAATCAACTTTACTAAAAGATGTATTTTAAAATTTTGAGCTCAGAGACCCCAAACTCCACATGTCCATCCGCTCCCAAAGGGAATCTACACTTTAATCATATTTAAAGGTAGCCCCATGTTAACCTATGAGAGGGACAGGCCTCACAACAGTGAAAAACAAATTTAGCAATATTTCACTATCAGGACATATAAAACACATTACTGTATGTCCTACCTTAACCGTACACTGCACCCTGCCCTTGGGGCTACCTAGGGCCTACCTTAGGGGTGCCTTACATGTAAGAAAAGGGAAGGTTTAGGCCTGGCATGTGGGTACACTTCCCAAGTCGAAGTTACAGTCAAAACTGCACACACAGACTGAAGTGGTAGGTCTGAGATATGATTACAGAGCTACTTATGTGGGTGGCACAACCAGTGCTGCAGGCCCACTAGTTGCATTTGATTTACAGGCCCTGGGCACCTCTAGTGCACTTTACTAGGGACTTACCAGTAAATCAAATATGCCAATCATGGATAAATCAATCAACAGTACAATTTCTATGTGGAGCAGTTGCACTTTAGCACTGATTAGCAGTGGTAAAGTGTGCAGAGACAATAAACCAGCACAAACAGACCTTAAAAAATAGGAGGAAGAAGGCAAAAAGTTTAGGGATAACCCTGCAAAAAGGGCCATTTCCAACAAATACCTAGAAACTTCAAGGCCGTGCAGGACCCAACCATTTTTTTCTGGAGCCAGGGGCACACCCAGGTCCCCCATAATGTCCTGGAATTGCCGCAGGACGACCGCACAATGGTCCGACCTCGGCGGTGCCATAAAAAAGAAATCATCCAAGTAGTGTGTTACAGCCACATGCCCTGTGGCTGCTAAAAAGATCCACTGCAAAAAGGTACTGAAACACTCAAACAAAGAGCATGATCTGGAACAGCCCATAGGGAGTGTTTTATCCACATACCAATGGCCTCAAAGTCACTGAGATGCACTGGCAAAAGCCGAAAGGCAGACTTGATATCTGTCTTGGCCATGAATGCCCTCTGTCCAAAAGTCTGTATCAATTCAATAGCCACGTCCACCAATGCATATGACACCTTTGTCAATTCCTCCGGAATGAAATCATTAACAGATGACCCTTCCGGCCAAGGCAAATGATGAATGAGTCTAAACTGTCCGGGTTCTTTTTTGGGAACCACCCCAATCGGTGATACTAAGAGATGTTCTAACGCCCAATCCATGAAAGGACCTTCCATACGTCACTCATCTACCTCCTTGCCTAACTTCTGCTGCACAATATCCTCCTTTCCCGTAATAGATCTCAAATTGTCCGTCCAACGGTGAACCCGTGGGCCCTCATAGGCCAATGAAAACCCATCTGAAAAACCATTAAACAAAAGTTGCGCAGCCTGCCTGTTGTCGTAACCTGTTAACAAAGAGACCAACTTATCCAGCCTAACCGGAGTATGAGCTTTTTCCCAAAGGCCCCTGCACGCTCTTATAGCGTCCTGCATTCTGTCCCCCTGAGGTGGCTCCTCCTGATTGCTGCCCCTGCCCTGATCCCGAGCCCCCTTGTGTTGTAGGGGCATAACAGTAAAGAAGCGCATGTCGTCCTGTGCATCAGGAGCACTCGTGATGGAATTTACAGTACTCCCAGGTGCACAAACCCTTGTTGTAGTCCCAGCATGCCCCCGTCTTGGTGGGGCTGATCCCTGACCCTGACGTTCCCTTCCCTTTATTGTTGACCCCACCTTGAGTGGGGTGCTCTCGAAAGGGCCGGTAAGTAATGGGCAACCCACTCACCGTGAAGACAGTCTTCCTGAATTTAGCTGGCCCATAGTGTGTTGCCATAGATCCACATCAATCTCACCCCATTTCACTTCCTCATCTGCTGCCAATCTCGCCTGTAACTCCTCGTCATATTGCACCCATGCGTAACCCCCGTAATTCAAATATGCCGTTCTGATTACGTCCATATATTTTAAAAGCGCCACTGCCTTTTCAGGAAAGCGCTTGCAGTATACGCTGGTATATATAAAAAATACAGCCGTCCAATTCTCTTTATTAACCGGCACCTTTGAGTGTTTAGCGAGCTCGTACTCCTCCTCCTTCGACCCCTCTTTCGACCTGATTTCTCGATGCAACAATTTGAGCATCTTCACATATTCCCCATTCCATATTTTCTCTTTAGTGGCCAACATTAAGTGAGCCCCCAGAGGTTTAGCTGTACCCACATACGGTAATTTCTTGGCTTTGTCCTCCCCTGAGGTCGTCCTTCCTGTCCCGGAGTCCGCTGCAACGTCCCCTTTTTTCTCTCCACCCTCCTGCAAAGAAGCCTTGTCATATTTCGTCCCAACACCTCCCAAACCTCCCTCCCCTACTTCCGGACCAACCCCCACATCAGCGACATAACCCCTTTATATAGCCGTTCTTGTGTGGCTCCTACCTTCGCCTCCACCGCCACCGAAATTACCCCAGTGCGCACAGCACTGCCCTTCTTACCTGTCGTCGAAACCGGGGCTGCTCCTGTGTCCTCCTCCTAGCCTGTCCCTGTTGTCTGTTGTCCTGCGCGGGAGTCTGAAATGACTTAAGGACAGGATTAGACACCCACCCAGCGCACCACCAGTCATCCTTCATGTCCTCTCTCAGCTCCCCTTCCTCCACACTGTCCTCGTCATAGTCTAATTCAGCCATCATGTCAACCCAATCACCAGGCAGGGCGCCCCCGAATCCCTTGCCTGTACCTTCATCTCACCAGTTGCTCCATGTGCAAATCCTTGAAGTGCCGTACTAGATTGTCACCAGTGTGCCTCGACAGGGGGAGGCACAACACCCACTCCGCCTCGCATCCCCGCGGGAGCCACCATAGCTGTGGACACACCCGCCAATACCACTCTCCTCGTCGTCCGACAAGCCGCACTGGGCCCCGCCATCACTTCTTCCTGGGGTCATCAGGCCGCTCCAGACCCGCCCAGGTCCCGATGCAACCGCTCACCATCCTGCCAGGAGAAGCCCGGAGTGCCGGTGAAGCCTACGTCCATATTGCCCTCATCCTCACTAGTGCCCTCCCAATCTCCTAACCCACTATCCCCGCTTCCTGAAATTCCTCCTCTCCACCCTCTCCCGATCCTGGGCAGGCCCTTCCTTCCTCTGGTACCTCCATATACCCAACCCTAGAGTAAGTGCGCCTGGGAGGGAGCCACTCCGATTAAGGCCCGTCGCGCTGGACACGATGGGCCTACCTCGCCATCCCTCAGAATATCAAGGTCAGTGCGATGTGTCTATTTCCTCTTGCTTGCGGAACTCCATGGAATCTTTAGAGTTTTCATGTATTTCCATGTAATTCTGTGAATTGAAACTCTGCGAGTTCCTCCTACCCCTATTAAATTGGGTACATTTCCTTTCCCATGATACAATAAAGGATCAGGGCATATTCTTTGATGACACTTGCACATTTGTGAACACAAACAAATAATTTGCTTTTATTGTACTTGCTTTTTCTATTTGCATATGCTGTGTAGACCACTTTCTTTGCTTTATGTTGACTTATGCTACACAGTAATCACAGCCATTATTTTTAGAGGTGTGAGAAATGTGAACAATTTCTGTTTTCCCATTACATTTCAGAAAGGTGATGCAAAATTGTGTGAAATTACATTGGACCCAAATATGGCATTTTGCTGTATATTTTAGTGTGAAATGTGCCCCCTTGCAGATTTTGGAAGTGGGGAACACACACTGTATTTAAAAAGTAGCACAAACACACAATCGAAGTGAAAAAGAGCTGCTTGCGTTGTGCTGTTCACGTTGTTCCAGTGCTCCCACAATAGGTTTTGTACCTATGCTTTTCTGTTATCAAACTCTCGCATTTCTAGAAGAAGACAACGAGGAAGACCCTTTTCCTGTTTGACACCCAAACTCTGGAACTCACTCCCTCTAAAGTTCCACGCCAAATATGTCTGTCACTTGAATCCGGGCAGCTGGTACACATTTAGTGCTTGTTGATGTGCACCAGATGCCAATAGCTGCTACTTTTGGCAGACGCCTCATAGTACATTGAATCTCACTACTGCTGTTTACCCCCAAACAATTCGGACCGAATGATTTGTTTTAGCATAAACATTCTCATCTAAGAAGGGCTTTTGGAATTACTGTTTACTGCAGCAACAGAGAGTAGTAATTGCATTGAGGGGTGAAGTGAGAAGCAGATTAATATAAATGAAAGATAAACAAGATTCCAGACCCAACCAGACTAAGGCGGTGCCTTATCAGGGAAGGATGTGGCAAGAACCTTTTATCAGGTACAGTAGCTAATTGCACATAGCAGAGGAAATGTCACGGGCTCATAAAGCATTGAAGCTTTTACTACACCACCTTTGCCGCTTACTAAACGCCGAATTTAGGGGGAATAGCATTCACCGAGGTGGCACCTGGAAATTGGAACAAAATACAGGGAGTGCAGAATTATTAGGCAAATGAGTATTTTGACCACATCATCCTCTTTATGCATGTTGTCTTACTCCAAGCTGTATAGGCTCGAAAGCCTACTACCAATTAAGCATATTAGGTGATGTGCATCTCTGTAATGAGAAGGGGTGTGGTCTAATGACATCAACACCCTATATCAGGTGTGCATAATTATTAGGCAACTTCCTTTCCTTTGGCAAAATGGGTCAAAAGAAGGACTTGACAGGCTCAGAAAAGTCAAAAATAGTGAGATATCTTGCAGAGGGATGCAGCACTCTTAAAATTGCAAAGCTTCTGAAGCGTGATCATCGAACAATCAAGCGTTTCATTCAAAATAGTCAACAGGGTCGCAAGAAGCGTGTGGAAAAACCAAGGCGCAAAATAACTGCCCATGAACTGAGAAAAGTCAAGCGTGCAGCTGCCACGATGCCACTTGCCACCAGTTTGGCCATATTTCAGAGCTGCAACATCACTGGAGTGCCCAAAAGCACAAGGTGTGCAATACTCAGAGACATGGCCAAGGTAAGAAAGGCTGAAAGACGACCACCACTGAACAAGACACACAAGCTGAAACGTCAAGACTGGGCCAAGAAATATCTCAAGACTGATTTTTCTAAGGTTTTATGGACTGATGAAATGAGAGTGAGTCTTGATGGGCCAGATGGATGGGCCCGTGGCTGGATTGGTAAAGGGCAGAGAGCTCCAGTCCGACTCAGACGCCAGCAAGGTGGAGGTGGAGTACTGGTTTGGGCTGGTATCATCAAAGATGAGCTTGTGGGGCCTTTTCGGGTTGAGGATAGAGTCAAGCTCAACTCCCAGTCCTACTGCCAGTTCCTGGAAGACACCTTCTTCAACCAGTGGTACAGGAAGAAGTCTGCATCCTTCAAGAAAAACATGATTTTCATGCAGGACAATGCTCCATCACACGCGTCCAAGTACTCCACAGCGTGGCTGGCAAGAAAGGGTATAAAAGAAGGAAATCTAATGACATGGCCTCCTTGTTCACCTGATCTGAACCCCATTGAGAACCTGTGGTCCATCATCAAATGTGAGATTTACAAGGAGGGAAAACAGTACACCTCTCTGAACAGTGTCTGGGAGGCTGTGGTTGCTGCTGCACGCAATGTTGATGGTGAACAGATCAAAACACTGACAGAATCCATGGATGGCAGGCTTTTGAGTGTCCTTGCAAAGAAAGGTGGCTATATTGGTCACTGATTTTTTTTTTTTTGTTTTTGAATGTCAGAAATGTATATTTGTGAATGTTGAGATGTTATATTGGTTTCACTGGTAATAATAAATAATTGAAATGGGTATATATTTTTTTTTGTTGAGTTGCCTAATAATTATGCACAGTAATAGTCACCTGCACACACAGATATCCCCCTAACATAGCTAAAACTAAAAACAAAGTAAAAACTACTTCCAAAAATATTCAGCTTTGATATTAATGAGTTTTTTGGGTTCATTGAGAACATGGTTGTTGTTCAATAATAAAATTAATCCTCAAAAATACAACTTGCCTAATAATTCTGCACTCCCTGTATTGGCCAGCATCTCTGCACTTGCAGTTATAGTTTTGTAACTACCAAGAGCCCAGGGATGCACACACTGTACTTATTATGACTTCATCAATAAGATCAAAGGTTCTATTTGTTCTGGTCATCAGAGGATCGGACTGGAGCAGAATTAGGCCCAGGCACTAAAATAAAAGTGGCCACTGTGTGCGAATCAGAAAGCTAAAGGATTGGCCCACATTTGAAATCAGGGAAGTTTTGAGCTTGTAAAGACCTGCTGTGTTTTGCAACGAGATGAGTGACTGCTTGCATTTGAGCTTGCTGTACTCAATTTTTGTGTTAATAACCAGAGACAAAAACGGCCCACCAGACCATAAAACAAGCCCACAAACAGCCAGTAAATCGGCCCACAGACTGACCGGTCAGGCTAACCCGTCGGGCACTGCCTGACTGACCTCAAGGACAGACCAACCCTGGGAAGATGTATTACGTCGCAACACACATTCTCCATCCCAACAGCAGTCAAACCTGAGAGAAACTACTGCTGCGGGGCAGAAGACTCCAACGGGAATGGCGGGAACAGGAAGGAGGGGCCTGAAAATAGAATTCAATAACGTAAGGACAGAAAAGAGACTCTACTATGATGTCTTTTGGGACGCAAGCCAAGTGTAACATCTGATAGTGGAAAGACATAACTTTGTTGACCCAACCACAAAGGCTACACTGTCTACAATAGCAACTAGGCGGCTAAATGGGAACAACGTGCCTGATTCAGAAAGGTAAATATACTTGTGTATGATGACTATAGGTAAATATACTCATATATAATTACTCACATGCATATTTACCCCTGCATCTAGGTGTAACAGTCCACTAATTTGCTACTCACTATTTCCGAGTGCATACTTACACCTGAGATCAGACTTAGGTAGTCATTAAGACCCTGGCGGTCTAAGACCGCCAGGGCTAAAGTGGCGTCCGTACCACCAACAGGCTGGCGGTACGGAGACCCATATTTTGACCGCGGCGGTAGCGCGGCGGTAGCGCCGCGGTCGCACCGCCGGGGCCGGAGGTTTCCTGCCGTTTTAGCCCCGGCGGTGATAATCCGCCAGGACTTCCCTACCGCCAGCCTGTTTCTGGCGGTTTTCACCGCCAAGAAGAGGCTGGTGGTGAGGGGAGTCCTGGGGCCCCCTACCAGGGCCCCGTGCAGCTTTTCACTGTCTGTATAGCAGACAGTGAAAAGCATGACGGGTGCAACTGCACCCGTCGCACAGCCGCAACACCGCCGGCTCCATTAGGAGCCGGCTCCTATGTTGCGGCCGCATCCCCGCTGGGCCGGCGGGCGTAAACTAGGTTTGCGCCGGCCGGCCCAGCAGGGATGTTGTAATGGGCACTGCAGGAGTGCGGCCGCATGGCGGTTACAGCTTGGCGGGCGGCGGAAGCCACCTGCCAATGTTGTAATAACCCCCCTTACAGTCTCTTCCCCCTCAAAGAAGGGAATGGAGCATCCTACAACAGAATTTCTGAGTGTAAGGTTACTACTAGTAACGTTTTAGCTTTTAGTGGAGATCTCCACTGCTAGGGTGGATATCTCCCTATCAGAAAATATAGGGAAATGTAATAAAGTGTATTATTTTTTTAAAATAATTAAAAATTAATTAATATATAACATGAATGTAACTCAATTTTTGGAAAACTTTTTTTTATTGCTCATTTGTTGAGGTCAAGCACATTACTAGGGCTGCACACAATATCAAGTCTGTCTGATACAAGTACAGCATAACTAATCATATATATAAGAAAAAACAAATCGATATTAACAATCAGTTACAGTTGTTCAGTGTACACATCATCACCAATTGCAAGTATCAAAGTACCCAAGCCCCAATCACTCCCCCCCACAGTCTTGTCTCCAATATCCTCCACAGTGTTTCAAATACTACATCAATAGTCCTCAACCATGGATACATCCAAACCCCTGAATACTCATAGGGGTATGCTCCTCTCCCAGCACCTACAACTCTTCACAACCTCCGAGCTGTTTCTTCCCCCCAGCAACATCCAACCGGTGCTCCTGTGTGCCAGTGTATGTCGTACATTGAGATTGCGTGCCCTGCTCCCTACTTCCACCCATTCTCATATGCATTTCCTTCAATAGTGCAGCCCAAGTTTCTAAGTCCTCCTGCAGATTATCATCTCGTTGGTGGAGCTTCATGTGCACCTCGTCCGCCAGTGCCCACTCGACAACATCCTAATATCATAAAGTAATGGAACGGGCCTCATACTCAGCCACCCTATGGACACCCGTCTCTTGACCTATACTAGAGCTAACTGTAGGAACCTCCAGTGCATTTTACCCCCTCTAAGTTTTTCAACTATACCGAATTGGCACTCCTGAGGCGATTCCTCAACTGTCAGCGCAGTCAATGCTTGCAGCTGTGTAACCACTTGTACCCAATAGGGATGCACTCTAGGACATGCCCATGCCAAATGCAGAAAGGAAGCTCTTTCTCCCCCACATCTGGGACAATCCATACTCTGGCCACCATACATCCTACTAAGTTTAACTGGAGTTAAATATGCGAAATGCACATAATTGAATTGTGCTAGCTTAAATCTAGCATTGCCTGAGACCCGCTTCACCAGTTCGCAGGCCACTCTGCACTCTGAATCAGTCAGAGGCTCTCACAATTCCTCCCCCCACACCAGGCAGGCTGCAGGTTCAGTCCTAATCCTGTCCACCTTGAGAGACCTGTAGAGGTGCGTCAACATATGTCTCGCTGCCCCAGCTGTCAGCATCAAGTCTAGTGTTTCTGACCGTTGGGACGTATTCTGGAAGTCCATCCAGATTTCCCACACCATGCTCACCAGTTTGTCATATTGCAAAAATTGGCCTTCTCCCACCACAAATGCTTCCCATGCCTCTGCAAATAGGAGGAAATTCTATCCTGGGTCGATGTCACCTAGTGTCTGTTAGAAACAGGGTTTCTGGTTGGCTAGGGTATGCACCTCAGCCAGGCAGAACCCGGCACTCTCGTCAGAGCAAGTAAGTTACACACTAAAGATAACCTGTGCTCACCCTCTGGTAGCTTGGAGCAGAGCAGTCAGACTTATCCCCAGAGGCAATGTGTAAATCAGTGCAACACACTCACACCAGTGACACAATAAATACACCACAAAAGAGACTCACACAAGATTATATGAAGAATTATGGCCCTCATTCCAACCCTGGCGGTCTATGACCGCCAGGGTGGAGGGCAACGGAAGCACCGCCAACAGGCTGGCGGTGCTTCCAGGGCCATTCTGACCGCGGCGGTAAAGCCGCGGTCAGAAAAGGGGATCCAGCGGTTTCCCGCCGGATTTCCCCTGGCCCGGAGAATCCTCCATGGTGGCGCTGCTTGCAGCGCCGCCATGGGGATTCTGACCCCCTTCCCGCCAGCCTGTTTCTGGTGTAGGATGGCGGGAACGGGTGTCGTGGGGCCCCCTAACAGGGCCCCATTAAGATTTTCACTGTCTGCTTTGCAGACAGTGAAAATCGTGACGGGTGCATTTGCACCCGTCGCACCCCTGCAACTCCGCTTCATTGTTTCTGGGTCTTTTCCGCTGGGCCGGCGGGCGCCCTTTTGGCGGTCGCCCGCCGGCCCAGCGTGAAAGTCGAAATGACCCCGCGGTCTTTTGACCGCGGTGTGGTCTTTCGACGGGGTTACTTTGGCGGGCGGCCTCCGCCGCCCGCCAAAGTTAGAATGACCCCCTATGTTATTACATTTTATATATAGATATCATAAGACCAAACAATATGGCATTAATCCCAAATACTGTGTATAAAATGCCCCCATTAACGTAGTACTCATTGTTCTGATAGTGCCAGCTGCAAAAACAATATACCTCAGGACATCTGGGCATGAAATATAGTAGTTTGGTTAGGTCGTATTGCATAAAACACTAAGGGGGTTATTACAACTTTGGAGGAGGTGTTAATCCGTCCCAAAAGTGACGGATATACCACCAGACGTATTACGAGTTCCATAGGATATAATGGACTCGTAATACGGCTGGTGGTATATCCGTCACTTTACCGTCACTTTTGGGACGGATTAACACCTCCTCCAAAGTTGTAATAACCCCCTAAGTATTACTGCAAGTGCAACAATCACCACATTTCACCATCAGCATATCCGTGCTAAGAAGCCCACACAGGCATTAGGATCCTGCAGCTCTATTAGCGGGGTTATGGCAGTTGTGGAGCGCTTGGTCAAGAAAGGGGAATGGTGACTTCATCATAAGGCGCGGAATCATCTGTGCATTTATTTGGGGTGTTATTGTAGTTTAGGGCAGGTTTCTAAATGAAGCCCAGCCACCTCCCGCTGGTGGATAGGGTCTCTCTCCCTAGCAGTAGAAGTTTAATCAAGATGTAAATCGTGCCTCTCAGGCACAAGAGTGGGGAAGCCTCAATGATTCTCTGTGCCCAAACTGGTCCGGGGCACAGGGCCTTATTCCAGCATGCTGAGTCCAGGATTGGACAATACTGCGGTGGCGTCTCCCCTCCAAGGGGTTCGTGGAGTCCAGCAATACCTGGCAACTTGCGCACTCGACCAGCGAAGCTTCCTCAGCTGATGTCGGCTGGATGAGGGGGGGGCAGACAGGCACTTGTTTCCTCTCCCTTCGGCCCAGGCGCTGAACACATCAGTGGCAGTCTGGTACAGGGTAGGACTTCCCTGTAGCTGTACACAACTGATGCAGCCACAGACTTCAGTTAATGACTGCGAATGGCCGTTACTCTGGGCTTCTTCTGAGTAGGCTAATCATAGAGTGCCTTAGCCCAAGCCAGTGATCGGACAGCGATATCTTTTACAAAGGTGATATGCAGGGTGGAGTGTGGATTCATACAGTGCAACCCTTTGCCGTATTGAAGGTAAAGCAGTCATGAAATCCAGACCCAAAGCTTCTTAAAAACAAGGGTGAGAGCAAATCAAACAACCCTTGGAGAACACTGAATGCAGTGCAAAAAGGATGGGGGCAGGCAAACCAGCACATCAGGGCTCTTACAGCAAACTGGTAGTCCTTCTTGCAGCCCAGTAGGCCACAGTTCAAAACAGCACAGCAAGCACGTCCAATGGTGGTTCCTCCTGGCGGCACAAAAGTCGCCCTGGTAATGTGCAGAATGTGGGGCCAGCAGCATCCAATTACAAGTCCCATGAAGCGTCTAGGGAACCCGAGATGAGGGAGCAGCTTGCAGCAGGGCAACAAGCAGAAAAGCAATCCAGTGAGTCCTTTAGGCCACCCAGCAAGTAGCATGCAGCAGGTCAACGCGGAGGAGCAGTCCAGATGAGTCATTTAAGCAGTGCAGCAGTCCTTCTGGCAGAGGTTCAGTCCCAGTTCCAAAAGCGCTCTGAAATCATGGGGTCAGAGCCCCTGTACCTATATTCAAAAGTCTATATCATCAAAGGGGTGACTTCAAAGGAACCCTATCAAGTGTAACACAGACTGCGTCCGAGTAAATCAGCCTAAAGGGGACCCAAAGAGCAACCCAGGATACCACCCCTCAGGCATTGGAGAAATATGTGGAGAAGATCAATAGACCCCTCCATTTCTTCTTCAATTTATTCACCTTTGCCTCAGTGAGGTGTGTTTCCTGAAGGGAGGCTATGCTCAACCCAGTGTGCTGCAAGTAGGAGAGCACCCTGTTCCTTTTCACATAACTACCCAGACCTCGGAGGTTCCATGTGACTATTCTATATGTCTGCATTGCTTGCTCAGACTAACAGCCACTGGCTGCCCTCACCTCCTTCAACTGACCCCCCTCACAGGACTGATACCTTCCCCTTTCTGTAGTATGACAATGTATGTACCATCTGAGACCATAACCAACACGGAATACCTCTGAAAGAAGACCCCCCCCCTGAATCCTCACCGCCACTCTCTGTGCAATCACTGACAACAAAAATCAGATACAATACTTTTTTGCCCACCATCCTGTACTAAAACTACACAATACCCTACTCAGCCCCACTTAGTCCCGGCCCCTTGACATACCTCCGTAAAAGATTGTTGCCCAGAGATTTTCATTTGTGTTTTTGTATCATTAGAAAAGTAATTTAGCTTGGGTAGACATTGCTAATCTGGACCAATTTTTTCTAGACTACATTTTTAAAAATGGCAGATGTGTTTTGCTGATTATGTAATATTTCAGGGAACTTGAGACCTATATGCTTTATTTTGGTGTCAAAACATTTACCTCCTGATAGAGTGTTGCTAACTACAAAATCTGAGGACTCCTTCAACAATGAAAAATATGTCACATGCCAAATTCATCCAAACAAAAAGCTAACATCAACTTCCACGACACCTGTTACCGCAGCCAGGTTCTGGCGGTCAAAACCGGTCAAAACATGGAGGATTACTCAGGCCAGGGGAAAACCGGCGGGAAACCGCTGGTTTCCCTTTTCTGACCGCGGCTTTACCGCCGCGGTCAGAATTGGCCTGGATGCACCGCCAGCCTGTTGGCGGTGCATCCGCAGTCCCCGGCCCTGGCGGTCCATGACCGCCAGGGTCGGAATGACCCCCTTAATGCCCTTCACTTACCCTTCCTGATCTGTGTACTTCAGATCCAATTTCTACTTATCCAATTATGGATAATTGTTTCCTTTTCACCAGTCAGGAAGTGTTTGATGCCGTAAACAAGAGTAACTATAAAAAAGCTCAAGCACCTGACAGTGCCCCAATGGATCGGTATGAATCAAAAGTGAAATTGTGGGCTCTGTTCATTACAAACAATGTACATTTTGCTAGTGAGAGAACATAATCGGCTGTGCCACCATGCCTCTTAAACATGAACGTAAAAGACAGGTCACTCCTCTGTTGGTCACAATTTGGTGGTTACATTTCTACATAACTTGAAGAGATGTTTTTCATTTAAATGATGCACTGCAATGCATATGAATAAAGTGCACAGTTGGATATAATATTTTAAGTAAGCTACATATAATCATTGTTTGAAATTATGTCATGTGTAATGTTTTAGAAGTGTTATTTTATATAATAATTTCATATTTTAACTATAAATAACAGAATTCATTTAAACTGCAGTGTATTCACGTTTGCCTTAGCTTGGCTGGAGTGAAGGACACAATTATTGTTCTTTCTTAACCTACATTGTGAGGCTGTTTTTGCATATTTTTCTATGAACTTCAGATGCCAGGATCTGAGGTTGAACTAATGAAAAGTCCATTTTGCTCGAGAGATAAGAAGATTTGCGAGAGGTGTCGATATCATGAATGGAGTAGATTGGAATGGTGAACGTAACTCTTCTAAAGTTCCTGGAAATATGAGGGGGTCGGCATGGAGGGTTTCTGAAGTCAATCTGCCAGTTTAAAGAATTTACCAGTCTCTTTTTCAGTGAAAATACTTTTGAAATGATGTAAGTTTCTGAAGGACAGGGACTTAAAATTGTGGTCGGTCCAGATTTCCTTTTTCCTTAGCAGAGAGTGGATCTTATTAAGACATATTTTTTGATTCTCTCTGGTTTCATGCCATTGCATCTCTCTTAACAGAAACTTCTACTGTGAAGATTCCATTTGCAGATTCTTTACTCAGAAATCTTTAGTATTAGAACAGTTAAAATTAGATTAAATGGTCAGGTAGGAGAACTTGATTTCAGGATTTATGCATCAGTCTTTATTTTTGGTTTTCTGCATTATCGCTCTTGAGATACTTGTCTTTTACATGCTTGTGATTTTTAATATTGTTTGACACTTTAACTCTTCTTTGGTGATTGTGTATATCTATACTATGGTTTTGAGACTCATTTATTTATGTAAGTTTGACTTTGAATCTGTAATAAAGCCCTTTGAAGCGTTACGATGGTCTCTGAGACTTAATGTGTGGCTCACTGACTTACTGTAATTGCTGTGAATAATTTGATGCAGGTTCTCCTTGTACCTCGGGCCTTATTAGAAAAGATTAATCTGACTCCAGTTTTATTGATAGGGCCCAGTGCTCCATCACTAGTAAAACATCTCTGCTTCCCTCGCGGTCACACTCATAATCCTAGTTTCTAATAAGGGCAATATGAGTGATCCTCATTGTTAAAGGTCCATCTTCCCTATTTATTCCATAGATAAAGTAGCCGGGAGGGTTCTTTGTGAAAACATTTAGACCTGAGGCTCAAACAACAAGTACAATGTCGCTTTAGGGCAAGACTAGGTGTAATTGAGCAATGCTTGAATTTACACTTGATTGTTGGCAAGTACACAGAACTCTGTCCGGGCTCTCTCACCACGCCTCCGTTGACCTGAGCTGTGCTTTTGACTGTGTCAACAGGTCTAAGCAGTGGTCCATTTTATCATCTTTGGATATTGACACTGCAATAACCTATTATTTGCAGAGACTGCAATTTGGGCTGTCTTCTAAGTTCAGATATCGAAGTAATGGAGAAAACACTGTGTCCTTGCTTCAATGCTTTTTATTCTGTATATCAGTGGTTGAAATGCTCATCTTATCCTCAACAGACAATTTAAGTCACAAATCGGACAATCTTCTCTATGGGGGTGGCATGGTTCTACTGATGCATACTGCTAACAGTTTGAAACAACTGAAAGATACATGTTTTTCCTTTATGGATGACTTTGATACCAGTCAATGCAAAACATACGTTATGATTTGTGGTCCTAAAACCACCAAGTCAGAAAAGCTCACTATTATGCGCAGAAATACTGAGAAGAATGATATTTTCTCCTATATTGGTGTCTTTTTTTGATCCCTCCTGTAGTTGCCCCCCTTTGTTTTGAATAGAAGGAAATATTGGTTTTAGAATTATTAGGTGCAGTTTTCTGTTTTTGCCAAACATAGGCAACCAATCTCTTAAACATATGGTTGACTTTTACAAACTCAAGTGCTTTCCTTCAGGCTGTTATTGCTTTGCTATTTAGTGGTATGTCAACACAAATCATATCTGAATACAAGAAAATCATTTCTACCTGCACGTGTTGGGTCTTCAGCCGAGCAGTCCTCGTGTTTCCTGTCATGAGAAATTAAGACTGTACCATGTAGAAGACACTATTGGGCGAGCGTCTTTGAAGCTATAGCACATGTTTGGTCTAATCTTGTAAACAAAATTAACAAATGTTTACTGATGGATACATGTTGGAGGTTTCCGTGTCTGAGTTTCAAAAAACGATGTGCTGAACTTGGTAGGTTGAATTTGTATAGCTATCCCAGCACTATTCTTGAACAGCATACAATATAGACCAAAAAAGCAGGTGTATGAGGATGGATCATACCAAGCTTCAAAAAACAACTGTTCGTTATCATGTTATAGCTTATTTTAAGAAATATTTTGGCCATGGAACTTTGTATGATTTTAGTTACAGATTGATGGGAGAGATGTTTATTGTGTTGATTCAGGATGGAGAGATATCCATTATCAATTCTTCTGCTGATCTGGAGAATCGTTTCCATTGTGATGAGTTTCCTTCCCGATCTCTAATACATTTAAACTTTTTATGTTATTTGTTAAAGCAATGTGAAAAATTCAGCTTGTTCCTCAGTTGAAACATTATGGCCCTCATTACAACCCTGGCGGACGGTGGTAAAGCAGCGGTAATACCGCCAACAGGCCGGTGGAATCAAAATGGAATCATGACCATGGCGGAAACCGCCAACATAGACAGCCACTTTAACACTCCGACCTCCACGGCGGTAGAAACAAACACTGCGGCGGTAACTGCCAGCAGACAGGCGGAGGACAAAGTACTGCCCACTGTACAACAACAGGCCTATCCACCACCTTTTCCGGGGCGGAACCAACGCTATCAAAAGCACAGTGGAAACAGTACACAGAAGGGAAACCACTCACCTCTCGACACCCAACGAGGCATGGAGCCTGAACTATAGGTCCTGCCCATGCTGGTCTTCCTCCTGCTCTATCAGGAGCAGGACAGACGCCGTTGACGACCACAGTGAGTACTGCACCTACAACACAGGGGAGGGAGGGAGGGAAAAGAGAGTGACAAACACATGCAACGTGCAATACCCCCAGCCCCACCCTCACCCACAACACCATACACACAAATACATGCAGCAACATTACATATACACCCCCCACCCCGTGGAAGAACGCAAGGACAAAATTAAATTATTGTAACGATTGTAATCATGAAAAATCTGATAGTGAAAGTTCAAAATTCAGTATATACAAATATGTATACCACCTACACAAGTCCGGATAGTGTACAATCATTGTCCGTGGACCAGTGGTCCCACAATGCATGGGCAAAGCCCTACAAGATACCTGACTCGAAACGGAGAGAACACTGCAGGGGCAACAGATCAAAAATAAACAGGCACCTCAGAGGGAAGGGTAGGGGGGCACCTCAGCCGGATGAACGCACAACGCCACTGCTGCACGATGGGTCTCCATGCCCATTGCTGTATCCTGGGGAGCGCAAAGCCACAGTCTCTCAAGTCTTTCCAGTGGGTGGTTTGCCCACTGCTGTATCCTGGGGTGTGCAAAGCCACGGTCTCTCAAGTCTTTCCAGTGGGTGGTTTGCCCACTGCTGTATCCTGGGGAGTGCAAAGCCACAGTCTCTCAAGTGGATAACAGTCTCCACTGGTTCTGGCGGGGGCCTTGTGCCCAGAGTGCTTCATCCTGCCAAGGACTGAGGTAGTGGTTGTGATTCTCCACTGGTTCTGGAAGGGTCCTTGTGCCCAGAGTGCTTCATCCTGCCAAGGACTGAGGTAGTGGATGTGATTCTCCACTGGTTCTGGAGGGGGCCTTGTGCCCAGAGTGCTTCATCCTCCCAAGGACTGAGGTAGTGGATGACAGTCTCCATTGGTTCTAGAGGGGGCCTTGTGCCCAGAGTGCTTCATCCTGCCAAGGACTGAGGTAGTGGATGTCTTTCTCCACTGGTTCTGGAGGGGGCCTTGTGCCAAGAGTGCTCCACATGCAGTGTGGCCGGTCCCATTCCCTCACATGGGTGTGTGTGCCACGAGATTGCCTAGGAACCGGTAGCATGATACGCCATGGAGGCAGAGACATAATCCACCCTAATGCAGCTTCGCCTTCCACCTGCAGGTGCAAACAGAGATGAAAGTCATGCCTCATGGAAGCTGGGCAGGGTCCAGGAAGTCTCCTCCAGCCTCGGACGGCTGACCACTGGGGATGGTAGCCATGTCAGCAGTGGTGCCACTGTCCGACCACGTCGCGGGGCTGGTGGCGGTGCTTGCGGCGATGTCTGTGGCAGCGGTGCTGGCGGTGGTGCATGTGTCAGCCCTTGTAGAGGGACACAGCAGGACTTCTCCTGCAGCCTTGGACGGCTGCCCACTGGGGTAGATGCTGGGGACTGTTGCTGAGTCTGCAGACGTGCAGGTGGCGGTGCAGGTGGCTGGGTAGGTGGTGGTGCTGGTGGCAGTGCAGGTGACGGTGCTGGTGGCGGTGCAGGTGGCAGTGCTGGTGGCGAGGCAGGTTGTGGTGTAGTTGTTGGCAGAAGGAGTGACACTAGTCCCTCAGTCGGAGCCACCGTGCCCTGTCCTGACCTGCTCTTCTGCTTTTGTCCCTTCCTCACCTTTGATGGTGCCGCAGGTGTCTTGCCACTGTCCCCTTTAGTTTTGGCGGAGCCTTTGGTGGCTGGTAGATGTGGGCACCTTCTTCACCTTGGCAGGTGGCGGAATGCCCTTGGCCTCGTAAGGTGGCACACTGGCAGCCCTGAGGGGTGGTGCACTCGATAACCCCGCAGTTGCTGGCACCACTGTGCCTGGGGATTTGGTGGCTGAGCTGCTGGGACCTGGAAAGCCTGGCCCCAGGGAAAGGCCGGGGGGGGGGTGAAGGGAAGAGGTCAAAGTTTGCCAGGGCAAGTTTTTTAGACACACTGGGATGGGAAGATGAAGGGAGTTTGGGAGTGGAGGAAGAGGTAGTGGTTGTAGGAGGTGTACATTTGCTGAATTTGGGTGAAGGTGCATGGGCCGGAGGCTGTTGTGATGTGGATGGCTGTTGGGTGGGTGTGTGTCTGCATTTGTGTACTTTGGGAGGAGGGCTCACAGACACACTGGGAGAGGACACAGGGGATGTGTGAATGGTAGTGGGGGTGGTGAGTGCATGTGAGCGGTAAGTGGTGATGGGCGTGCTGATGATGGAGGTAGTGGCTGAGGATGTAGCGCATGCAGGTGTGAGTGGAGACGAGACAGGGAGGAGGAGGAGGACGTGGAGGAGGGGGACACAGTGGAGGCAGTGGCTGTTGCTGTGGCTGCATGGGGATGGTGCTTCTGTGAGTGCTTGTGGGATGTGTGGTGCTTATGTTTGCCATGTCCACTCTTATGTGTTGATGAGTGTGCATGCTGGTTTGATGGTGTGCTTGGGATAGGCTAAGGTACAGGGGATTGGGTCTGGGAGGAGGAAGATGGAGGGGGAGGCTGGACACAGGGACAATGGCTGCCATCAGTGCTGAGGCCAGAGCCTGAAATGCTCTCTGGTGGGCCGCCTGCCAAGAATGAATGCCATCCAGGTATGCATTTGTTTGTTGCAAATGCCTCTCAACACCTTGGATGGCATTCAAAATGGTAGATTGCAGTGAGGGATCTCAGGAGGTCAATAGCCTCCTCACTGAAGGCAGCAGGGCTGACTGGGGCAGGGGCTGAGGGGCCTGGGGTGAAGGAGATGCCCACCCTCCTGGGTGAGCGGGCACGGGACACACGCTGAGGGGCTGCTGGGAGGGCGGTGCTGGTAGGGGGGGGTGGCGGTTGTACCTGTTGATGTGGTGGGCACAGAGTTGCCTGCCACCGCAAGGGAGATCCCATAAGAGGAGGAGTCTCTGTCACTGGTGTATGCTCCTGTCCCCGTCGTGGTGCTCCCCTCGCCCTCCGTCCCACTGGTAGCTTCAGACTCCATTGCTTCACCCTCCAGGGCCAAGTGGGTTGCAGCTCCCTCCTGCTCCGGTGCCACTGCTCCTCTGCCAGTAGATGGTATTGCAGGCAAGAACAGGTAGACAAAACAAAAAGGGGGGGAAGACAGCAGAAACACATGTTCAGTGCATGCAACAGCACTACCGCTGGCGGACACAACACACAGGGAGCAGCCCTCTGCACTAAGCCATGCACTAACAGTTCCTAGCAAATTCACCTGCCCATGAGGGACGAGGCCTAAGCCCAATTGCTGAAGACCTGGAAGCCACAGGAGCCTTACTAGGTGTAGATGGCTATTACCAGTAGTAGGGTTGGGGTGCCACAGAGCCTGCCTAACAAGGGACCTTGCCTACCAAGTTCGCCCTGGCCTAGGGGGGCCACAGCCCACCTCCCCCACCCAGACACCTTGTAATACACGCAGAGTCAGCTGAATTAGAGTGTACTCACCCCCTTGTGGCTGCTGTGATGCCCTCAAGCGCCCATCCAACTCCGGATAGGCCACCACCAGGATCCGGTACATCAGGGGGGGTCATGGTGCGACGGGCACCCCTTCCACGTTGGGAGCCATCCCCAGCTGGGCCTCCGCCGTCTTCTTGCTCCAGTGACGCAGATCCTCCGATCTTTTACGGCAGTGGGTGCTCCATCTATGGTAGACCCTCAGGGTCCGGACGTCCTTGGCAATGGCATGCCAAATACCCTTCTTCTGGTGGGCGCTGACCTAGAGGAAAAGTGAAGTAAAAATGGATGTTTCTAGCCAGTACATTTCATCTCACGCATTGCCAAACACCTCTCACACTGGCCCTGCCATACATACACACACAACCCTGACATGCTGGCCTGTCCCCCCCCACCCTCTTCCATCCACGACACTCCATACACTCAGGTGCCATCCACCATGCTCACAGTGTACTCACCTGGTTGTCTGGAGGACCGTACAGTTGCATGTACTGGGGGAGGACCCCATCCACCAGTTTCTCCAACTCCTCCGCAGTGAAGGCAGGGGCCCTTTCCCCAGACACTGTAGCCATTGTCGCTTCCAGACACAGGTCACAGCAGCACTTGCAGTGTAGGTTCTCTCCTGTTGAAGGTCTGGTATCAAGTGAGTGAACAGTAAGAAAATGGCGGTCACGTCCGCGGTGGTGCGTACGGTCACCGCCAGCGTACATCGTCATTGGCTCCTGGGACCCATAGGGCCCAATGTTAACCAATGCTGAATTGCGCCGCGCTCTTCGACCACCCACCGCAACGGTGTACAACGGCAGCGTAGTTACCTCATTTCCTCTTGTCCCACCTTACTGGTCAGGCAGCCGCCATTTCAGGGGGCCACATGGGATGGAAAAAACTGTGTCACACCTATCTAGGCCTGGAATACAGACAGATACCGGCACATTGCGATTTTCCAACTTTTAGCAAATAACACATTGTGATACCTAAGTGTTGGATGACCCTCTGCTCGCTGTTCTCCTCCATAGGGAACGTCTGCTGGGACAGGTGATGAGATGGCTGCATCCTCCGGTGTACAGACCCCTGGTGGACCTGTCGACAATGGAAGAGAGACACATCATTATCACATACAGACTTGATGGTGCAACAATCCTGGAACTGTGTGCCCAGCTGGAGCTTGACCTGATTTCAGCTGTCCGCCATCCCACAAGAATCCCCTCTCTAGTGCAGGTTCTGTCTGTACTCCATTTCCTGGCCAGTGGGTCTTTTCAAACAACAGTGGCCATGGCATCAGGGATGTCCCAGCCAATGTTCTCTAACGTGTTGTCCAGAGTGTTATCTGCCCTGCTGAAACACATGCGCAGCCACATCCTTTTCCCTCAAATGGAGGATTTGCCCACAGTGAAAGGTGACTTCTATGCCCTGGGACATATCCCCAACATCATTGGTGCCATTGATGGTACACATGTGGCATATGTCCCCCCGCAGGAATAAAAAGGTGTACAGAAACCGGAAAAGCTACCATTCGACGAATGTGAAGATGGTGTGTTTGGCAGACCAGTACATCTCCCATGTGAATGGCAAGTATCCTGGCTCTGTGCATGACGCTTACATTTTGAGGAATAGCAGCATCCCTTATGTGATGTGGAAACTCCTGAGGCACCGTGTGTGGCTAATAGGTGAGGCCAAGGTCCCAACACAGTTGACATAGGTGTCTGGGTATGGGGTTGTCCCTAAGGGTTAGTGTCTGTCTAACAGTTGTCTCTCAACATTTGCAGGTGACTCTGGTTCCCCCAACCTGTCATGGCTACTGACCCCAGTGAGGAATCCCAGGACAAGGGCAGAGGAACGCTAAAATGAGGCACATGGGTGAACTAGGAGGATTATAGAATGCACCTTTGGCATCCTGAAGGCCAGATTCCGGTGCCTCCATTTGACAGGTGGGTCCCTATATTACTCACCGAAGAAGGTGTGCCAGATCGTCGTGGCATGCTGTATGCTGCACAACCTGGCTTTGCGATGCCAGGTGCCTTTTCTGCAGGAGGATGGGCCAGATGGTGGTTTTGTGGCAGCTGTTGAGCCTGTGGACAGTGAAGAAGAGGAGGCAGAAGAAGAAGATGTCGACAACCGAAAAATCATAATGCAATACTTCCACAGAGACACAGGTAAGATGTAACTGGTTCCCACATCTCATACTATTGTTTGAGCTAGCATAAGTCTGTCATTTTCACTCAGTGTATGGACCCTAACTTGTTACTTTGCCTTTCCATTTCACAGATCTGGCTCCAACTTTGTGCCCTCTGCTATGTTTACTGCTGGCCTACAGCTGTGTTATATTGGTATGTGAACAAGTACATTGACATTGCTATATTCCAGAGTTTTTGCAATTACACATTAGTGAAAGCACAGACAGACTCCAGATTGTTTTGTGATTCAAGTATCTTTATTTCTGTGCAAATAAGTGGAGGGGTGTGTGAAATGGGCTGGGGTGATGGTGGAGGAATGTCCATGGCAGAGTCCAGACTATTTGTTTCATAGTGCATTGTCCAATGTGGCATAGGAAGTGGAGCAATGGCAGTTTAAGGTGGACAGGGTGACAAAGTGGGACAGAAGGGTGACATTCAGCGGGGTCTTATTTCCTGGCGGGGGTGTTCCTGGATCTCAGGGACCGTTTGCGGGGTGGTTGTCCATCTGCAGGGGGTGGGGTGCTGGTGAACTGTTGCTCTTGTGGCGGTGCCTCCTGTCCACTAGCGCAAGCGGAGGTGGAGGGCTGTTCATCGTCCAGGCTAGTGTCAGGGGCCCGTTGGTGTGCCACTGTGTCCCTCCTGGTGTTGAGAAGGTCTGCCAGCACCCCTGCAATGGTGACCAGGGTGGTGTTGATGGACTTCAAGTCCTTCCTGATCCCCAGGTAGTGTTCCTCCTGCAGCCGCTGGGTCTCCTGAAACTTGGCCAGTACCGTGCCCGTGGTCTCCTGGGAATGGTGGTAAGCTCCCATGATGTTGGAGAGTGCCTCGTGGAGAATGGGTTCCCTGGGCCTGTCCTCCCCCTGTCGCACAGCAGTCCTCCCAGCTTCCCTGTTATCCTGTGCCTCTGTCCCCTGAACCATGTGCCCACTGCCACTGCCCCCAGGTCCCTGATCGTCCTGTGTTAGTGGGGTTGCCAGGGTTCCCTGTAGTGGTGTAGCTGCTGATTGACTTGTCCTGGGGACTGAGGGCTGGGCCCGCTGGGTGGATACTGTTGTGGTGTTTCCTGAGGGGGGAGGTTCAGTGGTGGTTTGTAACTTTGGCAGGGGAACCGACTGTCCCGAGGTCCCTGATGGGCCGGGCTGGTCATCTTGATCCAGGCGTGCAGAGCTGCTGTCGTCACTGTGGGCCTCTTCTGTGGGGGGACTGGATATGTCTGGCACCTCCTGTCCAGGGACGTTGGGTATGGGTCCTGTTGGGGTGTAAAAGCATGGTTATTGTATCTGTGTGTGCCATCTTGTGCAATGGGTGAGTTACCCTCTACTCCTGTGCTTGCATTACTGCCGTGGCCCTTGTGTGATTGGTGATTTTGAGGCATGAGTGAGTCTCTCTACTGGACATGCTTTGGTGATGGGTGTCTATACATTGGTGTTACATGCAGGGTTTGAATTTGGGATCTGTGGGTTGTGTTAGCGGGGTGTCTGTGGGTTGTTGGGGTGATGGGTGTGAGGGTGAGGGTGGGAGTATGTGATGGCATTCAGGTGGGGGAATGAAGTATTAAAGATTTGCCTTACCAGAGTCCAGTCCTCCTGCTACCCCTGCGAGGCCCTCAGGATGCATGATCGCCAAGACTTGGTCCTCCCATATTGTTAGTTGTGGGGGAGGAGGTGGGGGTCCACCGTCAGTCCTCTGTACAGCAATCTGGTGTCTGGATACCACGGAATGTACCTTCCCCCATAGGTCGTTCCACCTCTTTTTGATGTCATCCCGTGTTCTTGGATGCTGTACCACTGTGTTGACTCTGTCGACAATTCTCTGCCATAGCTCCATCTTCCTTGCAATGGAGGTCTGCTGCACCTGTGATCCGAATATCTGTGGCTCTACCCGGACGATTTCCTCCACCATGACCCTGAGCTCCTCCTCAGAGAACCTGGGGTGTCTCTGAGGTGCCATGATGTGGTGTGGGTGATGTGTGAGGTGGTGTCTGTTGTGATGTGTGAGGGGATGTGTTGGTGTGTGTTGTTTGAGGTGCGTGGATGTTGTATGAGTGATGTTGTTGTGTGTCTATGGATGCTGGTGTTGTGTTAGGTAGTCTCTCTGGCCTTCTTTCAGAATTTTGGTTGTAAGGGTTTGTGGGTGATGTGGGTGTGTGCTTTATATTGGATTGGGTGTGTGGGTGTGGTGTGTGGTGTGTGTATGTGTGTCAGGTGTGTGTATTTTGAATTGCCCAATGTGGTTGTTTTTTTCAAATGAGTGTGTATTTTGAGCACGGCGGTGTGTACCGCCAATGGAATACCGCGGTTGAAAGACTGCAACGTTGATTCGTGGGTCGTGATAGTGTGGGTGTATTCCTGTTGGCGTGACATGTAGGTTTTGGTATCACCAGTTTATCACTGACCTTTGGGGTGGCGGACTTGTGTGGGTGTCTGTATTGTGGCAGATTCCGAGCTGTGAGTCGTAATACCTGTAGCAGAATTCCGCTGCCGCAACGGTATGTTGCCGTTCTTCTGCACGGCGGAAAGTGGGATTTACCGCCAGGGTTGTAATGAGGAGCTATATGTCTTTTCAAATTATAGAGTGGCATTATTGTTTTCACAAATATTATTGCATCAGTTTGTTTGTTTTCATGTTCGTCGTGGATTGTTTACTGTTTTTACATTCGATTAATTATGATTTTATAGTTTATATTGGGTATCTTTTATGTGAGTGAGTACACTTTCCTGAAGGCCTGTTTCTGGTGAGTTTGGGTGCCCCCTTTCTGCCCGGAGGTAATTTGTTCACGGGTTTCAGCGCTCACCACTGTGACATTATGACTGAATACTATGTGGTGAGGAGTGAGATGATTGGGCAGCTGGCCAGTGAATTAGTGACATATCAGCAGGTTTGTAATTACATAGTTTATAATTACTTCGTACACGGGCACTGCTTTAGGTGGATGGTCCTGAAAAGAAAAGTAAAAGCAAAGAGCCCAAGTTTGGGGAGGGAGAAGACGAGGCAGGCCTACATTCAGGCTCTGAAAGTGACCCTGAAGTAGAAGTTAAAGACTGCCCAAGGGCGGCCTTCCTGCTTCTGAAAAAGAGCCCAAAGAAGGAAACTCAGTGTACCACCGTGCTGGAGAGCACTACTCAAGTGGAGCAAACTCTAGGCTGTGGAAATTTAGAGCATCATTTAGCCAACAATACTGTACTCTGGAGCTCCCGTTTCTTGGTTAGGGGTTTTGGGGTGGGGAGGGTGCTCAGCAATTACACAGAAACAGAAAACAAGTAATGGTAATGCTCCACAATAATCTGGATGTGTGAGTGCTTGAAGATATCAGCAGGGCTGTACATGGTATAGCACCTGCCTTGTTGGAAGAAGGAGCTTAAGAGGCCACAAGTCCCCAACAGTATAAAAGTGGGAATGGTAACATTAGTCTCAGCACTCCATCCACACAGTCCTTCAATGAGGCCGGCACACACCTACTAACACACAGCTTTAGCACTCAACAGATCAGCAGTGGGTTACTAAATACTCTACTGTCCTTAGTGCATTAGGCAGTCTAATATCACAATTCCTAGCCCCCTCCCTAATTTCAGTACCCCCCAGTACCTGCGCCTTACTAATGCTACAGCAAAGTAGGCAGACACTGGCAGGGTTACACACTACCAGCAACAGCACAGGCACAGACCCAGAATTAAAACAAAAGCTGTAGCGAGGACTAGTGGTTGAGTGGCTTCTACTGAAATTGGTGGAACACAGTGGGAACCAGACACTAAGAAGGAAACAGGATCAGTAGGCTAAGGTGAGGCCATTTCTACCACAAGGATGGGGGTGTGGCAAGAAACAACCTTATTTAAAATGGAACTTAGTGCACCTGAAATAAAGGGAAAAACAGGAAAGTCGCATTTGTGGAAATGTTCTATTTAGGTTGAGGAGGGCATCACAAATGTTTATGAGACCGTTTTTGAAGACGAGGTCTGCATAAGCATTGAGCTGGGCATTTTATGCAAGTAAGAACCTGAAAGCACATCATGACTATGGTAACATTACTGGGTTAAATTATGAGGTGGGAAAACCTGGACATTCGTCATATACTGTGGGATTAAACTGAGGTAACTGTGTGGTTAGAATCACACCATTACCAGCTTTAGGCAGCATTCCTTTCAGCAGCACCTGCCTTTCAGGGGGACAAGAAATCAAAAGCATGTACCCTCTCCCCCATGCATGTGCAAATGAAAGCATGTATGTTAATTTTGAAGACTCCCCTCACACCCAGGGCCTGATTGAGATCTTAGCAGTGTTACCACCAAGCCGCAACAACGGCAGACCCAAGAAGACCGCCAAGTCGACGCTATTCCACCTGCCGTATTTAGATGTTACAGCAGAGGATTGGCGACGGATTACTGACTGAGGGAAAAGGCGGCGGAACCCAATGGACTTTGTACAATGTCAGGGGCTATGGAATAGTGGTAAGTGAGACACACACACACACACACACTGTCCCTTAGCCATAGATCTTCCCCTGCATTTCACACTACACAACACACCACATACACACCATCATCCATTAGAATTCCAAAACAACACAACCCGTACATGCCGAAAACACACAGTGACATACATCCAAAACACAACATACACACACCATTGACACTGCACCCACACATGACACAGTCACAACAACCAACACAATTACACACTCAGCTACACAAACACACATGCACAATTACACACATTGCAACAACATCCGCCACACTGAGGAAATTCGATTTTTAATACGATCGTATCGACCCGCCATTTTGTGGCCCGCCGCCATTTTATGTTGCCTTCACTCAGGCAGCACAGCGAACGAAGTCCATTCTGCCTTTTCTGCTTATTCTGCAACATGGTGTTCAAAACAGCCTTCTGCCTCTATCTTTACAAGGCTGGTATTAAGGTCTGACCGAGTACACTAATCCCTGTCTGGTTTTCTAATCCTTGTTTCAACTATCTGTAGGCTCACACTATTCTCCGCCGATCTTATCTTATCGTCTGGCCTTCGCTGTCCTTTGCTAGTATTCTCTCATTTCACAACTGTCCTCCAAACGCACACAAACTTATCACACCACATGCAACTTCGTTGTGGATCGGTTAATGAATTAGTTCAAGGGAGGGGTGACAAACACAGCTGGAGGGGAGGCAACCTTAAGTCACTTGATACTTTGTTTTCCAATTCCTTCTATTGGTGCTGTCTTGTTTTCCGACATTTCTATTGGCTCTGTTCTATCTTTACGTTATTCTTACTGGCTCCTTTCTATGTGTTCTGGGAGTGTATGTAGTTAATAAATGGTTTTTATACGGTATATAAGATTGTGCGCCACAAAGTAAAGTGGCAGTCTCCTGAGAACATACCTTGTGTACTTCTTGGACAACTGTACTAGCTGCAGCTAATAAAATCTGATCTTTTACGCCTGACAGAGTGTCCCGTGTCTCTGTTAGTTGAGGCAGGTGAATCCAAGGAGATTTCAGGCGTACCCTGCGCCGCCAGGCCCATAAGGTTCTGGTTCTTCAACTGGCGCCCAACGTGGGGCGGCTTCAGCGGTACCGGTTCTGCCTGAAGGTCGTGAGGAACCCCGCAAGAAAATTCTGGAGGAATCGCGAGCCACGTCAAGCGACCCCTGTATGTCGAAGTGGTCCGAAGGTCTTTTTCAGCGCGGTTACTCCTTCCTGACGGCTACTGACGACTGCTGCCCTGACTGCCGCCCTGCCTTGGCCCTTTCTTTGATGATGTATGGTAAAGCGAGACGATAGACGGGCCTCTGTTGGTGTAAGAAGACATCCTTAGTTAAGTATTTGGTGGGTCGCGCCCACAGATTTTGGTCTTTGTTTTGTCCTTAGGTCCTTAGATTTGGCCATTGCAGTGGCCAAAGCCGAGGGGAAGTGCATTTGTGCTGTGTAAACTGAAAGTTTTACCCCCTTGATGTTTGTGAACAGCCAGTAAAAATCGTGAGATGTCTGGTCTGACTAAGTTTGGAAAACTTTGTTGCTTTGGTTGTAATAGGGACTCCCAGTTTGAGGACTCCTGTCCGATTCCTTCGGTTGGAACTCCCACATATGAGCTCTATTCTAAACATGGTGTTGGTCCTATTGCCTTTAATAAGACATGGACCCGATATACAAAGAAAGATGGTGTTTTAAAATGGCCAGAAAATGGTAGTTTCGAAACTGATGTGCTAGATAATTTAGAAGCAACGTTATTTAAAAGAAAAGCCCGGCCGGCAATGTTTGACTCTTTTCGCCTTTGGCGTAAGGAAGCCAAACAGAGAGAAATTAAACAAGCGAAACGAGATAGGAAAACACAGGGAATGACGATTATACAGGCTGCTCAGCAATTCAAAGATGATAAAATAGATAATGCAATGGAAATTTCAGACAGACAGCATCGAATGGCAGTAGATAAATGCTATCCGACGTTGCCTATCTCTTCCCTTGATAAGAGAAAAGATTTCGAGGAAGATTCCTTAATGTCCCACTTATTGAAATTGCCTCCGCCCTATGTACAAGGTGCTAATGCACCCCCGATGTTACAGCCTGTTCAGCCGCCAGTTGTGCTTCCGCCTGCTCCAGCTTTTCCACATTTGCCTCCTCAAGTATTGCCTATGCCAGCTTTGCCTTTAACTCCTTTGCCTTCTGCTCCTTTGGCAATTCCTAATGCTCCTTTAGTTAATTCACCTAATACCTTGTCCCCTATCCTTATGTCAAATTCTCCATCTATGCGTAAGCGATTTGCAGATACTGTCTCTGGTCTCTTATCACCTTTCTTTGAAGCTTTAAATGTGTCTCCAGCTTTTTCTCGAAGACAGTCTCGTAGTCAATTCCCAGACTCCGAAGAGCGAGAAAAATTGGACTCACTTGCTTGTAGATGGATCAAGAAGGGTCCCCAATATAGTACGTCTGATATTATGTCCACCTTTCTGCAATGGAATGCACCTACGCAGAGATATGTTTTTAAAGTTATGTGCGATACTCTCGCTAAAGAATGGGAGGATATGAATTTGGGTTCGGTCCCACAGGATCTGTTAGATGTTCAGGCTGACTTTGACAAAGGACTTATTGTGGGTCCTAAGGTTGAAAACGCTGTCAGAACACTTATTTCTTTCAGATCCCTATTGTTCTCACAGACTTTTCCTGATTCTGATCCTTCAGTTAGGACAGCACTGAAAAACTATCCCATGAGAGAGGTTTCTCCAATATGGAAGGAAGAAGTTGCAGCAGCAGGTGCTAATCCAGCTATTCCTGCGCATTTTCAGCGCATATGGATACATGTCCCCTGGAAAAGGTCTGAAGTTTTAGCACTTAAACAGTCCCTACCAGATCCACGCAAAAATCCTGCTGGTTACTATAAAGAGTTGTCGCAAACAGTTGATGCATGTACTATGAATCTAGCAGATATTGACATGTTGATGGGAAATGTAGTTCCACAGACAATATGGGCTAAAATTCGTAGAGAGGATCACGCTCAAGAATTAGGCGGCGATTGGAACGCTATTATTGCCGCAGATAGAGGTCAAGTAGGTGGTGCAAAGCCCGACGCTTTGATCTCAGAACTCCCTGGTAGGATTATTACATTAATGAAAACAATGATGCCTGCTTTGAGAGTTAATTGGGATAAGTTAGCAGCATGTAAACAAAAGAAAGATGAAAGTGTTTCCGATTTCTTTACCCGATTCGAGGAGACATTAATTGATCACAGTGGTCAAGATATGGCTACAGAAGGGGGACAGCGATTATTTGTGGATAAGTTCGTATATAACTTGCTTCCTGAACTATCACACAAGCTAAAAGACTCCGAGAGTTCATGGGCAGTTTCTTCTTCCGCCCAGATATTGGCTACTGCACAATATTATGAAAATAGAGACAAAGAAGAAAGGGAAAAACAAGAGAAAAAGACGAAAGAATTAAAAACTAAAGTTCTCTTGCAACAGGCTTATCCTCCTCGTTATGTTCAGCCTCAGTTTCAACAGCCTCCGCAGTTTCAGAGGTTGTATCAAAAGCCTGAACCATTCATTCCAAGACCTTTGCTAGGTCCCAATCAATGTGCTTATTGTAGGGAGGAAGGTCATTTTAAGAACAATTGTCCGGCATTGTTGCAGCATAATGGAGCAACATCTGCTTCACGAGGTCGTGGTGGTCTTCAGTCAGCAAATAGAGGTAGAGGTCGAGGTGTGTTAACCCAAGAGCAGCGTTCTTTTGTTCCTCCAAATTCCGGAAATTACTTTGACCAGCAAAATGTTAGGTCTACACAGTATTACAGTGAGGATCAGTATATTGAAGGAGGAAATGAAAGTCTTCATTTTGAATAGGACAGCCATGGACAAAGTAAGGGGGTTACGTCAATTCCAGTGGATCAGAATGGACCTTATGTTAATGTCACTACAATGGGTGTTTCAGAGCCATTTCTTTTAGATACTGGTGCCATGAGAAGCTCTATCATTCATTCTAAACTCCCTGGCGCACCTTTGTCTGGCTTAACGAATGTATCTGTAGGATTTTCTGGCGCCCCTGTTCGCAATCCAGTTTCTTGCCCTTTGCCTGTTTCAATAGGCCCTTATGATTTAGAAGCTCCGCTTCTTCTGACGAATGGTTGTGGTGAAAATCTGTTGGGTTTAGATCTATTAAAAAGAATGCATGCTACGATATATTGTTCACCTTCTGGTGTATACCTCACTCTAGGACAGAAAATGACTAGTCCAATGTACTTATCAAAAGATCAATTCCCACCTGAATTGCTTTCTCTTCCCGAAACGCTTTGGGCTACGGGTCCGAATGACGTTGGTTGTCTTGAGATCCCACCTTATGTTGTTACTCTTAAGCCCAATGCTGAAATGCCACGTATTCCGCAATACAGAATCTCTACTGAAGGTGAGAAAGCACTTCTGGAAATTGTCCATGATTTGATTCAGAAGGGTGTGGTTGAGGAAACGAGAGGAAATACATGTAACAGTCCTGTTCTTCCGGTTCTTAAACGCACTGATCCTTCTCAGCCTCCTGTTTATCGTTTTGTAATTGATCTTCGGGAGGTAAACAAGATTGTCGTACCACAGTTTCCTGTAGTCCCAGATATCACTGCTCTGTTGACGATGATACCTTCTACAGCGACTTGGTTTTCAGTTATTGATTTAAAGAATGCTTTCTTTAGTATTCCCATCGCCGAAGAGAGTAGAGATATTTTTGGTTTTTCCCTCGGAGGCCGAAGCTTCCGGTTTAAACGCGCACCTCAAGGTTATTGTGAAAGTCCCTCTATTTACAGTCAAGCTCTAAAATGTCATCTTGATGCCTTTTCCTTACCGTCCGGTGCCGCTCTCATTCAGTACATGGATGACTTATTAGTTGCAGCTGATTCAGAGAAGATTTGCAAAAACGTGACCGTTGCACTGTTGCGTCATTTGTTTGATCTGAATCACAAGGTTTCTCCTTCTAAATTACAATATGTCTGTCGCGAGGTGACTTATTTGGGTCATCTCTTGTCAAAGGAGGGACGACGATTGACCCCCGAACGAATTCAGGCAATTGCACAAATGTCAGTGCCATCCACACAAAGAGAGGTACGTGCCTTTTTTGTGCATTACTTCTTATTGTAGACAGTGGATTCCGAGTTTCTCTTTATTGGCTAAACCGCTGTTGGCGCTAACTTTAAAAGATACGCCTCAGCCTCTTCCGTGGACTGACGAATGTCAGAAGAGTTTTACTGATTTGCGTATTGCTTTGTGTTCTGCTCCTGTATTGGGTACTCCTGATTACAGTAAGCCCTTTACGCTCTATGTCCACGAAAGAGAGGGTTGTGCATTGTCAGTCTTAACGCAGCGTTTTGGAGATCAACAGCGACCATGCGCATATTTCTCAGCTACGTTAGATCCAGTAGCTAAAGCATTGCCTAGTTGTCTTAAGGCGACAGCGGCAGCAGCAATTTCTATTCGACAGTCTGCTGGAGTAGTGCTAGATAATACTCTCATTGTTATGGTGCCACATGCAGTGGATACTTTACTAAATAGGACAAAAACGCAGCATCTTATGAGTGCTCGGTTGTCCGGATATGAGCTGACGCTTTTGGCTAGTCACATACACATCAAACGATGTAATACCCTGAATCCAGCTACTTTGTTGCCTCTTCCCGAAGAGAGAGATGTCTCTGAACAGCATGATTGTTTTCTCCGTACTGAAGAAGAGACTAAGGGTAGAATTGACCTAAAAGACACGCCATTAGTGAATCCAGATGGAACACTATGGGTAGATGGTTCTTGTTTCAAGCTCCCGAATGGAGATACAGTTTCAGCCTACGCTATTACTACTTTGCATACGATTGTGGAGACAGCACGCATTAGACATAATTCAGCTCAGGCAGCTGAATTGATAGCCTTAACTAGAGCGTGTGTGTTATCCAAAGGAAAAAGAGTAAACGTGTACACTGATAGCCAATACGCTTTTGGTGTAGCGTTTAACTTTGGGCGCTTATGGAAGGAAAGAGGATTCTTTACTTCCCATGGTACTAAGATACAACATGGT